>NC_056524.1:242178650-242226133 GCF_019175285.1 Sceloporus undulatus
GAATGGGGAAGGCGTGCGCGCTGCCACTGGCCCCTGCTGAGGCCTGGGCAGCGTGCAAGCCCTCCCAGTGGGGGCGCGGTGGCAGCGGCGCTTCTGCCGCCGGCCCGCCGAGGAAGAGGAGGAAGGTGGAGCCGGAGGAGGAGGTGGGTCGGCGCCGCAGCAGCCGCATTAGTGGCAGTGGCAATGGCCAGAGCGGACCCCCCAAACCGGGAACAAGGCACGGGTGGGGGCCCAAACCAGACCGTGACCGGGAGGGGCCCCCCGAAACCGTGAATGGCACGGGGGCCGCCGGGTTATGGCAACCCTAGCTGCCACTCTTCAGAATGATTTTCCTGAATTACAACAATATTGCTTACTAGCAACAAATTCTTAAGTACCTCACCAAACAACAAATCCCAGGATTCTGTAAGGTGGAGCCATGACAGTTAAAGTTGTATCAAACTGCTACAGCTGTGCCAGCATAAATACGTTCTCTGTTTTTAAAACTACAATGGCATAAAAGCTTAAATCATTTAGCTACAGTGTTGGATACTGTAGTGACTGCTTAGTTTCATAATTCACATCTTGTACTGGCAGGCAGTTTGCTAGTGTCTGTGCTGATTGCTTTTTATTGACATTTTGCAAGTTGCCTCAATGTCAGAAGTATGTTAAAGAGCAGAGGATCAGCGGAGCATATAAAGCTCTCCCTCAACTAAAACTGAACTTGTTCAACTGAGTTTTTAAGGTTTTATTTTGCATCTTCCCGCTTCATATATCATGCTGTAGGCGTGAAATGAGCTTGTGGGCTCTTAAGTTCTCAATGTCCACATCATTAAAAAAACACAAAGGCTGAGCTTATGCTAACATAGCAGTTGTCAAATCTTAGGACAGAATTATTTTAAAGTGTGAGCTACCCTTTTGTAGGCTGATAAGCAAGGAGATGTATATTAAACCTTATCAGAGCAAAGAAAACTTGCTTTTCCCATGGTATTAATCCTGAAATATCTCTTGGATCAAAGTTACTTGAAATTGTTCTTAATTGTGGCTGTCAAATTGACTTGAAATTAATGTCTACACTACGAATGAGAGACTTCCACGTCACCCTGTTATCAGCAAGCCTACTAAGGTTTGCAGACTCAGGCTATAGCTTCCTTGGTTGAGTCTCTTCACCTGTAATGTAGTTTATTGCCCTCCTCCTTAACAAGCATTACTGTATTGTCTTTTAAAATGATTCTTGTCTTCTCATGATATATCCAAATTACAACAGTCATTGTCATCTTGACTTCTCTGGGCAGGGTGGGGTAATATAGTCTTGATTTGCTCTAATACTCATTCACTTGTTTTTTGGCAGTTCATAGTATCCTTAAAACTCTCTTCTAGCATGACATTTCAAAAGTTAATCCTCTTCTTTCTTCACGGACCAGCTTTCACAACCATACATAGAAATTTGACAGCATAACAATTCTGATTTTAGTATTCAATTAAATATCTTTACACTTGAGGATTTTATCTAGTTCCTCACAGCAGTATCCACAATGGCACTGCTGTTCTGCAATGATGGGATTGCATGCTTCTGCAAGGCAAGAAGCTGCGTTATGGTAGTACTGCTCCGGGTAAGATCTCCCACATTAGATATGCTTTTGCTGGTTAGCCAGGCTAAATGTGCCACACAGCTACGAGGATGACACTGGTAGATGATTTCTCAGAGAAAGCAGCAGTGGCACCTTGGCTAACACTTGCTAGCACTGCAAAGAAGGATGTATGTCTTTTATCATGAAAATGCTATGGTGAGACTTAAAATAGTAGGCCACATAAATATTAGAAATTGTTAAGCATCATCTTTTTGTAACTAATTGGTTTTTAGGATTAAAATTTATGATCAGTAGGAAAGAAAAGACGCACGCAATACATAGTTAAAGAGTACAAAATGTTTGCGCAACATCAGTTTTATATTTTGTTTCCAATATATCTGTTTTCTGATAAGTTTAATTTAGCATGAGTGATAACTGTTGCCTTCTGTATTGTGTCATGTCAAGCGACTAAAGAAAGTGAGAACATGATTAACAGCCAAATTCTACTGTGTTCAGTCACAAGTAAGTCCCATTGATTTCAGAAGGACATGCTTCCAAGTCATTGCTCCGGGTTGCAATAACAAGCTGTCAAATATAATTGAGACCTATTGTTAATATTAATTTTAGTACACTCTGAGGGCTTAACTACATGTTATAGTGATGTGTAGTTGCTGTCAATTTGAGTCATCCCTATGCATTCTCTTGGCAACATCCATTTTAAAAAAAGGTGAGTATGTTTGTATGTTAATTTTCCACACATAGCACCAGTTTAAGTCGAGGTTGTTATATTCTTCATGTCAGTTGGTTCCAGCATATGTTAATACCTTTAGCCTTGTGGAGGCTGTCTAGCATGGATGGGAACTGTGTGCCCTTCAGAGGCTGGTCTACAACTACCAGCATCCTTAGCTAGCATAGTCAATGGTAACAAATGCTAGAAGTTACAGTCCAACAAAAAATTGGTCAAGGTACATTATTCCCATTCCTGATCTGAACCCTCATAATGTAAATGTGTAAAGACAGATTCTGCTAGCTCCGTTATCATTTCCAGCAGAAGATGACTTTATGAAGAGGAGATCCTCCTCTGTGTGTGGAAGCTCTCCATGCAGTTGGGAATGCTGATTTTCCAGGGCTATATTTCAGAGGAAGGAATTGGCAAAACCACCTCTGAATATTCCTTGTCTTTGAAAACTCTATGAAATTCATGGAGTTGCCACATGTTGCTAGCTGACATGAAGGCACACACACACACACACACACACACACACAGGTTTACCTTATTTTAGACTTAGAGTGCCTGAGTAGAGGCTTTGTGATGGCCAGAGTTTTGGTTTTTTTACTGCAATTTGCATTAATATTTTACACTCTGCACTCTTCTGTATTGCAAGGTAAGAAGTTAGTTTACAGCTTGAATACATTTCAGATGATACAGTAAAATGTGAATTATGGCTTGAACATCAAATAAACCTTGGCTTATCTGGATTGAGACTGTGCTGATGCATACTTTTTGAATTGCTCTTTCTGCGAGCAGGACCAGATAAACAAATTATAGACCCCCTATCCATGGTTTGTTTAATATGATATTTAAAAGGAGGATTCTGGCCTTTAACAAGATAATGTCAGAAACCAGCAGCAAACCATGGCCTATGATTATAACTTCTTTGTGGAAAGATAAGACAGAATCCCTGGTTCAAACCTCATGATAAACAAACCATGGACAAAGAATCTTTTATTTGTTAGGTTCATCTGCTGGCAGCATACTGCACTATGGTTGGCTCTGATTAAACTAGTAAAATATTTTTCTGAAATTCTGATTTACTCTGATATCCAAACATGGCCTGTTTTTAACCTAAAGACCCTTAAAACTGCTATTAACAGTGCATAGATGCAAGCAACATTATTAAATGTTATTGCTTTTAGGGTTTTTTTTAATTACTAATAACTTACTACCAATCTAAGAGTTTGGGGTCAAGTTCACTTTTGAGTAGCTAGATTTCTGAACATTTAACTACAAATCAGTAAGTGGTTTAGGATTATTGATTTGAGTAAAAGAGACATTCCTGCATGTGTCTTATTGGAGTAAGTCTTTCCAAATCAGAATCGTATTTATGTGTTTGGAACATCCAAGAGTATGCTATGGTGGCAGTATTCATATGTGCTGAAATGGGAATGCCAAGTTCACCAGTGGCAAAGAGCAAAGTTGATACCCGTAACCTGACCCAAATGAAACAGATCTATTTTTAATTAGTGCTGAATCTGAAATACACAACACTTAGGCCAAATTGTTTAGTGAGATATGTGGACAAATACCAAATGCACTTTTTTCTTTTTACTTTAACTTTCAGTGTGCAATGTGTGAACAATAGTAACAGGAACAAAAAGATTTCATTATACTTTAATATTTTTTCATTAAGAATATGCCCAACTTAGCTTAAGAAAACAGTAGAAAAAGATCATTTAGGCTGACATTACAAATTACATTGAAGGCTTAATTTAGGTACCAGTGAGGTAAGATCAGCTCTACTCTGCACCATTCTCTGTCTGTCTGTGTGATGGTCTCTTTTTGTCTTTCTCTTTCTTTCTCTCTGTATATATATTCTCTAAGTTGCTGTTTCCTCCAGAAGGTTAACACCACTGTCCTTGTTTTATGTCCTGATCCAAATTGACTCACTTGATTCTTTTTCATATACTAAAAAAAAGGAACTAAAAAAGTTACTTTTTGAGATGATAGCTTCTCCATTGTACGTCCACCCAAGGTAGGCTTGCCATATCCCGCTTGGGGGCGGGACTTTCCCGGTTTGGGGTGGGGCCACACAGTCCCACCCCGGTTTGGCCCCTCCCCCGGGACCTCCCCCCCAGCAAGGCCCTGGAGGCAGCTCCAGCCCTCCCCATGGCTGTGTGCCACCCTCCCCGCCTCCCTGCCTGGCTTAGCCTAGAGAGCAGGTCTTAAAGACATCTGCCACTCAGAGATATTGCCAGCCCACTTGGTATATATGTCTTGCAAAAGGCCTGACCTTCCAGGTTACAGTGAGCAAAGAAAAAAAGGCCATCAATCGTTCCTGTTTCACTGGGAGCCTAAATGCCTCATCTTTTCAATGTCTACCACTCAGTATTGTTGTAATTCTTTATCACAGGGTCGTTTTTGAGGCCCTAAACACCTTTCCTTGTAATATGCAAATTTCTCCCGAAGCTGACCAATGGGAAAGAAGCAGTCAGCCCTTAATTTGGGTTGGTTTTCAATGGCTTGGAAGGCTGCGATGATGAGGAAAAGCAGGGGCTCCTCTGATGGTCCTGGCCACTTCCCTTGGCTCCCTCCCTCCTCCTCCTCCTTCTCCTCCTCCTCTCAGAGCTCATTCACACTCCCTGGCTTTTCTTCCTCCCCCCCCCCCTCTGCACTTTGAGACCCCTTTAACTGCCAAAGCTCAATGCTCTGGAATTCTGGGGTCTGTGTGAGGCATTTGGCCTTCTCTGTCAGAGAGCTCTGGTGCCACAATAAACTACAATTCCCAGGATTCCATAGCACTGAGCCCTGGCAGTCCAAGCAGTGTGTTTTGGACACAGAGATCCAGTCCCTAGCTTTTATATCTCTCACACACACTGCAGGAATAATAACCCACTTTAACTCAGTGCTAGGGAATCCTGGGAATGCTAGTGTTTGGGAGACATTGAGACTTCTCTGTCAGTGATGGCTCTGAGGCCACAATAGACTACAATTCCCAGCATTCCCCAGCACTAACCCAGGACAGTTAAGTCACTCTCAAACTGGATTCTTTCCTCAGTGTGGATGCAGCTTTGGTGAGGAACGCTGGGCATTTCAGTCCAGCATTGTTTTATTTCTGCAGTGCATTTTGGATTAGAGACAAGGTGACCAGGCATCCTCCTCCTTTTCCAGGACATGTCCTCCATTTGGATCATGGCTAAGAAGCATGGATTTATAATTACATGGGTGTTTTTAGCTTTTATTTTTGGCCATGTCCTACATATTTTTGCTTGGGTGCCCTACATTTTGGGGTGAGGGCATTGGTCACCTTGGTCAGAGAGCTTTCCAGGGGTTTAACTGCCATTCTGCTGTGGTGCTGGAACAAACCACCATTCCCAGAATTCCATAGCATTCAGCCAAGACAGTTAAAGTGATCTCAAACCAGATTATTTCTCCAGTGTAGATACAGCCCAAGCCTTTTGCCTCTCTTATGCCTGAGATTTCAAAGCCCAGCCTTGGCACCACAACAAACTACAAATCCCAGGATTCCATAGGATGGAGTGATGAGAGTGAAAGCAGTGTGGCAGCAGCCAAAGTGTGCTTAATGCAGTTCTTAAGATGGTGCACCTCTTGCCTACAGAGTCTCACAAGACTTTTTTGTTTAACAACTTGTACCCATTAACTCCATTTCATGTCTCCTTTATTTAGTGGGGAGGAATACAGAGAAAACAAGTCAAAATGAAGGAAAACCAAAGTCCCTTGACCAAAGGGTTTGGTTGTGGAATAAGCCTCTGAAATATGCAAGAGGCAATGTTAAAATAAAGCCATGTTGAATGTTCAAATGTGTTGTTTGGAATGGGGAGAGGGGGGTGGCCAGAAAGGGAAGTACATTTCCGTGATCTGTCTACAAATAATGTCAACATGTCCTCCATTTTGATCATGCCTAAGAAACATGCATTTATATTAACATTTCTAAAAAAAGCCTCAATTTTTTGCGTGTCCTCCATTTTTATAAAATGTATCCTACATTTGAAAATGTTGTCCTGCATTTGTCCTACATTTGTCCCGGTTTTGAGGTCCTCACTTATGGCAACCCTAAACCAAGGCAAAGCTATCCAATTTGTCATTTGTTTTGCTTTGATTCTTTCAGTGCTTCAGTTCATCTTCAACCTTGACAATATACAGGCTGCTTAAGAACCTCTCAGCTCTCCACCTACAAAGTGGGACTGTGAGCTTCACAGTGGATATAGATTGCTTTTAATTTTCAACAGGGCAGCCTGAAGCCTATTTCTAAGATCATCAACCCCACCTATCCTCTTTTTTTGTTTTATGCCTAGTGGAGAGACCTGACCTTGAAAGCTTGTATAGAGAGTTTTATGCCATTCTAGTTGGACAAATAAAGGTATTACTACAATATGGATTTTGGAAATTTGTGGTCAGCACAGCCACCCCCTGCATTTTTTTATGTATTCTGAATATAAACAGTGTAATTGTGTGCAGAAATGAATCAATGGAATGCTGCATAATACTGAATATAGTGGTTACGTGCATGAGATCCTTTAGTATGTAAGGTCCATATTAGGGAACATCTTATAAACAGACAGAAATACACCAGAAATTTGTTTACCAGATTTTAATATTTGTAACTGTTGTTCATAATATCAAGTAAATTCCCTTTGAATCTGGCAAGTCTTCTAGGATCCTTAAGACTCAAGCCAGAATAATTTTCTGAAACAGAATGAGCACTGGCTTCATTTCCAAATGCTCTTTCCTTTTA
Organism: Sceloporus undulatus; assembly: GCF_019175285.1. Taxonomy (NCBI): domain Eukaryota; kingdom Metazoa; phylum Chordata; class Lepidosauria; order Squamata; family Phrynosomatidae; genus Sceloporus; species Sceloporus undulatus. Next base: position 242,185,675 of record NC_056524.1, read on the forward strand.
ATGGAAAAAGAGAACCTGTTAACCTTTTATTTAAATGCTTGCTTTCTGCCAAGTTTGAGCGAGGATAGGATACAAGCATTCATGTTAACTTTTCACTCATAATATCACTTTCAGTGGCTTTCAAATATAGACATTTGACCATGGGTTTTCATGGATACTTGAAATAAAATGTAATAGTGGATCTCAAATAATGAATATATATTGAAAAGAGGTCTTTGTTTATCCATTTGTAAGAACTAGCGACACTTTCACAACTAATTAATTGAAAGCCCAGTTCCAGTAGCTTTGGATATAATAATTCTTTGTGTGAAGCAGCCTCCTAAGGGGTCCTGTTAACAGTTTTAGGGTGCCATCAAAAAGCAATTTATCATTTGTTTTGTTATCATTGGTCTAATTCTATTAGTAATTTCAATTTAAGTAGATGAATTGCATTAGGGGGTATATTAGTATTGACTCACTGTTCAAAAATTGATTTAATTGGGGTTTTTTTGGGGGGGGGGATTCTGATAAGATTCAGGCCATTGTGTTTCTGCTGTTGCTAAGGATGGCAAGAGATACTTTAGAGAATTACTACATTTTGTGCCAAAATAATTTAGCTGGCTTTGGGTGCTATGCACTTTGATTTCAGAAAAAAGTATATATTTGTGTGTTGGTGATGATGAGAGCCCCCTATAACCCAAATCTAACACCATGTGTTATAGTAATCTCTGGTTTGCCAAGAAGCATTTATTTTGTAAATTTCAGGTCCCAGGGATTTTGCTCCTGTCTTCTCTCTTAGCCTGAGAGGCAGCATCATTTGCTGCTCTCTCTTGGGCTTGGGCTCTGACTTTCAGTATTGGATTAAGTGCAAAATCATTTTAAAGCTAGAAACAGATTCTTTGGAGTTTAAAGAACTCTCTCACAGGGGATCCAAACATGCACACCTATGTCCCATTTTGTAATTCCTTTCAATCTTATTCTCACATATCGGGGAGTACAGTTATGTGGAACTGTACTGTCATAGAAAATTGTACAGTCATTGAAAGAGATACCATAGGAGTCTCAATAAAAACTAGCATTTTTGTACCTCTGGACCCCTCCTTCCATTAGATACAATGAATGGTGTGTGCTGCCGCGCTGCTGCACCCAAACCCCATTATGGCACTTAGTCTGGACCCCCCCCCCATTTCCCAAAATCCTGGCTATGTCCCTGCATTTACATTAGTACTGTACTAAAAAATGCATTTTGCCTTATGCAAGATAGGTTTGTACCTGCCAGTGAAAATTCTTCTTCAGCCAGTCCAAGGATTGTTAAAGGTCTTACATATCCCTTTTTTAGAATTAGCATTCCTGGCAGCTGCTGTAACTCTTCAATCTCACATTCTGAGTCAGATTTGCCACTGTTCCAATAGGCCAGTCCATCTCCCACCTCTTCTTCCCAGGTTTACTTTGGGCTAGAGCCTGGAGCTGATGTTTTGTTGTTCATTCTTAGAATTTTGAAAGGGAACATTTGAAAATAAGATCCCTGTTTGAGCTTCTTCTGGCAGTGGATATGTATCAAATTCGTTATTTCAGCTCTGTATTTGTTGAGGAAAATATTTTAATATTTCTGGTCATACCAGTGATTAATTGGTGGAGGTGTGAATGACATGTGTAAGGATGCAGCTTCTATCCATTTATGCATTTAAAATGCATCCAATCCCTTTCTGTAAAATTTGTCCTACATTTGAAAAATCAGGTGCAGGTGGGAGTACAGAATAGAGAAGGATTGCATGTGGAGAAACAGAGGGAAAGAAGCACTGATGAGCTTTGAAATATACCCTGTGAAACCATCTTCTCAGTCAGTCTACCACAACACAAAATTTCCTTTGCCTGCCTGCCTGCCTGCCTTCCTTCCTTCCTTCCTTCCTTCGCCATCACCATCACCTCCATAAAAATAAAACTTCAACTCTAAACTGCACTTGGAATGGCTTGCTTAAGATATTTACAAATGCCAGAAGCTTTTGATTTGGAGAGATTTGACCATCCGTTATCTTAGTGTAAGAATTGGAAGCTAGCAATTCAGGTGCTCTATAGCCAGCAAAATGAAGGAATTGCCCCCAGTAAGAGTACATTTTCTTTCACTCCCCATTTTTTTTAGCGTTGCATAGAGTGGGACACTGAAAACCGTTCACACTTAGAACTCTTGCACATATTCCCTTAGGAACTTTGCTTGTTCTTTTCTTTCAGTGCCTAAACTGTGGTGGGGTACAGACCGCCGCTTTGCGGCGGTCTGCCGCCGCCGCCAGTAGGTCCGCGGGGGAGCCGGAGCCTTCACACAGCCCGACTCCCGCGCGGACCGAAAAAGAAGCTCCAAAATGGAGCTTCTTTTTAAGTCGCGTTTGCGACGTAGCGAGGCGCCAGGGGCGTGCTCGCTACGTCACAAGCGGCGCGACGCGTATGGACGCTCAGCGTCCGATACGCAAAGATGGCGGCGCCCGTATGAACAGGGCGCCGCCATGTTGTACGTATTCAATACGTACTAGGGTTAGGGGGGTGCGGAAGCACCGCCCCTTCCTAACCCTAGTATGTATTGATGACGTACTATTTGGCGGTCTGTAAACCGCCTGTGTTTCTGAATGCTGAGCTTTAAGGTATTGCAATGGTTGTCCATTTGGGGAATGAAGGAAGAGTTCATTTGAGGGGCAAAATTCATATTTGGGGCTGGGCAGTGCCTTCATTTTCTCCCACCCTTGTGTCTACAGCCATGATTATGGAACTGGGGAAAGGGAACAAAAGAAATTGTGCAGAGGAAACAGCTTTGCACTGTGGCTGGGATGGGCTGAGCAGCATGGCCCTCCAGATGTTGCTGGGTTGCCATTCTGATCGCCCATAGCTGCTATAGAAAATGGTGGTGAACACTAAGAGTTGCAGTCAAGCAACATTTGGAGGGCCACACTTGATTTCCCATAGCTGCTACTGAAAGTGGTGGGCAGTGCTAGGAGTTGAAATCAGGCAACATTTGGAGGGCCTACCTGGCATATAAGAAGCAATGAAATTATTCAATGGGAGGTTAAAAATTGTGAGTATACACTCTCTTCCATCTTATTAATTAGATCTGCAGTAGACTCAGAAGGAGGGGAAAGGGAAGAAATCTTTGCTGGTTCTGCTGAGTACTAGAGGACTGCTTCTTCCAAATATGCTCTACTCCCCCTGCCCCTGCCAGCAGCCTAATATAGTTGCTGTAATCTAGTCTCTCTCTCTCTCTCTGAACATTCTTGGCCACCTTGCTCAAGCATTCTTGGCCTGTTAGTAAGTGGGTTTATTGAAGGCTAGGCCTCTCCCACTGTTTCTCCCAGAGCTTGTAAAAGTACTCTTTCCCTTTTTTTTTAAACTACATTTTTCAGAATTCCCTAATCATCATGGCTCCTGTTAATGATGTTTTGAAGATTCTGGAAGCTGTAATCCCAAAAGAACATTTCCAGGTTTTTCAGAAACTGTTGTTTTGGTGGCATGCTGTCAATGAGTGCAGAGGTTCCATGAGCTTTGACTACTGGAAATCTGTGGAATTCCCCCATTTCTGAGATTGTCACTAGGCCCACTCATGTTTGAATATATTTTAATAGCAATAAGAGCTATACATTTGTATGCTTTTCATAAACGCTGACATTTGGTTTTCTTTCAGGAAACTTTCTATGGCCACTGCCACCATCGTTGGTGTTTCTGTAGACTCTACCCCAAATCACTTGATACAAACTGTTCTATGTACAGTCGGCCCTTCTTATACACGGATTTTTTAATACACAGATTCAAGCATACAAGGTTTGAAAATGTTCAAAAAAGGTATAAATTTCAAATATCAAACCTTGATATTCCATTTTTTATACGGGACACCATTTTGCTATGTCATTATATTTAATGGGACTTGAGCATCCATGAATTTTATTATCCACGGAGGATATTGGAACCAAACCCTAGCATATAACAAGGGTCTACTGTATAAGGAGGCTCCTTATCTTCTTCATTAGTGGACATCAAGCTCTTACACTTGAAACTATTAGAACTGTTCCAAAGCAAAGAGCAGTCTCTGATATTGTTAGTTGAAACTTCTAGACAAAAATGACACTGCAAAATTCACACGGTTAAAGGAAGAAAATTAAATTCAGATAGGAAGCCTCTAAAGAAGGACTGGAGAAGACAAATTGATCTGTCTGTAAGACATTTACATGTTTTGTAATGAAGGGCACAGCTGAAGGGTATGGGAATAAAACCAGGCAAATTGTAGCTAGGATCATATATTTATGGGAGACATAATTGGTGTTCCCATGCAAGGGACCTGGTTGTTATTACTTGTATTTTCATAGTGCAGTTCAACTTCAAATTAAAAATGCACTTGGTAAAAATACTGCAAGCTGCTTACCACTCGATTCCTTGCCTGATTTTTAAAAAGTTTTTAGAAAATCCAGGCCAGTACACACACACACACACTCACACACTGCAGATGAATCTAATTAGAAGTAAATCCCACTGTGTTAAAAGGATGCTTCTATCCAGGCAAGAGATATATGATTGTAGTTCTCTTATAGTATTTCCAAAAGATCAATGTTATCTTTTTGAAAATGAGATGGCTTCACTTGTATGCAGATTAATTTTGTTAAATGCCAAATGATCAGAAGTGATGTACATCTTGAAGCAATGTACACTCTTTTGTAATACTTTATTTTCTCATGAAGTGGAAAACTAATCCTTTCAGACATGTTTTTACAGATAAGTTTATGATTGTATTCAGCCCAGCAAGAGCCACTCATAATAGAATGGTGAGATGATAATCCTTCGTTGCTTGTCAAGGCTGACAGCTCTATTAATTTACGACCCACATTACAGATGGACTGTTAAAAGGGAAATGGCTATATGTAATTAAGCCACTTGTATTGGATGGGGTTCATAGGGCAGGTAGCAAGATAATTCTATCTAGTTTTCTGTGTCACAGAGTTATTCAAATGAGGACTTTAAAAATTAGAGAAGATGAAGGAGAAGTGTGGTAAGGGAGAACAATATGTTTAACATTCCTTAAGCTTCTATTGAGAGCCATGGTAGTTAGAGTGTTAGATTAAGACTCTGGGGATCAGGTTTTGATTCCTTGCTCAGGCATGGAAAACCAGTGAGTGACCTTGGGTTTTCAAATGGTTCATATGGGGACCATGGTGTTTATCACACAGAGGTTTTTGCAGCTTTTTGCAGCTGAGGTCCGACGTGACTGTGGGTCCAATGATGTGAATTCACGCGATAACGTGATGTGTTATCACACACGATTCCTTTCTATGGGGGCTCCTTCTGTGGCGCTTCTGCAGTGATTCCAAAGTGATCCCTCATTTTGGTGAAATCGGTAACAAGCGAATTCACAGAAATTGCTTCCAAGCTCACTTCAATTTCACTTTGAATTGATCTGGTGTGGAATGCAATTTTGCTTCTGCTCTGGTACACAACTGCAAACCCACTGGGTTGCAAATTTCCCATGATGCGGTGCTGCAATTTCCCCCCATTTCATTTTGATGGTCCTTTCACTTTCAGGGCAACTTTCAGGGCAACTCATTTTTTTGGAATATATACATGTGTGTATGTGCGTGAATGTGAATATACAGCTATGTCTGTCTGTCTGTCTATCTATCTATCTATCTCTGTGTTGAAACTGCTGAAATGGAAGGGAAAATAAAAAAAGGAGATGAAGAAGACACGGAAATATTCACGAGGCAAGTATTCACGCAATCACGCAATTACACGAAACAGGGAATAACAACTTGCGCCCCTTTTCACCCCAGAAACGTACAAGGTCTCAATGCGTTCAGGCCCCCACTGAGCATACGCAAGGGTGCCGATTCGAATAGTTGAATCCGCATGGTATGCACCGGTGTGGTAATACAATTTGCATTCACTTCATTTTGCGTGAATCCGCATCACGTGACTTGCCTTGGATTCGGCTCCCCCTCAATTTGGAAGGGCAATGGAAGGGCAACCAGGTGTGATAAAACATTCATGTTATAATGAGAATTCGCATAGCTGAACCAGGAGTCAACCCGGATCTGAGCTGCAAAAACCTCCCATATATAGATCTCGAGGGGAGGGTGTCAGAAATGAATGATAGTCTTGCAGTATTTGTTTTTTTCAAATGATGAACCAAAAATTCCAAATACTATCCTGTCAACCTAAGCTAAATATAAGAGAAGAACAGCGGAAGATGATAATTTAATCAACCTAAAAGCTGGTTTTTAAAAAATCTAGAGCAAATACTAATTCCTGTGAAAATACATTGTTGACACTCCTTTGAGGAAGAAAAATAAAAGGGAAGAAAGAGGTCTTGTTAGAGTGAATGTATACTCTTAAATTTACTTTAGGAGGACATTTGTTCGTTAAGGAGTTCAGTTTTCTCCACTATCAGCTGACTGTTGGATTTAAATCAAGGAGGATTCAAGGCTACCTACACTTTGTAATGTTACGTTTTCCCCTTTAAGTTCACTTTTATGCTTATTGATTTACAATAGATGAGATGTAACAATAAATGCTTACTTGGTCCAGGGTCAGCATATCACCTCTCCTTACTTTCAAGCAAAATGGAGCTGTAGTGATTTAACCCCTGTAATGCTGGTTTCAGATGGGCAATTGGATAGTATTTTTCTTCCACTAATTTCTATAGTTTCTGAGAAACAGAAATGCAGGATACCTTAAAATAGTGGTTATTTCAGCATCCATTCCTGATGGATGGCAAACCACCTAGCATGAGTCTGTAGTGCAGTATTACAGCAAAGAATCTGGTAATGAAATAGGTTGTTTCAAAAATAGCAACACCTTAAACTACCATTAGCCTTTCACATTTGCGAGGTTAGGGGTGCAGGATCACCATGAAAGTGGAAAAACTACAAATAGCCCCCCCCCCAAATATTTAACACAAACAAAAAGTGTGATCTGCAGATTCAGTCTGCCATGGATGCCTTTGAAGAGGAAGACCAGAAGTGGATGGCTGGTGGGATTTGTTTCTGCCCTCGCTGATGTCCTACCCAATTTTTAATAGGGACTTGCAAGTAGGGATGTAAAGAATATTCTCCAAAATTCGAAAATTAGAAGAAATATGCCTAATTCGACAATTTCGATAACATTTTAGAGAGAAGAAATTCTGAGCAGTTCTCTATCAATGAGTAAGAATTTTGATTGTTAGTCATTTCGAAATGAGGGGGAGAGACAAAACTTTCAGCTGACTCTCGGATGGCCAGCATTTGCATATTTTGTGTAAGAAAAGCTACCATTCATCCTGGAGGCTATTTCTTTTGTTAGGGTGATTCTCACTCCAACTTTGTCCCATCTTCCAGTCTCATGAGGATTCTAATTCCTATTAAAATGGCATAAGGCAGCAGCAGAGGTGACAGCAAATTATCTGCAATAATCAAATCTGCAAAATCAAACCCACAAATGTGGAGGGCTGACTGCATTCAGTGATCAGATATAAGTAGTCATGCTAATACTGCTACTCTTTATTATTTATAATGTGGGCTAAAACTGCAGTTCTGTATTACCTTATTTTAAACTAAATGATATTGCTTCTGAGTGGGATGATAAGACATGGTGCTGATAATTTGTAAAGTGTTTATTTTTTTTCTTGTTTTTCTAACAACTCTGGGGGATGGTATTTTTATTTCCATTTTCCTGCAGCACTGTTGACTCAATGCACAAAATCTGTCTCTATTGAAAGTATGCCTTCTAGATAAAAGCCAATTTCTCCAGGGACAGGCCCTGTGTAGTCCATGGGCTCACCTATTTTTCTAGCCCCCGGTGCCTGTGACACAAGATTACACATACTGGCTATTCTGTTCATTTCATTTATTCATTTCACTTCAGTATTTTGAGCAAAGGTGGTACTGTGCGACCTTTGTGAGCCATTATGTTTCCCCCTCCAAAGTTTTATTCACAAAGCCCTCCCCTTTTCCTAGGCTGATGGGAGGTACCACAAAGAGTACCTAAGAAGATAATTATGAAATGACAGGGATAAGATTGTTAACTCTAATTAGCCATCACATTAGTGGTGGTGGATTTTTCAAAGTGTTTGCTCTAATGTTTTGGCACATGTGGATACACAGTAGGTAGCCTCAACTAACTACTGCATTTTCACACATAAATGTGAAATGAAAAATTGTGTGTCTACACATGGACTTAAATGCTTGTGCAGGCAGGCAAGGTGCCATTACAGTTATAAATTGTGGGTCATCTCAAGCATGTCTTTATGGTGCTAATATTTCTCAAGTCTGGTCAGTATATATGTATGCTGATATTTTTTGTTTGCATTAAAAAAACAACCTTTAAATAATAGAAGCTGTTTTTGTTTCCAAATTTTTATGACACCCAGATGCATTTTGGCTCACTACTGTTAGGTGAAGAGGTTAATTCCATTGGTCCTACCATATTTAGAGATTTACTTTTGGAGGATTTCTCCTCAGTAATACACACGTTGCTGGGGATGATCAAAAGAGGAATCTGAGTCTACCATTTAAAATGTGACAAACTAGCATCTTTTGCTTCAAAATTGGGTTAGTGACCCTGGCTAAAATACAGTGGTACCCCGGGTTACGAAATTAATTCGTTCCGCGGTTAATTTCGTAACCCGAAATACCTTCGTAAGCCGAATTCCCATAGGCGCTAATGGAAAAATAGCTCTCTGCTGCCCTCCGGTGGCGGAAAATAGCGCCGCGGTTTTTTCGTAACCCGAAGAAACCTTCGTAAGCCGAAGCAATAAATCCCTATGGGATTTTTTCGTATCCCGAAAAATTCGTAACCCGGCGCATTCGTATCCCGGGGTACCACTGTAGTGAAATTAACAAAAGTGAAAGCAATCTCTGTAAGCAAATTTTTCTCATTTGCAAGACACACAAAGCATCAAAAGCTGAACTGTCACTCTGACAGAAGGGCAAATCCATCAGAGTGGATTTTAGAATTGATATGAGAAAACGTGTATTGCCATGGATTCAGGCTTTTATGGAATGCAGACCAGTTTTATCCTGGACCCTTCAGCTAGCATCCACAGGACTAAAATTTTCTTATAGAAATTGTAGAGTTATCAAGGCTACTGGAGAAGGTTAGGTAGTTCAAGATGAACACCAGTATATTCCAGAACTGTTTTGCTCCCGTGAATCAGGTGTTCACACAGAAATTGTTTTTCACCTTGCTATTAATCTGCTAAATTGCCTGCACTCAGTTGGAGCATCTAATTATGGAGAGGGGTCACTAGACTATTGTGCATTGCTATTAGCCTTCCTGCTATTCCCCCCGCCCCCATCTGCTTCAAGTAGTTGACAGCATTTTGACCTGAATACTGAATGGGTAAGTGGTCTTACATGTGCTGGCTATTCTACAGGCTTCAGCAAATGGGACAATTCCATGCATACATACTTACTTTGGAAGAAGGCAACATTGTAGGGCTACTTGATGTTTTCTGGCCAATAAAACACCACTGGATAAAGGAGCATGTTCTGCTATTACAACCAACATATGCTTATGGAGAAGAACATTCATTGCAAGATTATAATTTTCTTCATCCATCACAACTGGTAATATTGGCTGGCGTTGACTGGATCTACAGTCAAAACACACACACAGAGTCACAGTTTGGAACCTCAGCCTAAATTCATTTAATCTGAAGTTGGGTTCTTGTTGAGAAAACTAATAAATGATGTGAAACTGCACAAAACCTGCCCTCTTTCATTGTAAGAGTATCACTAAAGCTAATCTCTATCCTTGGACATATTTTTCAGTAAGATTGTCTGAAATCTGTTGCTGTTTTTGGCAGAATTTTCTGCTGAATTGCTCACCTCATTTCTACAAACATCTCAGTACTATCTTAGGTGTTCTTGCATTTGCTTATGTGAATGCTGGTCTTCCTTTGAACAGTTTGAACTTCCAGTATAACAAATACACTGGGCACTTGGTATCCATTGTGGTTTGTTCCAGGACCCTCCGTGGATGTAAAAATCTGGGGATGATCAAATTCCATTAAATACACTGGTGTAATAAAATGGCAAAATCAAGATTTGTTTTTTGGCATTTATATTTTTTTGAATATTTTCAAGCATGGATGGTTGAATTCATCGATAAAGAATCCATGGATACAGAGGGCCAGCTCTGATGAGATACACAGTCCGTTGTTAAATCACTTCTTGACTAGCTTGCAAAAATATCTATGCATCTACCTACTGAAAAAGATTTTCCCCAAACACAATGGAATAGATGTGATAGAACAAGTCAAATTTACTGAGTTTCTGCAATACACCTGAGTTTCTGCAAGTCCTGAGCAATTTTAACTCTCACTTGAATTGATTACTCTGCACACAGATAAAAAGGGCTTTATTTGAGATGTGGCTTATGTGTGTATTTGCCTAAAAAGAGAGAGAGAAAGTGAGAGGGAGTGATGGAAATGAGGAGTGTGTGAGAGAAAGGAAGAGTGCGTTGTTTTCCTGATGAAAAGAGAAGCCTTTCTGAATCCAGCAGGTACATTATTCTACACTATACCATCTATGTTGATGTGCAAATTTTCACATTTGAAACTTATCCAAAAGCAGTTTCAAAGTGTGAATATTGCTTTTAACACTTTACACTTTGACCTTTTGGCATTTATTGATGTTGAAGTGCAGGTTCATCTAGAAAGGAGACTTGTAAAGATGTCTGCCTGGAAGTGCAGTGATTGATTTTGCAGCAGCGGGCATCTGCATAAGCTTTTCAATATCAAATGCACTTTTTAAAAGGAAAGACCATTGTGTGTGTTTCTGTGTATGGGCATTCATATACTTTATCAGTGGGTTACTCTTTTATGTGTAACCAACTGTAATAGCCCTGCCCAGGCCACAGAACGTTGCCATGTTTAATATTAATATGCAAATAGACGGATACGTGCTGTAGTAGCATGTAACACTGTAGCATGATTTCAGGATGCATGGAAAGTGGATGTGGTTGAGGACTCTCTGTGGTCAGCATGTTGCATAAATCAGTTCATAGGAGTACTCCTTGGCAGACAAGAGCACCCCTGCATTTTTAAATCTCTGTGATATAGCGTGACTGGACCATAGATTTTTTTTTTTGACAGCTGCTGCATGATATTTTCTTCCTTTTGTTGATTGGGCAGCTGTCATACTCACCTGTATTATATCTCACCTGATTTCACATCTCGTTGGAGCTGAGGTATTGGAAATTAGCTGATTTTGTTCCACTAGTGTTTCTTCTGTTATTTCTCTTCTGCTCTCACCATCTCGCTCTAAATGTCCTTAGATAGCAGCCTCTTTGCTTTGCTTTATCTGGGAGGCTGTAATTCCTGTTCGACTGACACTGATGATGATCTCTACTCTTATCTTTTTCTTTTCTTTGTTCCCTTTATGTTTTGCAATTTACAGTACAACCTCTTGGCAATGGTGTGGTGCTACTCTGTCTGCAGAGTCTCAAAGGACAAGCTAAGAGTGGGGAATATTCCAAACTATCAATGGTGATACCATTTTACCTGCTTCCCCAAGTGCAAATAAATGATTGGAAACAATGATGACAGCTGCTGCTCTCTGGGATTGTAGCAGCAGACAAGGAGCCAGTAGTACCTTGGGGTTATGAAACAGATGACAGATGTGTCCATTAGGGAAGAACATGGGCCTAGTTCCTGTCATGTCCTCTAGCTGTTTCCCCCAATAGGCATTATCTCAATCTTGTGCAGCTAACTAGCCTTTATCTTCGGTCTGTTATCCATCTGATACCAGTTAAAATGCAGGCTGGGAAACAAGCTGATGTGATCGGAATAAAATTCAGTGGTACATATACCTTACATCTATATACAGAAGTATATTACCTCTGGGACCGGAAGAAGTATATATCATGACTTCTAGATTCTAATAACTCTGTTCTCCATGAGTTTGTTTAATCTACATTCAAAGCTATCATAAGTTGGTAATCATTACTTAGGGATGAAATTATTTGCTAATTTTGTTCTTGAAGCTGCTTTCTTCCAACAACAAGCAAATTTTCAAAAACTGCAGGGTTTTCAAATACTATTTGCTGTTCAGGACTTAAATCTGTAGCAAATTTACACATGCTGGAGTTTTTCTTTTGCATAGAAAACAGGATTTTGTGCATAGGAAACAACATTTTCTGTGAAGGAAACAACACCTATGCAACAAATGCTATGAGTTGGGATTTATTCTACACAAAATTTTCACATGATTCTTTTCTTTGCTGTTTCCTGAACATTAAAATATGTTTTTTTGCACAAAAAGTGCAAATGTTGTGCAGAATAAGTCCAAAACTGTGACAGCTCTTGTCAACCCAGGATTCTCTTCATTTCCTGATACTTAAGAAATAAGTTTTTCAACCATTATTTGAATATTTGTGAACATTTCTTCCATCTCTTATATCTTTTGGTAGCAAATCTCATATAGTTCACATAGCCATGTTTTTATTTTGAAAAAAATTCTCAGAAATAATCTAATCAGACATCCTATGCAGTGCAAGATATTGAAGCTACAATATCCCTCACGGTATCTGCTTAAATATCTGCAGAGATCCTTCCAGCCATTGTTGAAGATCTCTTAAAGTTGAGAACGAGGTATAACAATGCTCTCCATTGATGAAAAAAACAATGCAAGGCTACTCCTGAACAGATTAGTTCCTGCTATTGCAGAAGAACTTCTTCCTGAAAGCCAATGTGGCTTTAGAGCTAATAGGAGCACTACAGATATGGTATTTGCCCTTAGACAACTGCAAGAGAAATGTAGAGAGCAGAACAAAGGACTCTATGTAACATTTGTCGACCTCACCAAAGCCTTCGACACTGAGTAGAAAAGGTCTGTGGCAGATCCTGGAACGACTAGGATGCCCCCCAAATTCCTCAAAATTATTATCCTGCTACATGAAGGCCAGCAAGGTCAAGTCAGATATGGCAATGCTCTCTCGGAGCCCTTTCTAATATCTCGAAGAAGAAGATGGCATTTATCTACGCTACCGTACTGATGGTAGCTTGTTTAACTTAAGTTGCCTGAGGGCCCGCATTAACTCTAAACTATCTAGTCCATGAGTTGCTTTTTGCTGACCTCATTGCCCATACAGAAGCAGCCCTGCAGCGCCTAACATCTTGTTTTGCTACAGCTGCAGAGCTCTTTGGGCTTGAAGTCAGCCTGAAGAAAACGGAAGTTCTCTATCAGCCCGCACCACAGGAAAAACACTACCATCCTCACATCACTGTAGGTAAATCTGTGCTTAAGTCCGTCGTCCAGCAGTTCACCTACCTGGGAAGCATCATCTCCTCAGATGCCAAGATTGATAAAGAGATTGATCACAGATTAGCAAAGGCATATAGTGCATTTGGAAGGCTTCACAAAAGAGTCTGGAGTAACAAACACCTGAGGTGAAGCACAAAAATCAGTGTGTATAGAGCCATTGTACTGTCTATTCTCCTTATGGGTCTGAAACGTGGGTCACCTATTGCCAACACCTATGACTCCTTGAACGCTTTCATCAGTGCTGTTTATGCACAATTCTAAATATACACTGGACTGGCTATGTGACAAATGTTGCTGTCCTTGAGCAAGCAGGGATCACTACCATTGAGGCCATGCTATTGAGGACACAGCTGTGCTGGGCAGGACACGTTTCTAGGATGAAGGACCATCGCCTCCCAAAAAAAAATATTCTACAGTGAACTCTCCATAGGTCAGCGTAAGAGGGGTGCACCAAAGAAGAGATACAAGGACTCCCTGAAACAACATCTCAGGCTCGGCCAAATTGATCACCAACAATGGTCCGCCCTGGCCTCGCATAGGGAGACGTGGAGACGCACTATCCACGATGCTGCAGCCTTTTTTGAAAGCTCATGCCGAATGAGTCTCGAAGAGAAACAACAACACAGAAAGAACCACAACCCAGAAACATCACCCAAGGAGACTTTCTGCTGTGCTTGCTGCAACCGGACTTGTTCATCTCGGATCGGCCTTTTTAGTCATCAACGTGCTTGTAGAAAGTGCAGGATGAGTCCTTCCTGAATCTTCGTTTGCAAAGAAAAGCCAGAGAGAGAGAGAGAGAGCTGAAACCTGCTTCTCTACTGTTTACATTTAAGGCTGCTTCCCCTTGGAATCCTGCTTCCTGGAGAGGCCTTTTGGTCCCTTGTCTGTCTTCTGTATGGCAGCTCCTACAGATATTTGAGGGTAGTCATCTACTATACTGTACATCTACTCTTCTACAAGCTCTTCCCTTCTCTATTATTAATTCCTGTTTTCAGCTATTCTATAGCACTTCCAAGTATTCAAAGCATTTTAGGCACTTACTTTATTGTTGTAACTAACAGTGAAAGTGTGGGCAAGCATGTACCTTCTCTAAGGCTGCTAAGTGAATCTAGGCTAGAGGGTACATTCAAATTGAGGATTTCCTGACTTGTAGCTCAGTCACTTAGGCCCGTTACAGGGCCTATAGTACGGACTGGGTCTGTATTAGGGTTAGAAAGGGGCGTCCCTTCCGGATGCCCCTAACCCTAATATGGACTGAGTCCGTACAAAATGGCGGCGCCCGTTCCACATGGGGGCCGCCATCTTTACGTAGCGGACGCGCTGCTCCACACATTGTGCAGCACATATGATGCTGTGAGTGCGCCATTGGCGCCTCACGGCGTCATATCCGCACCGCAAAGAGAAGTGCCATTTTGGTGCTTCTTCTTTGCAGCTTCGCGGTTTGGACACTGGGGCTCCTCCATGCTGCAAATGAGGGTGGCGGCAGACCGCCCCTTCTGGGCGGACTGTAATGCGCCTTAGTCACTCCTTATGGCTATTTTTTTCATGTCATTTTTAAAAAAGCGTCTCAAGGAATGTTAGAATTAGTATGTAAGTTTAATATCTAAATCAATTGGTGAAAAAAGTATCACCAATTTTTCACCAATTTATTTGGATATACATGCACTTGTTATGTATTTAATGACTGCAAGAAACATCTTGCCTGTATACTCAGTCAGAAGTCAATACCAAGGGTTAACATTTTTTGTTAGTGGGAATCTGCCTCAGAAAGGTTTTGTGTATTATGTAAGTGATACATGGGCATTGTTTGTGCTAAGGTGAAATTTTCCCCTCGAGAAAGAGAGAACTTATTTCCATCATGAAATGTTTCCTTTTCTCAGAACAGGAAGTCCCATGAACCTCACAAGGAAGCCTGGTCCTTGTGATTTCTAGATCTATCAATTGACCATAAATGTCAGATAAACATCCTCAGGGTTGTAATGTTTATCTGAGGCAACAAAAAAAGTTCCCCCTCCTACTGTTGTTCTGTTTCAAATTTGTTATAGCTAGAATTAAAGTCTATGTCTATGACTGTTCTTTTTTCTTTAAAAAAATCAAAGAGATTTCTAAACCTTTACTTGCACTTAATACCCAACTGTTTAACTTGAATTATTCATCCAAAGATATAAACAGTGGCTTTCGTTGTCTTGATTGCATGCCTTGCAGGAATGATCTCTGCAGCCCTATGCATTTCTACTCATTAATAAACCCCAAACATATTCTTGGGGCTTACTTAGAAATATATAGGATCATGGCCAAGATAATAGGAGGAGAGAAATTAAGGGAGAGCAAGTATATGGATACTTGCTCTCCCTTAATTTCTCTCCTCCTGTTATATGGATACCTGCTCTCCCTTAATTTCTTTCCTCCTTTTATTTCGGCCATGATCTCATGTATTTCTGAATATGGTATACACTCAACTATAAGTTTATCAGGTTTTGAGGCCAAAAGTATGGATTTTGATATGGTCCATAATTTGAGAGTAAAACTTCAGTCCGTGTAACAAAGCAAAGTTTCCAGCAGAAAAGCAAAGGAAATCCATGCCAAAGAACTTTCAAAATTTCAACAGACATAAGTGTTTGTGCTTATACTAAATGCAGGATGGATAGGCAGGATGGATAAGAGACTAGAGGGGGAGTCAGTGATTCCAGGACAGATTACACTCTTACCTTTCAACAGGGAATGATTCCTTTTCTTTTTCCAGTAAGAGTTAAAGTACAGTATTCACACTGACTTGTGGATAAGTGGACTCAGGTTTTTGGGTCAATTTTTTGACTTAAATTCTAGATCTATACATGAGTATATGTAGTAAATATATAAATGAGAGCCAGTGCTGGACAACAACTTTGGAGATCAGGATTCGATTCCGCAATTGAACATAAAAAGTCACATTCTCCCTTGGGCAAGTCACATTCTCGTAGTCTCAGAGATACCAAACCCCCTCTAAAGAAACCTGCCAAGGAAACGTTTTGATAAGGGTCACCATAAGTCAAAAATGACTTGGAGGCACACAACAACAACAACAACAACAATAATAATAACAATAACAAGTGTATGGCTATTATATGGCTATAATGTTCATAGTCTTTCTTAATCTTTAATGCCTCCTATCTATCAAGCTTAATTTTATAATTCATAGAGGAGAGATAGTCGATGCAGTCATCTCCATTTTCCTTTGTTTCCTCTCTGTATAAGGTAGTTTGTCTCAATCTACTGCTCACTGGAAATGTGTTGTTTCACATGTGGATCTTGCTTACTGATGCTCTGATAAATGTTAGCTGCTTTGAAACACTTGATGACCTGTTGAATGTCCTTGATTCTAGTCATCCTGTCCCTCTTTCCCTTCTCAGTATGTGCTGGAATTTATAACAGTGAGAGAAAAAAACAGGAATCATAGTAAAGATAAGAAATAACGTGTTAGCTGTTACTTTATTGGAAAGAGTAGGAGAGGAACAGGCCATGATAGCTTCATAGAAGTTTAGCATCTGCCTAGTAGCAGTGGGAAAGGGTGGCATAATGGAAATAAAGAGTTGGAAGTTCAAGCCCTATCCTAGGGAGATGTAAAAAATACAGATCTGGTGAGCAGACTTTTGAAGTATGGGGTTCCAGTTTTAAGTCATGACATCTCTAGTTAAAGCATTCTCAGGCTGCACCTGCACCTCTCTTTGCTTTGGTGTCACAACAAACTACAATTGCATGAATTCCATAGCATTGAGCCATGGCAGTTAAAGTGGTGTCAAACTGAATTATTTCTGCAGTGCATATGCAGCCTAAGAAGGTCACTTGCTAGTGTCACTGGAAAGCTGCAGCCAATTAGAGAAGACTATGCTGTGTTAGAATTTAGCCACTGGACTGATGGTCAGATGATTCTATACTGAAATGTATTAAAATTGTAAAACTAGGTACAGCATTTTAAACAATTTGTAAATATTAATCTCTTAATTTGATAAAGTTTCCAACAATGATTAATTAATTAATTAGTTTAATTGTTAAATACCAACAGTGCCATTTTTGAGTAATAGTTTTTGAGTGGTTCTCAGTATTTTAATTTGTAACTTGTCCATTTTAATAATGTTAGGTTACACTTTTAATTTAACAGTGTAATGAATCAATTAACAAATTAGTTAATAAAACAGTTTTCTGAACAGTGTGTTAGTATTAAGGCATTCATGTTAAACCTTTAATGTATTTTAAGGTTAAACATGAATGCCTTAATACTAACAGTCATATTTCCAAGCTTTGTGAAAAACCTGTAAAACATTTGTTGACATGCAGATGTTAAGAAACGTATGCGTTTGTAGTGTCATTATCTCATAATCAATCTACTGGAGTTTTCAAATGCTTACATTCATCCAAATTTCTGATATCCAGTGCCCAGTTATACCTTTCAATAATTACTTTTATCATGATGGCAGCATTATGATGCAAAAATATTCAATAGATAGCAGTGAAACAAATAGGTGCTGGAAGGCACATAGGTAATCTCATAAAACCTTTGCTACATAATGCTATAAAATGCATTCCCTCCTCTCCAATATTCTCCTGTGTTTGTGGCAGAAAGCCAATACTGTTGGTTGAATGCAGACAACATTTTCTTTCCTTCTCTCTGAGGCATTCAGAACAGAATGGAGGTCACTGACACAGTAGCTTGCAAATCGCATTGCAGAGGCAGGCGTGGACAGGACTAAATAGATGGTTGCATTTATAGCTTGAGCTCTCTTATGTTGTACAGAGTCTTAATTGGCTTAGAATTAATACTGCATTGGCAAAAACTAAAATGGCATGACAATTAGTATTAATGTTTTGTCTTTAGTGGAATACCTTTAGTATGCTGCTACTTACCTTTATTTTGAATATTCCAGATGATGATGATGATGATGATGATGATGTTTATTTATATACCACTTTTCCAAATTAGATCAAAGCGGTGTACAAATACAAAGTCAAAATAAAACATAACAGGCCTCTCTCCCCCTCAAGATGGTGGTCGGAAGGAGGGCTTTTTCTTCTTTCAGGCAGGCAGTTGGAGCTTGCCTGCCTCTCTCTCCCCAAGATGGTGGCTGAAGGGAGGGCTTTTCTTCTTCCAGGCAGGCAGTTGGAGCTAGCCTGCCTCTCTCCCCCTCAAGATGGTGGTCGGAAGGAGGGCTCTTAGTCTTTCAGGCCAGGCCTCTCTCCCTGTCATGCCCAGCCTGGAGGATGGCTTGGAGGACTCAGAGGATGAGCTAGAGCCCCTGGGACCTGAACCTGTAATGGAGGAGCCAGAGCCCCTGGGGCTTGAACCTGTAATGGAGGAGCCAGAGGCTGGCCCTAGTTCTGCTGGAGCAGAGTCTATGGCCCCTCCAGAGGTTCAGCAGTCAAGTTTGCCTGGTGCCGAGGCTGTGGACATGGAGGAGGATCTAGGCAGTGTGCCTACCTTCAAGGAGCGTCGAGCAGAAAGAGAGGGCCTTCGAAGATCTCGGAGGCTTTATCAGAAGCGTGTTCGTAATCAGACACAGCTGAAGGCCGGCTCCTTGCCTTCTTAAACACCTGGAGCATTTGTGGTTCTTTGCCAGCGGATAACTGACTCTTTTAGAGGAAAGACTCTGTCTCTGGCTCCTTTGGCTTCTTGTCTTGACTACCCGGAAACCTTGACCTTGGACTGCTTTATCGACCTGCCTATCTGTTACCCTGAACCTTGGACCGTCTGACAATTCCTTTGGTAATCCCTTTTGGTAGAACTACTGTGAATCTCCAGGACTGTGTAGCTTACACTGACTTTGCTGTGCTGGGAGGGGGTTTGTTTGTTTGAGAACTAGCTGTCTTATCAGCCCTTTGGTTGCTTTCCCGGACACTCCCCCTCAAGATGGTGGTCAGAAGGAGGGCTCTTAGTCTTTCAGGCCAGGCCTCTCTCCCCCCTCAAGATGGTGGTCGGAAGGAGGGCTTTTTCTTCTTTCAGGCAGGCAGGCAGTTGGAGCTTGCCTGCCTCTCTCTCCCCAAGATGGTGGCTGAAGGGAGGGCTTTTCTTCTTTCAGATAAACCAGGGGAACAGTTTAATTGTGCCATTATTTTTTCTATGTGTTAATCTCCTCAACCTGTTAGTCTTTCTCACATGTTCTGTGAATGGAAAAGCATTGGTACAGACATCTCTTAGAAATTTATTTTTTGAAAAAAGTTTCTTTGTCATTTTTTCTGTATTACATTTATTCAAGGCTTACTGGTTTATAGGGTATAGTCTTGTTTATATTTCTTTTCTTTATTTTTGGGAGGTAGGAAAGGTAATTGTAATGGAAGGTTATGCTTTTCACAGAATTTCTCACTTCTTCTCATTTGCAGCTGCATCCAATGATACCTTAGGATTCAGAGTGTACTTTTTTTTCTTTTCTTTCAGTGGTTGTGCAGTCTGGAATTTTTGTCCTTTCTCTCAATTTCTTTGAGAAAACAAGCACCCGCACAAAAGCTGTAACAGTTCCTTTCTTTGCAATTAAAGACACACTTAAGGACATACCACATTAAGTAACATTTAGCCTTTGTGGTTTTGAGCTGTCAAGGATCAACTGCCTTTGAGGATATGTATCCATGACTGCCTAAGTCCGGGGAGCAGTTGCTTGATTATCATTTTTCAGTTATAATTGGATAGACGTAGTTAAGTACAAAGCTGAAGTATCATAATTATAACTCCAAGGGCTATAGACATGTGACTTTGATCTGTGATTTTGCAAAGTTTAAGTTTTATTTATAAGGAAGCAGTTGTGTGTAGTTCCAGACTAGAATAAAGCAATTACTTATTTATATCCTGCAAAGGTATATGCAGTATATGGCCTTCTGTGTATATTGTTCTCTACGCCCCTTTCCCATTGCAAACAGCAGTGATGGTTTAAACTCGTAAGCTGAAATGTTTTAGGAAGGGGAAAGTTGATTCTATCCTTTTATTTGTCTGATCCAGTTTGGATCTACTGTAATTATGTCTAATCCAGTTTGGATCTACTGTAACTATTCAATCCTATTCAAATCTATTCAGAAGTAAGTCCAGTTGATTTAAATGGCTGAGACTGGTATAAGTTGGTATTGTAGGCGTAGGACTGCAAATGTAAAATATCAAGTGATGAGGGACCTGTTCACACAACACAATTATAGTATGATTCTAGTTTAACTGCCATGACTGCATTCTATGGAATCCTGAGATCTGTAGTTTGGTGAGGTGCTTGAGCTCAGTTTCTGAGAATTATTAATACCCCTCCCAAAGCTTGAAATACTGGGACTCCCAGGTATGACAATTAAAGTGGAATATAACACTATAATTGTGTAGTGTGATTGCGTCCCCAGTCATGAGCTAGCAGATCATCAGCGTGACTGATAATCTTCAGCTTCTCAGAAGGTCTCCTGATACTTTAAGGCTGCAGTCCTATGCTTAATTAGTGTTTCCACCATGATATAGTGGCTTTCCTAAGCAGTGAAGACATTTCACATGTTTGTTTACAGGTGTGATGTTGTTGCTGGGGAACAACAACAGTAGGCGTATCTCTGTTCGCTTTATTACAACTAGCCTTTTTTGCACATCTACCAAAAAGCAACAAAATAGTTTAAAACAAACAATTAAAAGGAAATAAACACAAATCAGGTGGAAAGTGTATATGTATATAAACACACACACACACACAGAGAGAGAGAGGTATTGAAGTTATGACTACTATATAAAGAACTTTAAATCACACGTCAAGCTAGAAATTAGACAGTTTTGTCTAGGCCATTGCTACCCCCTTTCCACACTGAGCTAAAGTGTAACAAATAAATGATAGTAAATATATGCCAAGTTCATGATGGGTCTTGGTAAAAATTGTGGCAGTTTGAAGAAGTTCTGGGGTTGTGCTTTATCACCGTTAAGTCTGAGGAATGTAGGTTATGTTTCTCAAGATGGTAGGTAAAATGTAGGATGATCTTGCCTGGGAACTAAAGCAGCATTCAAAATGTTTTGTGGATGTACAGGAGCTTTCCATCAACCTCATCTTGACTGCAACTCCCTCAAAGCTTCATAGCCCACTGGAACAGCCATATGACCTAAAGAAATGCTGCTGCTGCTGCTGCTGCTGCTGTTGCTGCTGCTGATAATAATAATAATAATAATAATCATAATAATAATAATAATAATAATAATAATAATAATAATTCTGCCTCTCCCTGTATTGGATCGAGGTGGGTAACAGCAAACAAGAACAATAAAATCAAACATGAGTATCAGTAGATAAAAGCATAACAGAACATATTAGATCCTAGTTCCTCTATCTCCCTCCCACCCTAAAATACCATTAAAAACTACGGTATTTCCAATAACATGGTTAATAAAATAGATCAAGATCAAAGTCCGGTGGGTACAGCTAAACAAATAGAGAGTGAAAATTCTGAGGAGATCAGTTTGGGAAGGCCTTCTGGAAGAGATCTGTTTTATTGCCTTCTTAAAGGCCTCCAATGATGTTATATGGCGGATCTCATCCGCCAGATCATTCCAGATTTTTGGGGTGGCAACAGAGAACGTCCTCTGGGAAGTCGTCTTCAGTCTAGTTCTCTCTAACTGGAGTAGGTTCTTCCCAGAGGACCTGAGAGTGCGAGAAGGATTGTATGGGAGGAGGCATTCCCTCAGGTAAGCTGGCCACAAGCCATGTAGGGCTTTATAGGTAATAACCAACACCTTATACTGTGCTCAGAAGCTATATTTTGGACCAATTGCAGCTTCCGAACATGGCATAAGGGTTGCCTCATGTAGAGCTCATTGCAGAAGTTGAGATGAGAGGTTACCAGTGAATGTACAACCGTTTCTAGGTTTTCCTGTTCTAGAAAGGGTTGTGGCTGGCGAATCAGCCGAAGCTGATAATGGGCGCTCCTGGCTGTCGCATCCACCAGGCATGAAAGCCAAAGCGACGAGTCCAGGAGCACCCCCAAGCTATGAACACAGTCCTTTAGGGGAAGTGTGATCCCATCCAGAACTGGAGAGCTTATCACCGTACCTGGAAAGTAAGAAATATTCAGAGGCGGCTTTACAAGTTCTTTCCTCAGAAATACAGTCTACAGCACTTGGTATTTATTGGCAGTCCCCCATCCAAGTACTAACCAGGGATGACCCTGCCTAACTTTCAAGATCAGATGGGATCTGGTACCTAGTTGCTTCAAATTTGCCCCAAGTGTGAAGTGGACTCCTATCATAAGTTGGAAATATTTTCTATGAACTAGATGGAAAAAAGCACATGCATTTCAGAAGGTTCTCAAATTGATAAATTAACCATGGGAACTTGTCTAATGATTTTGTTCTGAGTTTTTAATTTTAGCTTCTCTGAAATATGAAATCAAGTCACTGCAGAAATCTACATATTCTGTAATCTGTCAGATGAACAGGACTCCAATGCTAATGACAGCAAGGGAGAGGATATATCATCTTACTTCCTAAGATATGTGGCATACAATAAAAAATTGCACTAGCTTGTACAACTTGGTACCCAAACTAATTTTCTTTGACAAACAAAAATAAATCAGTTATACCTTTATTGGCCAACCGCAATGCACAGTATACTTGTTGCAAGCTTTCAAAGGTCCATGGGCTTCTTCATGAGGGAAGATGTTACAAACCAAACAGCAGGGGGAAAAGTTGGCTATCCTGTGGTCAGGTTGGTGGCATGATGCCGGCTTGTGGAAGGCGGTAGAGCAGGTAGCATTTAAATGCTCTTCTCTGATGCCAACCCCAAGCCGGTACAAAGGGGCAGTCTGTTTCGCCCCTTAATCATGTTAGTTTGCTGTCATTTTATTGATTAAAATTTTGAAGAAATAAAATGTTAAAAGATATGTAGGCAACTTACTCCTGATGTTATACTATAGAAATTTTGTTTCTCTCCTTTCCCTCTCCCTCCCCAATTCTGAACTGGGTATATTTATTCCATAAATAGCTACCTTTGAGGGCCTCATGTTCCTTCTAAATCTTTATACTTAGCTTGGGCCAGAATATTTTAAAGAGAGTGAGTATGAGAGAATGGTGTTTTCAGTCAGTTGTTACTGGCTGAGCCAGAGGGAGGATCCCATTTGGCTTAATATGACAACATTCAGGCATGTATGCCAGATGAGAACCAGGTTAAGATTTGGCTTCATCAGTTCGCTTCTGAATAGGTTATGCTACTCACAATTTTAGTGTATTAACAATTATAATTGTCTCTTATTTTCAGACATGCAGTCATTGGGTTGAACTAACAGCTGTCACAATCCAGCCAACAGTTAACCCACTTATAGTTCAGTTCAAAGTTAATTGTCAAGAGACCATAAGTCATAACTAACCATTATAAAAAGAGGAAGGCAGTTTTCAACGCTTTATGATTCCAGAGACGGAACAGTGTTAAGAACAGCCAGTACTCTTAGTTATCATTAAGAGAATCTACCACACTTTTATCCAGATATTTTTGGCACAGTGGTGTTGTAGCAAACGAAAGTTCTGCTACTTTTTTACTGTTGCTTTTCTGTTTTTGCCTGCAAGTATGGTAAATACTGTACTCGGTTTTTGGATTTTTTTTTTTTTTTTAGGAGATCAGACTTTGGCTCCTGTGAATTGCTGCATTGTATATTTAATTCTTCTTGTGTAAATGGCACAGTAGAACAAATAATGTGTGTATGGGGGACACCATTTAAGAGACCCACTGGTTTTAGTTGAAAATTAAGAACAAACTGGCTATGGTTACTTAGGAATTCTGGGAGTTCTAGTCCAAACAAGTAACATTTCAGGTTCTGCTGTTTTTAAATCTCTGTGATGATTGCCTATACTGAAGGATTTTTAGCTCTTCTTGTGCTTTTGTACCATCAGGTCCTATGATTAAGTCTAGTCTAATATAACTGTCTCTCTTGACATCTCAAGAAGCTAGGCTGGCTGAAATGGAACTTTGCTTAATGAAATTTCACACAGATGTCTTTCCCTGTAGGGTTGCTTCTGTTTAGGAAGCACATGTTACAGCTTCACACAGCACTCTTTGTTCCCTTGTTAACCACTGAAGAAAATTTTGCAGACATGATCCTTATAGATAAACAGCTCTTTTACCAACAATTTGATTCACATCCCCAGATCAGCTCCATCTTTTTCATGCTACCCTAATAAAAGATATTAGCATGCAATATTAAGCAAATCCCTGTTCTTCATCTTTCTATATCGCATAGCAATGGACAAGACCTGTGAAACATACACATAGCAGCTTCCATTACATCTAGTTTGGCATTTCTGGAATGATGGAAATAGAAAGCACTTGTAGCTTCTTCTTGGGTTTTTCAAGCAACTAGTGTTTGGGAATATAGATACAAACTATTTTATAGATTCATCCCTTGGTGCGTGTGCTTTCAGGTTGCCTCTTGACTTATGGCAACCCCATGAATTTCATAGGGTTTTCTTTGACAACGAATACACAGATGTAGTTTGGACAGTTTATCCCTCTGAAATATAACCTGTGGTACATAGCCTTCATTGACAGTCTACCATCCAAGTATTAGCCAAAGCTGACCCAGCTTAGCTTCAAAAATCAGTCTGAATCTGGTGCCTTTAACCCTGAAAGACGTCATATCAGAACTTTCTTACCAACTTGCAGTAGATGAGCATGAATGTTCCCTTTGTCTCTTATTATGCAGACACAGCATGCCATGTTTTTAAACGCTACCAGTATAATCCTGCAACAGCATGCTATGGAGTAGCATAGTTGATTACTATGGACACTGCTGGAAATTGACAGAGGTGTGGATCATTGTCTTCTGTTTTCTTTAACTCTTATCTCTATTTCAGCTTTGCATGCCAAGCTACTGCAGTTCTTCTGTTCTGTTGTTATTATATTATCCATCAGCTACATGTGATAAGCAGTTCTGGCTTTCTCAAACAGAGCTCAGAAAGTGTGCCCACTTGTTAGATAACATTCTGATTAGACAGTTATCTGTAATATATGGTTGTCTTCCTGAAATATTGATCTACAAAATGAGCAATAACATTTGGAAAGGAGTTCTAACTCAATGTCAGGAATAACTGAGCTTGTCAATCAATTTGAATGACTAATAGCCAAATGAAGCCTTTTCATTTGCACTAGTGGGTGTGAATGGAAGAAAAGAGTATGAGTGATGCTGCAGTTCTGTACCCACCTACCTAGCAGTAAATGGGTTAAATAGGATTTCCCTTCAATTAAACATGTATAGCAGGAGTGGGCAGAGTGCATCCTTTAGGCTGTCCGTAGCTGCCAAGATTGTTTTTGTATCTCTTGACACTTCCACACTCCCTAGACTGGCCAAAACAAGGGTAAATTGTCTCTAATGGAAGCCTCTGGAGCAGTAATTTACTTTTAAAATAACTTTCAGGATCTGCCTGCACTGTTTAACATTTTTTAAAAAAACAACATTTCCTCCTGTACTGTATTGTTTTTTTTCCTTTTTTTGTTTTTGTTTTGTTTGCTGGTTGGCATTTTAGACAATTCACCTGAGGATCCTGGGGCAGAAAATTGGCCCCAGGCCTACCATGGTTGTCCAGCATGATGTATTTAATTAGGGTGTGAGAGAGCTTTTTTCCTGTAACATTATCCACTGAAATACTGTGCTCTTGGCAGAGAATTTTATCTTCCTAGAGATAAATGGTGACAATGGCTGCAAGATTTGTAAATCTAAGACACTGCTTAGGCCAGGGGTAGGCAACCTGCGGCCCGCGGGCTGGATGCGGCCCGGCGAGGCCTTGTCCTGCCGCTGATTGCCGCTGGGGCTTTTGGCGTCTCGCGCGAGAGGCATGGTGGGGCAATTGTCTATAGAAGCCTCAGAAACATGCATTTATCTTAACATTTTTTTAAAAATCAGCAAATTTTTTCACGTGTCCTCCATTTTTTATTTAAAAAGTGCCCTCTATTTGAAAATTTTGTTTTACATTTGTCCCGGTTTATTTATTTATTTTATTTTTTTTTTAAATTATTAAATTATTTGTTTTTTAGCTTCGGCCCCCCAGTTGTCTGAGGGACAGCAACCTGGCCCCCGGCTCAAAAGGGTTGCCTACCCCTGGCTTAGGCGGTATGAAGCGGTATATAAATGAAGCTTGTTTTGTTTATTATCTTATTATTTCTTAGATTGTACACCATAGGCAGGTTTACTCTTTTATATTTATTGTTTTGATAAATCCATTGCTACAAGGACTGAATTTCCAGCAAAACAAGGCACAGAAGCATAAATTGTGTTTATTATTACATTGTTATTGTTTGCCTTCCGTTCATTTCCGATGTAAGACAACCCTAAGGTGAACCTATCATGGCATTTTCTTATCAAGATTTGTTCAAAAGCGGTTTGCCATTGCCTTTCCCTAAGGCTGAGCATATGTGATTTGCCAAGGTCATCCAATGGGTTTCATGGCTAAGCAGGGAGTCAAACACTGGTCTCCAGAGTTGCACTCAAGCCACTACACTATGCTGTCTTCTTGATTATTACTATAAGATTAGTATATTTGGGCCTGGCAAATATTCTGGTTCTGTTGTGAGAGGACTGGAGAAGGGTCTACTTTTGATATCACAATGAGCTTTGCAGCTGTTAGATGTTCACCACAAATATAATTTATGGGAAGAGTTCTTGTACTTCTCCTCCAATTCAAGGCTTTTTCTCTCTCTGCCTAGTGCTGTATATTCTCTGAGCACCTTTGCATCCCAGGAACTGTGTGCGCAAGCACCTGCGTACTTTCTCTGCTCTGCGCCATGCAGCAGTTTCATGTCAGAAGTGATAGAGGATTATGAATTCATCGATTGTTGGCAGAGAGGGTGAGAAAGTAGCAAGAAAGTAGCCAGTAGCAAGAGTTAGTGTTGTGCACTTGCAAACTGAACTCAGAAGCAAGTGGGTTTGAAAGAAAGTGCCTTTGGTGAAGAGAAGAGTATGTTAAATGGTCTAGCATGGAGTGTGGAAGGGATCTTTTTTCCCCGTGAACCTGAAAGTATGACTTACCTTTATTTTTTGCTGTTTTAAGTATGTTTCCTAATAATTAAAATCATTAGCGATTTATGTAGTATACTACTTGTAGCAAATTGTTCTCTACCTACTCTTCCCCCAACATACACCATTTAATGTAAAATTTAATCATCCAATTACTATCAAAGACAAACAATAGCAATAGACTATAAACAATAGCCAAAGTGTACTCGTCATGATGGCTTTCAAAATATAGTTAAAATGGCCAGCTTTGTTTAGAATTTGCAAGTGACATATAGTCCTCCCTCCATTTTTTGCAGGGGTTCTGTTCTGGACACACACACCCCGCCCGCCCCGAGAAAAGGAAAATCCATATATTCAAGCCCTATTGGCTTGAATCACGTCATGCCGCATGGGGGCTCACGCCTCAAGTGCACGTGTCATTTTAACCCCCTCCATTAGCCTCCCATGAATAATCAAGGGACATGGACCCCAAGTCTACAAGAATGGAGGGAGGACTATATGTTACAAATGGATGTCATTTAGCCTCAGATGTGTCTCCAGCTATTTCACCTCTGGCAAGGCAAAGTTTGAGTGTCAATTTCTCTAACAATTCAAGTGTCCAAACTTGGTCTGCCCAGCAATGAATGGATAAACCCTGTAAGTTCTTCAGTGTCCTTGCTAACTCTATCTTTACTGCACATAGCAAAGTAGAGGTAAGATCTTTACACAGGACATTTATTTTCATTTGCATCATCATAAATTGATAAGATCTATAAAGGATTTTGAAAGCATGCATTTTGACTAGTTATTTTGTTAATCCAATCAATACATCCTACCAACATGGAATTATTGTAGGGCAACAGACCCACATGTGCTCCAATAAGTCAGCCTCTGTAACATTTGTTTGAGAAATCATTCTTGATTCTGTGTGGTCTCAAGGGGCACACATACCAGCAATGTATCACTTTAATAGTAACCTCACTTACTGTTGCAGACAACAACTTATATGGGAAAGATCTCCTAATTTTATCCCATTTATTTTCTTTGATTGGTAGGCCCAGCTCCAAGTATTCTAATTTAGATGATAGGTGGAGATACTGTACAGAATTTCTTTTGGCGGCATTGCATTCACACATGAGAGGCCTCACTTGAAGCTGCAATTATCAGGCAATTAAAATGCATGCATGAAGCTGCTTTAATTACTGACCTTCTCCATGCAGAGTAGAGGAAATATATGTAAATGAGTGGCAGCTGGTGGCTGCCAGGTAGTAAATCCATTCTGGGTTTTAGTTTGATTTTTAAAGGAGAGAGCCAAGGAACTGAACCTGTTTGGGCCATATGTTCTTTAATGTTTGGACTAAAACCAAGAACAGATTCATTTCCGGGCTACGGCAGTATTCCAGGATACAGCAGTATTATTGAGGGGTTTCTAGTTTCAAGCTCATGTTTTTATTATGTGTTGTCTGTACATTTAAAGAAAAGTTACTAAATTCTGATTTTCCTAGCCTCGCTTTGTGGTGCTTGAGCAGTGCAAAGGAGTGTTGGACCTTTGCCATGCTCACAATTTACATCTTGGGCATGGTTTATAAATCCTCTTCAGTATATATTCTCTTACTCTTGTATGATGTTATTATAATGAAAATGCCAGTAGGCACAACCAATAATGGGGACACCGGCTCCAAATGAGTGCACAGCTCTGTTGCAAGATTTTCAAGATTATTGACTTGGGTGCTGCTGTTGAATTTATACCAGTAATTGTAATTGCAATTGCATCAGAATTTATCTAGGCTACCAGCTATGGCTTGTCAGTTACAAGCTGATAACGAAAAGCTAATTTATGTTTTAAAGCAAGCGGGATTATGTACTGATCATGCCATTGCATTTATTCTAATATGTGTAGAATTTTTTATTTTTCATTCTCTCTGTTGTATTACATTTCAGTTCAAACTAAACACTCTGCTAATGGTTAATGATCTGATGGAACTTGGAAACATTATTATTTAGGACTATAGCTTCTTGCATCTCCTAGCCATCAGTGACACTGCTGGCTGTGGGATTTTAGGAGTTGTAGTACACAAATTTGTAGCACTCCCAAAAGGTAACTGTGAGACTTGGAGCCTGTTAAAGTAATGAAGGGCTTTTAGTCAAAAATACTAAGCTTTTGGCCATACTGGCTAGGAGTTGTAGTCCAAATAAATAAGCTTTTCATACTCTGCAATCTCATACAACTATAAGAAGAGTCCTGCTGGGTCAGATCAGAAATTCATGTAGTCCAACAGTTTGCTTCTTATTAGTGGCCAACCAGAGTCTTCTGGAAAGCCCACAAAGAGGGCTTTCCAGAAGTGATGTTAAGTGACTTTCATGTCAGGGGACCTGGCCTTAAAGACTCAAAAGTAAGGAGGTCCCCACAGTTGGTAGTCAGAGAGGTGGGACAGAGGAAGTCCACACATTGGTGGTAGAGGTGGTGATAAGTGGAAGCCCTCATATTTATTATTAATACTACCTTTGAGCCTGGAGTCAGGCCCCAGTAAAACCTTATCCTTCACGTGCTTGTGAGATCTGTTAAAGCCATGTATGTTAATAGGTTTTCCTACATCAATCAGTTTATAAATTAATTATGCACTACCTAAAGAAATACTTTCTCTTATCTTTCTGTAATCTAAGACTCATCAATGTCATTTTTATATATAATGAGAGGAGGAGATTTTCTCTCTTGTTCATTTTCTTTCCTGTTTCCTTTGTCTATACTAGGGGTGGGGACATTTGGCTCTGCATGGGACTACAGCTCCCACAGTCTCACGTCATTGATCAAGGGCTTGGGAGTTGACATCTAAATCAATTGAAGGATGAAAACTTTTCCACCTGGTCTGTAAGATACACAATTAGAAAAAACTTTAGTGTCAATTTTCTTTTGTCCCTTAGTCTTATTTTTCCAAATGTAAACATCACCAAAGGCTTTCACCTTCTCTTTTAGCAAAGATGCTTTAACCAATCACTAGAAATATAGTCTGTATCTGTAGTAGTTAGGTTTACAAAACTAGTTGAAAATTTATTATCTAAATCGTTTTCATCATTTTTTGGGGGGGTGAGCAGAATTGGTATAAGAGAGCATTTTTATATGACTAAAGGATTCTATCCACCTTTCTCTTCTCTCATGCAGATAAGATTTATATAAAGATGCTGGTAAGATTTCATGACATGACTTTAGCAAGCAGCCTTGAAAGTTTGATAACTTGATTATACTGTTTATAAGAAAAGTACAGAATTTAAGAAGAGAGGTGGTGAATCATCCCAAAACCTTGTGTCATCCAGCATTTGGTATGCACAATAGCCTGGCAGCTTTTATCTCTTTCTATTTTGTTTTTACTAGTTCTCCCCTCCCCAAATATGTATTTGTGTTGTGGCCTTTACACAGAACATCAGTGCTAAGTACAATGCATATGCCATACACAGGGATGTAAATATGGGGGAGGGCAAATTGAGACCATTGCTCTTTCAATTATTGGCTCTCTCCATGAAATTTCCCTTCAGTCTCCAAATTTCTAGCATTGTAAAGAGTAAGACACTGAAATTGTTCACATTTAGATCTCTTCTAATTGCTGCCTTCTAATTCCCTGGGTAATTTTGCCTGTCTCTTTTCTTTGAATGCTTAGATTATGTTACTAAATACTTAACTGAATTTTTATGTTCTTTCAATGCTAGAAATTTGGGATTTAAGGAACATTTTAATAGAGCAGGGAGAAGAATTCTTATTTAGGGGCAAAGCCCTAATATTTCTAACCCTTCCCTGTAAACATACGCCTGGCTATCTGTTGATAGATGTGTCAAAGTGGTAGTCAAGAGTGACAAACATAGTGAGCATTAGCTTCTTATTTTAATGGATTTGATCCACTTAACAGCTGGCATTTTGACATGTTTGCACTGTCATTGAATGGATAGTCCTGTGTAAGGTCACTCTGAAGTCTGGTACAGATGATTGTGCACCAATGCAAGAAATGAATGGGACTACTAGTGGTTTTGTGATTTAATTTAAAGCAGTGAGTGAACAATTACCTTTTTTAGACCAGGATCACAAACCAAGAGCTTATTTGGATGATTCACTCATACCATTTTGGATTCAGACATAGTTGCAAATTGTGGAAGAAGTGAGAATTGAAGCTAAATGTTCAAAGAGAAGAAGACAAGAAAGGGAAGAAAAATGATATCCCCCCATCCTGCAACCTTCCTTTGGATGATCAGAAATCCTGACATCTAAATGGCACCAATGACTATAGCAAACTTTTTTTTCTTTTTGTAGTCAAGTTCCCAGACCCATTATTTCATAGTTTTCCCATTGAAGCTAATGGGGAAATTGTCAAAGCAATTGATTTGAGGTTTAGGTCATTTGTGTTTGCTATTATTTACTATTTGAATATTTCTCTCCTTTCACCACATGACACTCAATAATGCAGATGCTTTTTTGGTTTTAGTTACATGCATTACAAGAATGGCTAACAAACATTATTTATAGCAGTGAAATAATGCAATAGTTTAATCAGTCAATGTACAGCAAAACGATCCATGTACATAAGATCACTAAAAGCTTGTCTATATAAGAACAGGTTTTGCCATTGCATGTCTTGTAATGTCTGGAGAGCATCATTTGTATATAAATATAAGTGTGTTCAAAATAAAATCTGGGAAAGCAATGTCATTTTTCAACCTACTAGGGAGAAAGCTGTGTGTGTTATGGGAGAGGGCTTCTCAGCTCAACTCACATTGAATGAATTCTGCAGAAAAATGTTTACTGAGAAAAGATGTTATGAGGGGGATGTTATAAAAATTACAAGGGGGGGGGAGGTTAGTGAGCATGTACAGTATAGCCTAAATGACCAGAGTT
The DNA here is from genome assembly GCF_019175285.1 of Sceloporus undulatus. NCBI lineage: Eukaryota > Metazoa > Chordata > Lepidosauria > Squamata > Phrynosomatidae > Sceloporus > Sceloporus undulatus. The sequence continues at coordinate 242,217,745 of NC_056524.1, forward strand.
ATTTTTGTGGGCAACTGTTCTTAGACTTCTCCAGTAAGGATTGCTCAGCCAGTCTGGCTGGGGAGTCATGGAACTGCATTCAAAAAGTAATTGTAACAGTCTCTGGATATCTATAACTTAGGGGTAGTACAGATGGGTGGCTGGAAGCCGCCCCTTCCTGCCCTGGGTTGGTGCCACAGCAGCCACATGCTACAGCACTGACCCATTCCCTAAAAGAAGCTGCTCTGGGCAGCTTCCTGGAAGGGGCATCACAGGCACATTTGTGTGCTATGATGATGCCCCTTCCAGCCAGCGCTGGTTGGGTGCTGTGTGCCATGGATGTCACCATGGCACATGCCATGTGGATGGGCATGCAACATGATGGTGGCGGAACTAGGGCTCAGAGCATGTGAATGCTCTTCAGTAGTTCATCCCTAGTACGTGGTCAGGCTGGCACAAACTGTACTTTCACAATGAACCTGTTTTCTGCATTTAAAAAAAATATATGATGGTATTTGCACCTTTGCCTTTCCTCCCTGTCCACACAGTCTCTTCTAAAAATGTTGAGTACCCAGTGCTAATTTGCTAGCTGTTCTTAAAGTATTTCATCCCAGTCTCAGTGTTATGCATCATCCTGTATAGGATTCATCTCTGGGCATTTCATTGTGTTTCTCTGAATCACATCTTCCTTCTTATTCCATCTATCATTTTTTCTTCCTATGTACATATTTCCCATATGCATTTTCTCTATTGAATATACTTACTAATACATTTTTCTTAATTTGTTTGTATTTTTCAGCTGTATCTATTTGCATTTTTATAGAATCATAAAATCAGAGAGTTTGAAGGGACAGCAAGGGTCATCTAGGGGAACCACCCTGCCATACCCAACTAAATCATTTCCAAAAGATGGCCATCCATCCTAATTTCAAAGGGCACCAAGGAAGAAGAGACCACCTTCTTCAGAGGTAGTCTGCCCCACTGTTAACAGCCTAGGTGGAATCTTTTTTCTTATAATTTCTTTTACTGTATGCATGGTTTGGGGCAGATTTCATTCCTCAAAAATGCACCAAAGCTATTACAAATGTACATATTTCCCAAGCAAGGTATGTGCAATCTCACAATAAGTCTCTGGAAGACCAGAATGGATATTTCATTAGAGATTTTAATTCTAGTCAAACTCTTTTCCATCTATAGTACATGTAGGTTCTGGTGTCACATTATAAGTTCCACTTTCAAGGGCTATTAAATACTGTACTTTTGTCCACTACAGATTTGGCAAAGATGCATAAAGCAGTAGTTGTGATTAGGTCAGTACTCTCTAGGCTCTGTGAAATGATCACCTTTTTTGTTGTTGACATTGCCTTTATCAGCAGCAGTAAAAGAATAACAGAATGCCATTACAGTATTGGTAAAATTTACATTTTTCTGCTTTCACTGACTTTGAATGTTCCTTAATTCTTTCTGCTTCATTTTGTCATTAGCTGGAGTTGTTGAAATATCCAACTCTCTTTTACCAAAGATGGTTAAATTTTTAACATATTAGCTCAGCTTGGATTATTTCCTCTTTCCTCCTTTTTCTCCTGCTGTTTGCAGGAGATCAAATGTTTCTATGTATTTTATGTCATAACAAGCACTGATCTTTGTACCTTTTAAAGATTGATGCTGTAATTATGTTTATTCTTTGACTGTCCATAAGGATTGCCACTGGTTCAGATACAAAGGGCCATACACAGACCTCTGCATGCCCAAGAAGGCTATAATGCTCCACTCACCTAGTGTGGCACTCTTCCTTATTCTTAAGGTCCAAAAGCACCCCAGTCTTATATTCAATAATAGTTCTGGTTTCCTGTGGTTACTCCATGAAGGCCAAAGAAAAGCATTCCATGCAGTTGGGCAAAGAAGGGGTTGAGATCTTCATTCCTCCTCTGCTAGTTTGCTTAATCCCTCTGATGGCTACAGATGATCAGAAATCAGTCCGTCTTCTCCTTCAGACTGTCATGCTAAGTATTTAACTGAAGCCAACTTGAGATTTAAAAAAAGAAGTTGTTAACTGTCTGGGGAAAGTAGCAAGAGTAGGAAAAATATGTCTTGGAAAGAAGATAGGCAGTACATGAGATAGAAGAGATGAGGTTTCTCCTGTTGGTTTTCTCCTGTTGGTTTGATGTCCCTCATTATATAATTTGTGTGTGTATGTATGTGTATATATATATATATATATATATATATATATATATATATATATATTAAAAAAAGAACAGATGAGGCAATGATGATCACAGTAGGGGAATTTCACTTTATTACTTCTGATTCATATTTAGAAAGAGGTGCTGCATTTCAATTCTTCTAAGTATTAAAATATATGAAGGGAATTGCTGTGCAAATTGGCCAGTTCCCTGGTTCTTCTTTAATAATTAACCCTTGTGTTTGAGTGAATATGTGGGAGATTGCACCAGGGGATCACAAAAGGGCTTGGATATGTTGAATGAAGTCCAGCGAAGTCCAGTGAAGAGCCAGTGTGATGTAGTGGTTTGAGCATTGGACTAGGACATGTGGAGACCAGGATTTGAATCCCTGCTCCACCATGGAAACCCATTAGATGATCTTGGGCAAGTCACACTCTCTCAGCCTCAGAGGAAAGCAAGAACAAAGGAGAAACCCCCTCTGAACAAATTCTGCTAAGAACAACCCTTGATACACCTTAGGGTCATCATAATTTAGCAATACTGAGTGAACTCTTCCTTCCTTGTGAACCTGCCTGGGTTTTGGGATCTTCAGAGGAGGCCAAAATATTAGATTAGTTAGTACACAAGAGTGGATTTTTTTTTTCCCTGCCAAGAATTCCCGGCAGGAAAGATGTTCATCTGACTACCATCTGCTTGACTTTCTGACAGGCAGTTGAAACTATGTTATTATACTGTATTGTGTCTTTGGTTTTTAAAATGGCTTTCAAAGGATGTTTTGTACCTGGAGTATTTTTATGTTTTATTGTACATCACTCTGAGGATCCTGTCAACCAGAGAAGCTATTTATAAATAAATCAAGCTATTTTTTTAAAAAAATTAAAATAAATAATGAATGAAAGGAAGCCGTCCTCCAGGCATCCTTCTGCATATTGGCCTTCCAAATATTGGCTTCTTATTTTAAATGCAGCAATCTGAAGAGACCTACTAAATGCACTAAGGTGATGTACATTAGAAGACTACCTGCATTAGCAGGGTACCCAGTCAAGGGGAAGTTCCTAAACACATGCAGTCAAGTGCACATAAATGTACAAAATGAATATTGTAATGAATAATTAATTATAAATTGCTGTGTGTAGTTTTTTTAATTAGTTTTTGTACAGTTTGCCAGATCAGGACAGCTAGTTTCTGTTTTCCTAGATAGCAGTTCGGGCCTTAAAATGTTTCCTTCTACTTTGCTTTCTTGTTTACTCAACATTAGATTCTGTGGTTTGATATCATATACTATACAGATAATCATTCTGGCTTAATGTGACTGTGTGTGATGTATGCTTTCAAGTTATTTCTGACTTAGGGCAATCGTAAGGCAAACCAAGAATTTTCTTGGCAAGATTTCTTCAGAGGAGGTTTGCCATTGCATCCCGCTGAGGTTGAGAGTGTGTGACTTGTCCAAGGTCACCCAGTAGGTTTCATTGTACCCTGGTTTCCAGAGTTAGAGTCCAGCACTCAAACTACTATGCCACACTGTCATAGCCTATCACAACCTATGAATTTCCAGAGTCAGAAAGTTTGTTTCTTAAATTACAACTCCAAGAATCTCTCAGATAGCATGATCCTAGCTGCTTTATGGATTTAGTGGTACAGAAAAGTGGTTTTACCATGTTTTGTGAAGTTCATTTTTTTATTTTCTTCCCTGTAAATACTCAGTCAGGCCCTTAATTTGTGCTTCAAATACAATGAACTACCTTCCTACTTCTGTCTCACAAAACACACATTCTTTTTATTTCTTGCAGAACTGACTAAGCTTCCTGTTATTCCACTCGTCAGTTTTTCCCCAATATTCTTTTCATGTAGCGCTGAATTTGTTTGCCAGCAGCTTTCTTCAGAATTTCCCTGTTCTTTTCCTCTTGCAAAGTCCTTTCGTCAGTTAATTTTTATTAGTAGCAGACTCTGTGTCCACCCATGTGTGATTTAGACAAAGTAATTTCTCTGTGTTTTCAGCTGAAGCAATTTTCCTGTAAATCCATTCTGCCAAAAGAATATTGAGGAATACTCAAACGTCCAGTCCCCTGTAGAGATTATTAAACTTTGAAACTTAGTACCGCATATATATCATTTTCACAGTAGTTTATATACTCTTTCTATTTGTGTATCTCACAGAGTGGCTCCAGTGGGGAAACAGGTTATAAAATCAGAGTTGCTGAAAATCTGCCTTGAAAGTTTCTTCATAACATTGAATCTCTCAGACTTACTAGGGTTGAGATATATATTGCAGACACAAAAAGAGCGAACACTAATTGTATGGGTTGGCAGTAACACAACTGCAGTGTGAAGCTTCAGTTGCAGCCTTTTCCATCTAAAGGCTTTTAAGTTTTGTGTCAATAAAATCATTCACAGCAGTCATCCAAGTCTGACAACATTGTTCTGACTGTCTGCAAACTGTGGCTAGTAAATCAGGATATATAAACAAACGGGTGTTACTTATAAATGCCGGGCCACCGAAGCGCCACAAAGCAGCCCCCCATGTGGTCAGGCAGTTGGCTTCACGGCGGCTTCCTGTCAGCTTGGGGATGTGCATCATCTAAACCAGCAGTTCCCAACCTTTGTTGGGCCATGACCCCCATTGGAGATGAAAGTCCCGCCCGTGGCCCCCCTGATAGGTTGGGAGGCCAGGAAGGGGTGGGACTTCCGGCTGCCTATAAGCCCCAGCAGGCTTTGTGGCCAGAAGCCCCGCCCCTTCCCAGCCTCCCAACCAATTAGGGAGGCCACCAGGGGAGAAGGGGCGGGACTTCTGGCTGCAAAGGCTTCTGGGGCTTGCAGTCCCGTCCCCCCTTCTCCCCGTGGTTGTCTGGCAGCCGCGGGGAGAAGAGGAGGAGGCAGCCCCCCTTTCCTTCCTCCCCGCCGCTGTCTGGCAGTCGCAGAAAGGAAGGGAAGGAGCAGGAGGACCCCCCTTTCCTTCCTCCCCGTGGGTGCATGCAGCCGCGGGAAGGAAGGGAATGAGCAGGAGGACCCCCCTTTCCTTCTTCCCCAAGGTGCGTGCAGCCGCGGGAAGGAAGGGAAGGAGCAGGAAGGCGGCCCCGCCCCATCCCCTTCTCCTTGCGAGTGCCTGTGCCAGGGCCAGCCCTTGCAGGGAGAAGGGAAAGAGGAGGGAGCCCTGCCCCATCCCCTTTTCCTTGCGCAGTGCCTGCGCTAGCGCTGGCACCCGCGGAGAAAAGGGGAGGGGGAGGCAGGGGGATTCCCGACCTGGTGACACCCAGGTTGGGAACCCCTGATCTGAACTATATGCTCCCAAGCTGCCAGGAAGCCACCACAAAAGGAGCTGTCTGTTTCACCCCTTTGTTAATGCTAACCAGCATTTGAAGTGGGAACTGCAAACCCTCATTAAATGAGAAGGCAAGACTAATGCATGCCATGAATAGGTTTTGTGTATATTTAATGCTAATCTGTGTTAAAAACTAACAAAAGAATGTTGTCAGACATTTGTGTCCAATAATGTGCAAAGAAGATAATGATCCTAAGGCTGTTTCCAGGTTTGAAATCTATAGTTTGCAGGAAGCCACCACCCTGTAGTTCTAGTGACTTTATTAATGGGTTTTGATAGTATGGAAGTGTGTACATATACTGAATAACAGTGGGCCCTCCCCTTATGAGGGGATCCGTTCTTGATCCCTCAGTATAAAGGGAAATCAGTGTATGCTGAAGCCCCATAGGACGTAATGGGGCTCGCGCCCACGGTGCATGTCAATGCGGTGGTGCACGCATGCCAAGGGCATGCGCCCCATTAGTTCTTATGGGGCACACAATGGGCTCTTCCGGCACGGCTTTCAGTGTATGCTGAAAGCTGCATATGGCGCGCCCGTGTAAAATGCAGGCTCACTGTATTTGCAAGACTGGAAAGGAAAGGTTTGAATGTAAAAGCAGCCACGTTATTTGTTACTGCGCTCACAGATCTTTGGTTCTTTATCCAGAACCATCTGTATAAGGGTTGGGCTAGTAGATGTGGTATTCCCCTCCCCAGTCTCCTGCATAGCATATTCTCTTAATTTAATACAGAAAAGGGGTCCTCTATGGATTTTAAATGCAAGACGAAACCCATGTTCTTTATTGTATTGCTACGCCTGGATATACATTATACAGTTGAGTTCCTCTCAATAAAATTATTGCTTTCCCACGTTCCTTCCTTCCTTCCTTCCTTCCTTCCTTCCTTCCTTTCCTTCCTTCCTTCCTTCCTTCCCTTCTTCTTCTCCTTCTCCTTCTCCTTCTCCTTCTCCTTCTCCTTCTCCTTCTTCTTCTTCTTCTTCTTCTTCTTCTTTGCATTGCTGGATCTTAGCATACATTAAGATGTCAATTCATCATTTCCCAAAGTGAATTAAAAATGGTTACTTGAGTTCTCCAGAAAATTGTACAAAATTCATGGATTACTTCTGTTCTGGGATGATCTGCATTTGAGTGAGAACAAGATAAGTGTAAAAAGAAGAAAATATTGCCTTGCTGGATCAGCCCATAGTATCTATCTGGGTTTGGATCCAGGTCTCCCTGTGGTTACCAAAATCCATGGATGCTGAATTCCTATTAAATACAATGGCATAATAAAATGACAAAATCACAGCTTGATTTTTGGAATTTATATTAGAAATATATTTTCAAGCTACGTATCGTTGAATTCACGGATAAAGAATCTATGCCAACTGTACTTGAGTCTTAGTGGTTTATGGCAAGGATCCATAGTGTGCTGCATCCCATCACTTCCCCCAAACTCGTAATCTCCCCTCCTTCCTTGAGCTCCATGTGCACCATGAAAATTTAGGGAATCCCTAAATAGGAGAACAGAAGATCCTTGAGACAATGTCCATCCCTTTGAAAAAATGGGTACTACTATAAGGGTCCCCCCCCCAACTTTTTTTTGCCTTTTGGAAGCATTTGGCCAGATTTGTGCAACAAAACTTATTTCTGTCCCTTCTGATTCATCCCTCCCTCCGTGTGTGTGTGTGTGTGTGTGTGTGTGTGTGTGAGAGAGAGAGAGAGAGAGAGAGAGAGATGGGGAGAAGTAATGTTTTTGCTCAAATGTTTTGGGGGGGAACCCCCAAAGTCTTGAAATGTGACAAATTCTCAAAAATACGCAAAATTCTTATAATCTTTTACAGTTGCATGCAGTGGAAAATTTGAAATAATTCTTTTTGTCTATTAGAAGAAAATAAGAAAATGTATATCTCTACCTCTGAGCAAAGACAAAGAGGAAGAAAGTCAAGCTTGACTAGAGCTGCATACTAGTGTATGTACATCTCACCCTATATTTCTTCTTTTTATGTTAACCATTGATTGCACATGAGTGGCCCATTTACTCATAATGTGTATTTCTGCTCAGATAAGCCCTAGCTAACCATCTAGTTTGGCAGCAGTGTCAGAGTATCATGTAACGCCAGCATAAACAAGCTATTTTTTGCATGCTAAGGATGACCATGCAGAAATGACTCATGGCTCTGCTTTGATAGTTATGACTTACGTAAGCAGACATTCCCAAGTTTTAAAAATAATCTAGACTTTAAAATCACACTATGCTGAGTAGTGTGTATGCATTACAAGATAAGGTTCGCTATCCTTTGACTTGTTTATATCTTGCTAGTTATAGTAAGATATTTAATATGGATATTTAACATTTTAAAATTATGCAGTTTTTGAGCTGATTGATACAAGTGCAGTTGCATGTGTGGCTGGGTTCTGTTAAACTGGCCACAATGCCAGCATTACATTCTTTTAATTATATAAACAATGTATTAAATATGTTGCATATTGTGCAAAACAGGGATAGACTCACAGGTCTAGAAACATTTTTGCACCAGTGGAAGGAGTTCTTCCATAGAAGAGGAACCTTTGGATCTATCATATATTTGTCCTTTAACAAGATGCTGTTGTTGCTATTGTCTTTTCCAACTTATGATGACCCTGAGATGACCCAATCATGTTTTTTTTTTTTTTGGCAAGATTGGTTCAGAGGAGGTTTGCCATTGCTTTCCTCTGAGGTTGTAAGAGTGTCTCTCAGCCCAAGGTCTCCCAGTGGGTTTCATGACTGAGCTGAGAATCAAACCTTAGTCTCCAGACTTCTAGTCCAACACTCAAATCACTGCACCATGCTGGCTCTATTTAGTAATGTATACAATATATAAACTATATATCCAATAATAATAATAATAATAATAATAATAATAATAATAATAATAATAATAATA
>NC_056524.1:242226143-242268409 GCF_019175285.1 Sceloporus undulatus
GTGGTGGTGGTGGTGGTGGTGGAGTTAGAAAAAGGAAAATGTAGGCCTACAATTCCTTTCAGTAATTCTCTGAAATAATAAAGTAGGTCACAAGATATGGGGGAGTATGTACCAATATTAAACAGTTGTAACCACTGCTCATTACCTTCTTACTGAAACAGCTCCACTGGATGCTAATCCATTTCTGGGCAGAATTAAGTGTGCTGGTTATAACCTTTACAGTCCTATACAACTTGGGCCCAGACTATCTGAATTACCCTATCTCCCTATATGAGCCTGTTTGATTTCTAAGATCTGCTGGGAAAGGCTTGTTCTTGGTCTCACCTCACCAGGTATGACTGATGAGGACATGAAAGGAAGCCTTCTAGATGGCTGCTCTCAAGGTGTGGAACCTCTTTCCTTGGGGAATCCATTTGTATCTCTGCCTGCTGTCATTTCACTGGCAAATAGTAAAAACGTAAGCTATGCCTGTATACTGTATAGGAAAGAATGTGTATTTGCTTTGCTTTGTCATTGCCTAAGAGGAGGAAGTGTGCTTTATGCAAATGTGTATTATTTTCTTTTTCTGTTACACTGTTACCATAACTCAACTGTTTCATACTCTCCAACTGTTTGGCAGACACAGTCCTGATTAATCCTCTGTCGGCCCACTTTTCAGCTGCTTTTAAAATATCCCAGTTGCTGTCTCCTCAAATCCCCCACCCCCTTTACCTTCAGCTTAGTTCATTTCATACAGAATTTAAAATGCAAAAGTAGTTTGCACTCAACTCAGCAGAAGAGGAGAGGGGCAGAATCTTGCCTTTCCCTATGGATTCAGGCAAAAGCAAACTGCTGCACCTTCTCTTAACTTGTCTGTTCTTCAAGTTTATTTTTATTTTATTTTTTGCCATATGGCATGTTGTATGGTCACATCTGTCCTGGTTTTCATCTGTAAAATATTGGAGAGTATACAGTTCTGTTCCAGAATAATGCACACCATATAATATATAATGTGAATAATGTGCATTGAAGTCTTAATCAAGTGAGATTATAAATAGTAATTAGCAAATAGCCCACTTGTAAATGAGAAATCACTGCCAGATATCATAGTCAAGAGGGGAAGGGAGAAGAGAGAGACATACTTTCTCCCTCAAGAGAAAAAAATGTGTTTAGTTCAGCAGTAGTAGAAATTTGTTTTAGAGCTTTCCATCTGCTAGTAAAAACCGTATGTTATTGCAGTCTGGGTTAAGTGGAACATCCTCTCACTCCCCCAAGACAGAGGTAGAACAAAATGAGAAATGCTGGTTTTCCTATGGAGAGGGGTGTAACATCCCAACTGTGGACTGGTCTGCCACTTTCTATGTAGGCATGAACAAAACAGCCTCTGAAGGCACCTAGAAGGTGAAACAGCCCTGCCTCAAGATCAGTCTTTGTTCCTACCTTCTCTCTGTAGGAACACGTTTTCCTTTGCTCCACTCCGGTGCCATTCTCAATATACTTTTTTCTTCTCTTTCTCTCCTTAAAAACCCCAACACTTTCCCTTTAAGCTTCTCCTCCCTGTCTCTTAACTACATTTAAAAATAGAACATCTCAAGGAGAATTATTCTCTTTGGCATGTTTCTTCTCAGTGATGAAGCATAGTTTTTAGATAGGGAGCATTTTTGTAGCTCATGGGATAGAAAAGATAATGGCGTGTGAATAGGGCCTGCCATTATAATCCTTGGGATGTCCAACATGTTCTGTGGTCCTTACTCCCAGGAAGGTGTGCTTAAGGTTCCAGTCTTACAATGCAATCCTATATATATCTACTCAGAGCTAAGAGTAGGAAGGGGTTAGTAGCAAAGAGGATCTTCTGTTAAACATGACTCAACAGTGTGATGCAGCAGCTAAAAAAGCCAATTCTAGACTGCATCAAATAGTGTTTAGATTGAGGGAAGCAATAGTATCACTCTGGCCTGTTACAGACAGGCCAAAATAAAGCTGCTTCGAGTCACTTTGGAGGTATGGTATTTCAATGATGCATGAGTCCTAAGGGTCCAAAAGCCACACCAAAGCTGCACTCCAGTCCTTAGGACAGGAGCGTGGCTTTGGTGTGGCTTTTGAACTCTTAGGACGCATACATCATTGAAATACCATACCTCCAAAGTGACTCGAAGCAGCTTTATTTTGGCCTGTCTGTAACAGGCCATCGTTCTGCTTTGGTCAGGACTCACCTGGAATTCTGTGTCCAGTTTAGGAAACACCTGTTCAGAAAGGATGTTGAGAAGCTGCAGTGTGTCCAGAGGAGGGTTACCAAAATGGTGTAAGGTCTGGAAACCACGAGGAGAGATTTAGGGGGGTGTCATATTGAGAGTGCAGCAAGCTTGTTTCCTGCTGCTCCAGGGACTAGGACAAGGAACAACAGATGTAAAGTACAGGAAAAGAGATTCTACTTAAACTTTAAGAAGAACTTGCTAACATAAGAGCTGTTTGGCAGTGGATCACACTCCTCGGAGTGTGGTGGGGTCTCCATCTTTGGCTAGATGGCCATTTGTCAGGGGTGCTTTGATTGTGTATTCCTACATGGCAAGGGGTTGGATTAGATAGCCCTGGAGATATCTTCCAAATCTATGATTCTATGACTGACCAAGCAAATATTGTAGGGGATTTTTTTTTTTGAAACTCAGCACAATCCTGCAAAGCCTGTGAACTGAATTTATTAGTGGGATGAGTGTGTATTCCAAGGAGAATGATTTCTAACTTCAGCTCTTCAGAAAACAAAAACCATTGTTTGTTTATTCAGTAAATGCATACCTACTAGATAACTAAAAACTGCTCTAGCTACTTAAAAGTGCTACCTTTTATAATTCTATGTAGTTCTTTGCCTTAAGGATGTAAGGCGTTGTTGGTCTCATGCTGGTTCATGAAAACAAAAAATGGCATAGCTTTTCTTCTTGCCTGAGGTGTTTTTTGCTCTTCTGGTGAGAAAGCTGAACTAGCAAGAAAGATTTTTGTGCATGTTTTGCAGTTGCACCACTCTTGGTGGTCTGGGAGAGTTTTTCTCTTCTGTCTGAGAAAGTGACAATAAGCATTTTGATTTTTGACAAAGTTTCTGTAATTTGAACATAGATACAAAAAAAGACTGTCTTTCCCCTTCTAAAGAAAAACATACACACTGATATAACAGCACAGATGGGCTAGCTGACTGATAAGAAATACTTGATTGATTAAAATGAGTTGAAAAACACTGGCGGGGTACAGACCGCCGCCGCCAGTAGGTCCGCGGGGGAGCTGGAGCCTTCACACGGCCCGACTCCCGCGCGGACCGAAAAAGAAGCTCCAAAATGGAGCTTCTTTTTCCGTCGTGTTTGCGACGTAGCGAGGCGCCAGGGGCGCACTCGCTACGTCACAAGCGGCGCGATGCGTACGGACGCTCAGCGGCGCGATGCGTACGGACGCTCAGCGTCCGATACGCAAAGATGGCGCCGGCCATGTAGAAGGGCCGGCGCCATCTTGTACGGACAGAGTCCGTACTAGGCCCAGGGGCGTCTATAAGAGACGCCCCTTTTTTAAAATGGGACGTCCGGAGGACGTCCCAAATGGCGGTGCAGAAAGCACCACTAACTGACAAAAAGAAGCGATGAAAAAGATTTATTTTTATACAAGTTCAAGTTTATTCTGAATTACCCAGTCTTTTGTGTGCAGCCATAAAAACAACCCAATATAATATTCAAACATATTTAAGATAAAATACCTGAATTGATAATAAAAACATGCAAATTAGGTTTGAGACTATATTTTGTCACCAGACAGCTTAAAAGTTTCTCTATTCGACAGGCCTCATATTGCCCTTTGACTTGAGTCACATGTCTGTTCAGTAGGACACACAATAGTCAGTTCCTTCTAATGAAAATGTCAGTAATAGGAACACTAAGAGGGTCAAGGTATTGAGTTCTTAAATCCAAATGCCAAAACATTTCAGAAGGGGAAAAAATGACATAAATCTTTGCTCTTTATACAGTCTTGTGGACACTATCTGTCTGTGCTGAGTGTGACATCATATTGCCCTTTGACTTCCATTTGATGCCAAGTATTCAGTCTGCACTTATTTAAAAGGTTCTTAAGGTCACACAGGCAAGTACAGCCTAAATAAGGGAGCAGTTTTCCAGGCTAAATAGTAAAGTTCTTTTATAAAATAACACAGTGGCAGTTAAACGCTAGTGCAGCCCTTTCCTGGGGATCAATGTCTGCTAAATGCCTTCCAGCTTCTAATTTGGCACTGTTATAACCTGTTGCACCCAGATAACTCACTGAGAATCCTAAATTAGATACAATACCATACAGTTATACAATAACTAAAGAACTATTATAGTTCGGTGCAGTTGTGCAAGGTGCAAATAAATTATTCTAAGTGAATCATGAATTTACTAGCCCCAAATAACAGATAAGGTCTCAGCCACATGCAAGCAAGGGATTATTCACACATTGTGTGTGTGTGTGTGTGTGTGTGTGTGTGTGCGCGTGTATATACATATATACATACATACATATATATATATATATATATATATAGTGTGTGACTATGCAGATAATCTCACTTTCACATTCTGGGTTTGTTATTAACACTATGGAACTGCATCTATGCAATCTCTGTGATTTTGGTTGCTCACACATGTCACACTCAAATAAAGATGGAAATGATGATATGAATGTATTTTAAGTACGTTCAAGGCATTCAGAAGTACATATCCTTGTTTATCCCGGGTCTATTTGCATCGGTTATTCACTCAGCTGACAATCCAAATCTTTTAGAAAAACTCAGGGGGGGGGGGAACTGACATCAATTATCCCAGGTTAGTGGGTTTTTTGGCAGCCCACCCTACTTAATCAGATGCATATGAAATATATGTGAACAACAAAGATTCAACTCAGATTCTACCTGGATTATTTTCACCATCTGAATAATCCTTAAGAAGAAAGTCTGGGCCAGTTTTTTTTTCTGTTGTTGTTCTTAACAGGCTAATGAATTATATCCGTAAACCAAATGACTACAGAGAATCTTTTAAGATGGTATTGTGTGATGCATTCACATGCATCCCAAACAGTTTACATTTGTCCTGTCAATGAGGCACTGGATTACTATGCCCCTCTCTCTTTTTTTCATACTGAAGCAGACTGACAAGATCTCTTTGTAAACCTGACTTGTCATGATAGCTTTTTGACTATGAGAAATTCCTCACATTCCTACTTTGGCTGCTTATTTGTGGGAGTGTTTATCTTCACCACTGTAAAGTACCATTGCTTTTACTCTGCAACTAAACCTTTTCCATTGAAATAAATGAACAATCATTGCTAGTTTTATTCAGAGGTAGGACCTCATTATAAGTAAGGGTGCTCCCAAGTAAATCTGCTTAGAATTCTATCGGTTATATTTAATGTTCCCTGAGATATTAGATCTGACTATGTGGGCACATGCTTTGAGTACATCCAATTTAGATTACTTTAATGCATCTTATATTGGAAACTTCACAGATCCAAAATACTATCACCAACATGCTAACCAGAGCTGTTTACAGGGAACATATAACTCCCTTGTTGAAACAGCTTCACTATCTACTAGTTTGTTTCTAGGCACAATTGACAGGGCTGGTTATATACTTCTTGGTGGCTGCTCTCAGGTTGTGAAATTCCCTCCTCCAGGAAGCTAGGGTGGCACCCTCTCTGCTCTTCCTTTGTCAGTAGGTGACCAGCATGGGGTAGTGATTTGAGTGTTGGACTATGACTCTGGATACCAGGGTTCAATTCTGAGCTCAGGCATAAATCCTACTGGCTGACCTTGGGCAAGTCACATGCTCTCAATCTCAGGGGAAGGCAGTGGCAAACTTCCTCAGAGGAAATCTTGCCAAGAAAACCCCAGGATAGATTTGCCTTAGGGTCGCCTTAAGTCGGAAATGACTTGAAGGCACATAACAACAACAACAACAACAACAACAACAACAAATTCCTTTTTATTCAAACAGACCTTTGATGATTTGGGTTGGTCATGCAAAATGGTTTTTAATTAAATATGTGTGTTGTGGATTTATCTTTATTATTATGTCTCTTAAGTGATGTTATGGTGTTTTAAATTACGATTTTACTTGATTTAGGCGGGTTACAGACGGGCAGGGGAGGACGTCTTGGAGGTGTATTCAGCTGAATGTGGAGCCTCCAGACGGCCCGCCCTGGGGGCGTGCTTCAGGTGTTGGAGCTTCCACACGGGGGGCAGTGAAGACGCCTCACCTGGGTCCATTTCGGACCCGTAGCTTCCATACCGCCGCCTCGGAGGACGCTGCAAAAAGAGAGGCAGCTTCCTCACGGGCGGCCCAAACCGCGGCTTTTTTTTCTTTTGCCGCATGAGAAGTGCGCAGCTTCGCAGCTGCAGCACTAAGCAGCGGCGGCAGAAAGCCTGTCTGCGCATTTAAAGCGCCCAAGCCCCTTTAAACTTTTTCCCGGTGACTTTAAAGCTAGGCAGGAGTGGTGTGAGGTAGCAATCTCCAAACTCTGTCCTTCCAGGAGTTTGGACTTCATCTCCCAGAATCCCAGACCACAGGGCAAGGTGGCTGGGGATTCTGGGAGATGAAGTCCAAACGCCTAGAAGGACAGAGTTTGGAGATTGCTGGTTTGGGGACCAGTGAGCCAGGCATGGTGGGAGGAGAGAACAGGAAGGGTAGAATAGAGTAGATAGGGCTGGGAGGGAACACATGTCCTGGGAGGCGAAATGATGTCTTTATGGGACATCATGGGACCTAGTGCCTTGTCAGTGCTCCCTGCCCCTTGATCCCAGGCCCAGGCCCCCTGTAGTTGCCCTTTGCCTTTGGGGGCAAGTTTAGAGGGCATCAAAAGGTCTTGGGCACATTCAAGCTCCGGGGTCTCTTTTTTTTTTCTTTTGCCGGCTGGCGAATGCGCAGCTGCGCAGGGCTAAGCAGCGGCGGCAGAAAGCCTATGGGCACATTTAAAGTGCCCAAGCCCCTTTAAAACAATGGTGGTCTCCTGCCAGCTGGTGATCAGCTGGTGTTGGCATCCTTGTCCGTTTGCACTTTGCCAGTGTCAGCAGCATCATAGATGCCTCCTCTCCTTTGGTCCCCGCGCTCCTGCTGAATCTGCAATGCGCAGCCACAGCTGTCTCCGCTGCCACCGCTGTCCCCCTGCCATCTCCCCTCACCTCCCTTGTACATATGTAAATATTTACAGTTTTAGCGTTTTTTATTGTTAGGTGAAAATGGCAGAGGAATGTGTGTAGGGGTGCACTTTAAAGTCCAAACTTTCCAAGCAGCGCATGCGTACATGTTGCTCTAGGGTTAGGGTTAGGGTTAGGGTTAGGGTTACGAGGCTTAAAATGCGCCGCAGCTGTGCCTCAGCTTCCACAGCTGCATGGCAGCGGACGTTGCAATTAAAGCCTGACTGCAAACTGCGCATGTTCCAAGACCCCAACTCACTATGCGACGGAGCTTTTAAATGGGCAACTTAAATTAGCGGCGTAGCAATTCTGGTGTGCCGGTGCAGCAGCTCTCATGGCTTCTTCCCCTTCTCGATATGTGTCAGCATTCAGGTAGGACTGCTCCAGTTTCTGCAAAATGTTTGGCTGGGACCATATAGCTATGAGGTCAGCCGTCTCAGTATGAGACCAAGACATCCCCCTGCCTTTTTTCGGGGTGCTGGTGGATGGCTGAGCCATCCTGCCTGGTGGCAAAGGGGAGCCGCCACACAGCTGTGCCAGGAGCAGCCGAACTGTGCCCTTTCCCAGGTGAGAATGGCGCAGGAATGTGTGTAGGGGGTCACTTTAAATCCCAAACTTTCCCTTTTCACTTTCTACAACCAAAACATCCGCCGGCAAAAGTTACAACTTCCCGCAGTTCTAGCAATGCATGCGCACAAGTGGCTCTAGGGTTAGGGTTACGAGGCTTAAAATGCGCCGCAGCTGTGCCTCAGCTTCCACAGCTGCATGGCAGCGGATGTTGCAATTAAAGCTTGGCTGCAAACCACGCATGTCCCGGGACCCCGACCCATTATGCGACGCAGCTGACACGGAGCTTTTAAACCGGCAACTTATATTTGCGGCGTAGCAATTCTGACGTATCGGTGCAGGGGCTTACAGACGGAGCTGCGCAGGTACGCATCAAACAGAAAAGAAGCGGAAAAAAGCAGCACCTTTTTAATGCCGCTTCTTCCCGCTTGAGGCGTGCGGGGGGGCGTGTTCATGACGGCATTCAGGTAAAGCCCGTCTGAAGGCTCTACCTTCATGACGTCATGAGTACATCCCTTTTTGCCCGTCTGTAACCCGCCTCTATTTAATTTCTTGTGTCATCAGGTTTTTAGTTGTATCTTGCTTGAAATTATATCTTGCTTGGAGTATGGTGGAGTCTTCTTCTTTGGTAGTTTTTAAACAGGCTGAGAGTGCTTTGAATGTATATTCTTGCATGAGGTGCTTGGGGTCTCTTGCAACTCTATGATTCTAACCTTGTTGTAAGCTACTTTAAGTCACTTGTTGGGGGAAAGGATGGCTGCATCTGCACTGCAGAAGCAATCCAATTTGACAGTATTTTAACTGGCATGGCTCAATGTTGTGGAATCCTGGATTTATAATTTGTTGTGGCACTGGAGCTCTCTGACAGAGAAGGCTATATATCCCACAAAACTACAATTCCCAGAATTCCATAGCATTAGATTCAGAATAGAGTCTACCTGGATTATTTCTGCAGTATGGATGCAGCCGATATAAATTAAATAAATACATATTCAGATTAAGCTTCTAAGATGCAGTGAGCATTTTCTAATACCTGTTGGTTTTAGTAACAGAAATATGAATATGTGCTTTCCTGTCTTACTTAGATCAGCAAGATTGGGATGTAAAAGGAGAAAACCCAATGTTGCATCATGCCCCTATGATTTCAAAGGGGTGGGGGAAGACAAAATGCTAATCTATACACTTTATTTATCACACCTGAACACTTAGGGGATCTGCACATAATAACAATTGCATATTAATTGCTGTATCAACCAGCCTACCTTCAAAAAAGAAGCAGCAGTAGAATGAACTTACTTCAGGACTGTAGCCTAGCTGTACCAGCAGCATGTTCATTGCACAATTGTTTTGTGGGCCTTTATGCCTTCAACATGTGGCCACAAAATCTGAATTATAAATCTTGTGTCATTTTTACTAGGTGAATGGAAATGGCTTTAATGAACTAAACATGCTACCATAAATGTTAAATATGTTTTTGGTACTGTTGAAAAATGCAGACCATAAAGATGTTTTACACCATGTTCATTGTAATAACATAATGTCCATACCTACGCATCTATGAATGTTATTTACTTAGCTTTGCCTACAGACACAGGAGCAAAAACTTCCTTCAGCACTGATGCCTGTAAGTCCCCTAATGTTCTGTTTCCTACTTAGCTGCTGCTTTCAATTTACTTTGGCAATATAGTGTGTGTGACTTATAGTTAGGTAGCAACCTTAAGTTGTTATTGAAGCAATATGTTTTCAGGACAGAAAATTGGCTTTATGGTACAATTCCTAACAGATGTGCATTTGAAGACATCTGGGTGGAGTTTGCTTTACTAAAATAAAATAAATAACTAGGGCCACAGTCCAAAGAATAGTTGAAAGAGCCTTTAGCATGCTTTTAACTCTGTGTAGGTCTGTGGCAGTATGGTATCTGCAGTGCTCTTTGGCGTTATAGCATTAATGCTATAATTCCTCTAAGCATTACAAGATACAATATTCTCATTATCCTATTCAGTCAAAGGCAGAAAGCATATTAGAAAAATAACACCAAGATCTAGAGGTTATGGAAATAACTAGACAAAGATAGCCAGTCATCTGTAGTAGTTAACCCATTGCCCTAGTATTGGGGTATATGTTTCATTCCTCACAGAGCCATAAAATGTAATGGGTTACCTTGAACCAGTCACTTTCTGAGGATAAATAGGAAAGCAAGAAAGCCTGATGTGCTACTTTGAGAAGGTTAAGATAGAGATTTGATGAATAAATCAATAAATAATAAAGCTGTTCCTCACAAATCAAATGGCTCCTGTGGACCTAGTGATACCTTTATTTTTGTGGTGTGCCTTCAAGATATTTCTGACTTATGGTGACCCTAAGGCAAACCTACCATGGGGGTTCTTGGCAAGATTTGATATCTTACTTTCTTATTATTTTCTTCAGTTCCATAAAATATTCTGCAAAGCGTTATAGGGAACAACTGTTGAAAAACATAAGCCCACAACCTTAATAAACACAGAATTAATTGCACAGTTCTTATATCTCAGCTTAATTAAATTAATGAAACTGGGTATAGGGGAATTAAAATATGCTCTTGATTCTTTCATGTTGTCTGTAATATTGTAGTCAGTATTTAGGCTGAATATCATATTAAAGTCAATTTAAGTACATTCAAGTTTCATGTATACATAAATATAAATGTAATTATCAAACATGGATGGTGGAATTTATTTGATAACCGTGATGGGCAGAATTTAGTTTATAATACAAACAAAATATAAAAATAAAATATAAACAGAAAAGCAGTAGTTTTAATCTATTTTAGGAACCTTTTTGTTGAAAGAAGTCCACTGAAGCCCACCACTTCCCCTGGGTGTGTGGCCCTCTGCTGCTTGCCCAATTGGTACCATGGATATTGACTATCCTGTTGTAAAATTAAACAAATGTGTTCATTTGGACTAATTTAAGTTGTTTTTCTTTGTTCATGTGTCATTTGTAAAACTCCTATTCTAAAACCACTTTAATTTCCAAGATCTGTACAATTTTTTATAAAAGAAGAGAGAGTTAAATATGTAATAGTCCCATTCTGTAACTTCAGGGATGTGACATTTTAATTGACTTTACAGACTGAAACTGATGATTGGAGCTGATTCAGCATTGGAACTAAAGTTTCTTGAAAACTGGATTAACCCTGACTCAGATCTCGCTTCAAAAATATACTCATTTGGACAGTGGTACTCAAATTTTTTACCCGTAGGACACACCTTTACATCTACATGCAGACGTTGTGTTCCCCCCCCTACATAGTATATGCATAAAAATATTTTGTTTATTTAGTGTGCATCTTTTCATTTTCACATTCATGTATAATCATATTTTATTATTTTATAAAGAAATAACAAATTAGATCAGTTTTATTTAAGTAAATTCAATATTTAACTCAACAAAGGTGTACATTTTATACATTAAAAAGGTGTGGGAAGAGTAGGAGGGATTAGAGCATCCATGTTTCTTGCCCCTTTTGAGAAACGCTTGCATTTTCCTGGGGGTCCTGCTCCACTGTTTGAGAACCACTGCATTAGGGCTTGCTTGCTTACTTAATTACGGTACCTGTAAACTCAACCCATCATATGACACTGAATGAAAAGAATATGCATCCATGTTATTTTTGTTGATGTGTGCCTTCAAGTTGTTTCTGACTTATGACAACCCTAAGGCAAAAGTATCATGGAGGGTTGTGATGTGAGAATGTATGACTTGTCCAGTGGGTTTCCTTGGCAGAATGAGCATTTGAATCCTGGTCTCCAGAGTCCTAGTCTGGCGTTCAAACCACTATGCCACACTGGCTCATGTTACATGGCAGTTATAAGGAATGCTGAACTTGTGACTGAACATTAGAAAATATACTATATAAATGTGAATTATTGTTGTTGTCATTGTTTTCCTGTGTCTTGTCAGCACTCTGAGTATTTAATCCTGGTGGAGATATCGTGTTGCTTTTCTTGCATCATCAATCATTGCCTGTGGAAGCAGCCAGGTTGAAGAATGACGGGTTTTTGAATCATATTTAATAGGAACGATGGCACATGCATTCTTTCTAAATTTTGCTGCAGGGTATTTTGAATAATTCTCTTAGCTGATATTAAGAGAGGTATTATGAGTTTCCAGGCACCTTCAGTTTCCAAGGGTGCATTTGGGATTTGTTGTTGTTGTTGAATCAAACCATGTGCAACTAAATCTAATTGTCTGATAATTGTTGGTATGTTGGAAGTAAAAATAGAAAATATAATTCAAATTTAAACATTTGCAGATGACCCAAACGGTTTAATACATGTAATGGAGATGTGTAGATATTTGGTGGCAGTTCCCAGCTTGTGATTGATCACCCTGTCAGCCATTATGGCAGGAATAAGTTCTCTTGATAGAAGTCTGTGCACCGCAGGTAGAAAGTGAATGTTTTAATGAGCAGAGGGCAGATTGAAACAGGGGACAAGCTGGCAGTGTGGGGCTCCAGGGAAACAAGCAGGTGCCACTTTTGACAATGGATTTGTAATAGCAGTAAGGACTAGGAACACAGCAGGCTGCCTTAATGGTGTTTATTTGTTGTTGTTGGCTACTTTGTGCCTTTTATTTTGGTGGAGAAAAGCAGTGTATAAATTTTATTCTTTCTTTTTTAAAAAATCCAAACATCCCAATTTATTTGTCCACTTCAGGACAATTGTTTGTCCTGTTTTTAAATATTTGTATTCTGTCCTCTTTCAAAAGATTTCAGGACAGGTGTGAAATAAAAATCTGGACAAGACTGGGTAAAGCCAGCAAATCAACCTCCATAATGCTGTGAAGGAGCATGCTGTGGGGGAGTATATCCTAGAATATAACTCACTGGCCTGTTACAGACTGCCAAAATAAAGCTGCTTCGGGTCTCTTTGGAGGTATGCTGTTTAAATGATGCATGCATCCTAAGAATCCGGAAGCTGCACCAAAGCTGCCCTCCAGTGCTTAGGAATGGAGTGTGGCTTTGGCGCGACCTCTGGACTCTTAGGACCCAGGCATCATTTAAATAGCATACCTCCAAAGAGACCCGAAGCAGCTTTATTTTGGCAGTCTGTAACAGGCCACTGTTTCTCAGTGTTTCCCAAATTTTGGCCTGTTGGGTGTTTTGGACTTCAACTTCCAGAAGCTCTAGCAATTTGGCCAACAATCAGGAATTCTGGGAGCTGAAGTTCAAAACATCTGGACAACCAAAGTTTGAGAAACACTGGACCTACAACCTTAACTCTCTTAAAGAGTTAAAGAGGGGAGAGATGAAATAGAGAGGAGATTACTGAACACATCTTTTAAACCATGAGTACATTGGGAAAGAAACGGCTTTGGTGAAACTCATTGCATGATGATGCCATTGACCTATCGTTGCCCTGTCCCCCACTGTTCCCTTTTCATTTACATGGGAAACCTGTGAATGACCTGGAAATTGTGCAAGTCTGCAGGTGTGAATGTTGCTCCTGGGGCCATTGCACAATTGTTAGACACATGGTCCTAGTATCCGCCAGTCTGTTCTGAAGCACCCTAACCTTTTAAAAATTTCTCTAATTATTTTCTTTCTTTCTCTGAAATTACATGGAACAAAGGGGAATAACAACAACAACAACAACAACAAAAGCCCTAAAGGCATTTTAGCGAAATCCCAGCCCATTTAGGGCTTTAAACAACAACAACAAAAGCCCTAAAGGGGTAGAGCATTAAGCATGGAGTTGGGTTAAGGGAGAGTTCAGGAAAAGAGTGCAATGGGGGCAGAAGCCCCAGTTGCACAATTTCAAAATGTATGGTGATGGCTGCCTAGAAATGGTAAGTTTCCACTTTTTATTAAAAGTGTGACTGCAAGAACAGAGCTGCATTCAGTAATGTCCAAAGCAAGGGTTGGTGATGGAAAAGGATAAAATCCGAAGAGTGTTTGAGAAGCAGGGAATGTGGATAAAGTGCAGGGAGGTCATCTTCAACTTATTTGTTATGTAATAAATTTTAGCTTGATCCATTGAACACACAGCCACTTGTCCATTACAGAGGACCTTGAGGCCCAAGTACCAGTTATAGAGAGGGATCTTGTGTGTAAGAGAGAAAGGCAAGTGACAGTAGAAATGGATTGTTTAAAATTAATTTAAGCAATATTTTGAAAAAATATACTAGACCCTATGACAATTTTCAGATGAGTTAAAAAAGTTTAAAATCTTTGAATCATATAAAGCCAGTGTTGATGTCAACCTTGTCTTCAAAAATGAGGGCATTTCACAAGCAGGGCCCCTTGATAGGTAAGACATTCTGCCACATCCTTCTACAGTGTATTACTCCTGATGCAGCATACTCCAGTTCTCAGGCAGGCATACATACTGATGAGTTGCTCTTTCAGTTAGCGAAATCCCAGCCCATTTAGGGCTTTAAATGTCATATTAATGTCATCATGAAACTAGGTCCTTGTAATGTTATTGTGAGAGTCTATACCCAAAGCAGCAGTACTCAAACTGTATCCTCCTCTACATTTACATGTAGACATTGTGCCCTACCACCATTCAACATAATATATGAATAAAAATATTTTGTTTATTTAGTTTGCATATTTTCACTTGCACATTCATATATATTCATATTTTAACATTTTATAAGGAAATAACATTGTTCAAATTAGAACATTTTTATTTAAGTAAATTCAATATTTAACTTAACACATGTGTAAATTTTACACATAAAAATATTTGGGAAGAGGAGGGGAGGGTTAGGGCCTTCAAGTCTCATAGCCTCTTTGAGCAACTCTTGCAAACCCTTTGGGGCTCCCACCCTACAGTTTGAGAAACACTGTCCAAAAGGCACCAGATTCCTAATAAACAGCTGGCCCAGCCCTGGTTAGCAGTTGGATAGGAATCTGCCAATGAATACCACGTGCTGTCACTATACAGTCATCCCTCCATTTTTGCAGACTTGGAATCCATGTCCCTCATTCATTTGCAGGTGGCAAACAGAGGGGGACAAAATGGGGCATGCACCCATGGGCGTGTGCCACCATTCAAGCCAACAGGGCTTCAGTATCTGCAATTTTCCATTTTTATGGGGGTGTGGGGTCTGGAATTGATCCCCCATGAAAACGGAGAGGCGACTATATTTCAGAGGAAAAAACTGGCAAAACCACCTATGAGTATTCTAAGAAAACACTATTAAAAAAATCTATGGGGCCACTTTCATAAACCTGGTCTGCTTTCTGAGATGTGTGGAGTCAACTGGTCACTCCAAGTCTATGAAAGCTTATGCTATAACTTATTTTGCTCAGTTAGTCTCAAAGGTGCTACAGTTTCTTTTGCATGCTGATGTTCCAGACTAACATGGCTGTGTCTCTGAATTCTACTAAAATGGAGTGTGGGTTAGAATTGCATAAGCAGAGGATTACGGAACTGCATGTGCAGAGCATTGCACTGTACCCACAGGATGTAGGATCTTGGCCCTTCTGTGTTAAAATTATGCACTCTTCCACAGAGGTCCCTTCCCAAATGGAGGAGGAATTCACAGAAATAACAGCTGCTACTACTACTACTGTTACTATCCCAATGAGAGCTATGCAGTTGTATGTCCTCTGGATTCCATCTCACCCCCACCATCTGGCCATTCTTTGTTGAAATGGTACAAAGCAGTTCCTCTTGATAATGCTTTAGCATGGTGGCAGATTGAACAGTCAGCACTATTAGTACAAGACAGGAGTCAGTGCTAAAAGCAAACAGAGCAGCAGACAGTGCCAATTAATGTGCCTGTCTTATATTTACAGCACCATGTCAGGATGAAAATAATAACAATAGTATACATATGTGGAGCAATTTCAAACCAGCCAGTAACTTAAACCCTTGCCAGATCAAAGTCATAGCATTAGACTGTGCAACCTGGGGCTGGCACTGTGGTTATACAGCCGTTAAAAGTGATTATTTTAGCCATTCCCTGTTGATGCATGTTAAATGGTATATATTTCCCCCTCTCTATGAGAGTCTGCCTTTGCACAAAGAGAACTGTTGATCCTTCCTGCTGAGAAATGCCATCTGCATCAAGCAATGTTGTAGTCTAACTGTTTGGATGAGAGAGGATTTTTGTGAATTATAAGGGAGAATGTAATTTTTTTTGCTGTGAATTTTTTAAAGAAACTCACACTGCTCTGGCATGTGCTTTAGAGCTGATTTTGGCAAACTCTTTCTGAGCTGAATTCACTTTTTTCAAGCAGTTTGTTTTAAAAATAGAATATCATCTGTGTTTGTGTGTGTGGCCTTCATTTGCAACTACAGGTCATAAGCAATAAACACCATTGATCTCTGTTCCTCTTAAACAAAATCAGATGACCAAATAAGCACACAGACATCAGTTAGTCTGCTATATTTCTAAAATATATGAACATTTCTTGTGGGTTTAATACAGGGGTGGGGAACTGCATGGGGCCAGGAGCCATTTCCCCCTCCGGACCCTCCCATGGGCCACCATCCACAAGCCCACATACACCCATTTCCCCCATTCTGCCTCTCCAAATGACACTGTCACCATTTTCAGATGGAGCGTGTCTTACTGTAAAATGTTATCAAAGTTCGAGTCCAAAAGGAACCAAGTAGCTTAATTCTGATATAGACAGCACTGTTGCTGTTTTGCTGCTGCTGCTGTTGTTATTCATTCATATAGTTTTATCTATGTTCAAGGAGCTTTCCAAACAGCTACAAAATAAAACATTTAATAACTATTCAATAATATAAAATACTAAAATATAATATTAAAATACCATACTCCCCTGACATAATGCAAAATAAAACAAAATAGGCAGTGCAAATAATTGAATACAGTAAAGATATAAAGCATTATATAAAAACTGTTGTTACCAGGGCCTTGGACCAATGGCGATATGTCCGTTAGTAATTGAAATTTTAGGACAAAAAATAGGGCAGACAACTTAGAGCAGTCTGCTCCTGGGTAACATCTCCATATAAAAATAGATAGCTTTGGTATGTATGTTCTGTTTATACATACATGGTATATGTGGTGTGGCAGAGCAGGCATTGTCTGATGTTAGTGGTAATTATTACAATAAATAATGAAAAAATAATCCATTGATTTCCCAGAGGCCAACTGGTGAGAGCTTTTGTCAGGATTGTACAGTTGGACCTTCCCTTACGCGGGGATCCATTCCAGACCCCGTCGTGTAACGGAAAAAATGCATAAAGTCAAGCCCCATTAGAAGTAATGGGGTTTGTTCCCGCGGTGCACGCCCAGCACTCCATTACTTCTTCCAGGGCATGGGAAAAATCTTTCCAGCACGGCTTCCAGCATATGCTGGAAGCCGCATTTGGCGCACCTGCGTATGACACAGGGACACTGTATTCCAGGACAGATGCTGTTTAATGGCCTTTGAATACACCACATTGATATATCAAAGCTAAACTTTTACTACATGCTTAACATCATGCGCAGTGCCAGTTCAGTATTTAATGTTCTGTTAGAGCTAGTAGGAGAGAACCTCTCAGTATTCTGTTGCCATACAGTACTTGATTTCTTACATCTCTGAATACACTGAACTGAAACTGTTTAATGCCCAGCAGTTTTAACAGTTGGTAGCTGCCAGGTCATAATGACAGGGATTTGCATTACTTTGTGAGGTAGATGTTGTGTTTGTGATCTCAGCTGGATCTTGAAGATCTTTTTTTGTGGTCAATGTTTTTGTATAGTGTCTTCTTTGAAGGGTAATTGTGGGCCAGTATATATCCCTTATTGGGCTGTTCATATTAATAATATCATCCTCACTAGACTGAGAAGCCAAGATTTCTCCCACTTTTAGTCCCCCAAAAGGAGATTTTTCTAGGATCTGAAACCACAAATCACACTTGAAAGACTACTATATTGAGGATAATATGAACTATGTGGACTGCAGCCCACTTCATCAAATGCATGAAGTGTTATCCAGAATTCCAGGTGTATTACATAAACTATGGCTGAGGCTAGTGTTGTAGAGAGTGAGGTCAGAGGGAAATTAAATGCATAAGGTACTGGCCAAACACCATAAGACAGTTGAACATAATCCAAGAGAAGAAATATTGAAAGGTGATAGAGAATGAAGAGCTTGTCTCTCTGCTACCACATCCCTCGAAGGAAATTGCCTGTGTTGGAAATTTACCTATTACATTAAACATTCAACTTTTGGTTCAAGTACTGTATGTATAGATCATAAAGTCTGATAGCTCCGCATGTGTATCAGCTGCTGTTTTTATATGGGACTAGAAGCAAATTGGCTGTAGTGTAACAACATTTGTATTTTACTTACACATGTAGCAATTTAGATGGAAGATATCACAGTATACCAATATTCTGCTAGTGAATTTACATTATATTGTCCACGTAAATTGCTGCTTATATAGGTAATACTGAAATTCTGGCAAACTGCAACCAATGCAACTTTTTGGTGGCTATAAACAAACAAGCTTCATTTATATACTGCTTCATACTGCCTAAGCAGTGTCTAAGTGGTTTACAACTGTAAGCTAATTTGCCCCCAACAGTCTGGGTATTCATTTTAGCGACCTCGGAAGGATGCAAGCCTGAGTCGAGCTTGAGCCCTTTTGCTGGTCTTGAACTTGCAACCTTATGGTTTTGAGTGAGTGGCTGCAGTACAGGCATTTAACCACTGCGCCACCAGGGCTCCCTATACATATGCATATATGAAGAAAACTTCATAGGTAAAAATACTTCACACAAGAGTGCTATAGTGTGTTAAGCTGACACAACTGATCTCTGTTTTTTGTAGATGTAGAATGATGAGCAACTAAATGGGGTCAAGGGGCCAATTCCCCTTCCCAAACACCCCCCTCACAGGCTACATCCCTTACCCATGGGCTCTAATACTTCTGAGTTTTTTTCCCTGCAGCCCCTCTCAAAATAACTATAGGAAGAGATGAAACTTCACTTCCTTGTCAGACCAAAATATAACACATTCTCTCACCTTACAAACATTGAATTAAGCCACTAGAAAAAAGAGTAGAAAAACATTTGTTAAATTTTGAAAACATTAATTTATGTCTCACTCTTTTTGGCAAAAGGGAGTAATTGGTTTTTTTATGTGTTATCATTTTTTAAAAAGTGTTTATTATAGGCTTTGGGCACCATAGATCCCAGAAGGCCTACAGTTGAGTTCTCCCTCTGCTCCTCTCCCCTTCCCTTTTTAGTTGTTATTACAACTTCTTACAGACATTCTAGATTAACGTAAATTTTTCAACAAGAACAACGAAAAAATATCTGCTGAAGTCATGTTTTGTTCAGCATATTTTGAGCACTGGAGTTCAAAACACAGATGATTACATAGAATTATCTCAAAAGCTGCCTTCAAATCACTCTTTTAACAAAACTATAAAGACAGCCAAACACAGCTGTGGGTTTTGTTACAGCATAGAAAATTGGTTATTGAAACAACATACACTTAGCAGGATGCACACTGTAAAGAAGGGGATCAATTTTGTGTTATTTAACAAGTTATGTTAAAAATATTTGACATATTAAAGTAGCTTTTTCTGAATAATACTTGATAGTCTGCTTGCTCTACCAATTAATCTGCATCAACAGTTCATTTTGCTAGTATAATTATATCAGAATGTTTTTGTTTGTTGGCAGTGTAGCTTTTTCCAGAATTGAATATATTTTAAGTTTTAAAAGTTTCCTTTGAATATGAGACATCTTAAGAGTTCAAAGGACAGTTTATTTGGAAGTTGTGAAAGTGGTTACAGTGACTGATGCTATCAATAGCCACTGTAGAATTCAGCTATTCAGCTATAATATCTACTCAGACAGATATTCTAAAATTTGCCTTAGTTTTGGATTAATTCTGTGGCCATAAATTACCAGCTTGAATGGTGCATGTGTGCAGATCCTTCTTCAATAGTGCATGTACATCTCATGTTATCTAGTCAGACATTATGAGTATGTCAGCTTCCTATTGTCAGCTGTCGGGTGCTTAGTATTACAGAACTTTGAGAAAAGGTTTTGGTTCATGATTTCCCTCATGCACACATATTCGTTCATGTATATGTAAGTGGTTTTTGTGGCACAATAATAGAATGTTACGTGGAATAGCTCCATTGTTGTGCTTTCTCAGTGAATGCAAGAAATGTTTTATATGTCCCTGTGCTTCAGACAGTGTCTTAGAAAATGGAATTAAGTATTTAGAGTGGTTGCAGGTAGAGGCAAAAATCTGGGAGGCTCATGTGGCCAGCCATGCCAAGTGTGGGAGAAGAGAGAAGAAGGGGGGAAGGAAGTGGTGGTTGGCTGGTGGAGAAATGAGATTTCTGGACTGTGGGTCCAATCCATCAACCACCTTCCTTCCAAGGCCCCAGTTAAAATTTGTCTGTATCCAGCCACTGTCCCTTGATTGTCTTCCTTCCAAAGTTGAAATGGAAAACCTGGGGGAGAGGGGCAGGCTGGTCTTGTATTATCCATGGCTCTGCCTTCATGTGGCATCATGGTTCATCCGCAGATACTTCTGGACTCTTCCCACTGGAGGCCATCAAAGCCAGTTTTCTCCCTCACAGTGCTGTGCACTGCAGTATTCAGGACTTCCTTAGAGGGGTTACAGTTAGGGATGGATGAATCTATTTCATTTTCTGTGAGATAAGCACCAGTTTGGTGTAGAAATGTGTACACGTTATTGTACATAATTTCTCCTAATACAGTCACCTCTCCTAACATGTGGATCTGGGATCCATTCCCATGATTACTGGCAGAGAGGTGACCTCCTATGAGGCTTGAATATTTGAGAGCCTCCATTTGTGCAGGGAGGTTTGGAATGGATCCCCTGCAAAAACGGAGGGCCAACTGTATATACAAAGTTATACTATTTTCGTTGTGCAACAGCAAGATCTCTTTCCTGGTCAATCATTTTCAACACAAACTCATCAGAGTATTTATAGAGTTGGGATTTTTGTTTGTTCATTTGTAGTGTTCATCACTTTACATTTTCTTATACTGTCATTTTAATATCTCTTCTCATAGTCTGATGAGAACCTTCTAGAGCTCTTTGCTGGCCTGTTTTCTTTTAACCACTTCAAATAGTTTTGTGCTATCAGTCAATCTAGCCTCATAACTGCTCAGCCTTCATTTCAGAATGTTTATGAGCAAGTTTTTAAAAGCACAAGTGCCCAATAAGTAATCTCTGGGGAGGTGAGAGAACTGTCATTTATTCCTACTCTTCCTTTCCTTTAACAGTGAGAGGTTAAATGACCACTAAGTTTTCTCAAGAGTTTTTGATGAGGAGCTTTGTCCAAAGACTTATGAAAGTTCAAGTAAACAGTGTCTTCAAGAACTTAATTAAGTGTACAACTCTTATGGAATCCCAGGACTGGTAATTCAGTGTCATACTTAAAATTATCTGCCAGAGAGCCTGTGACAGCTTGTTCAGAACAACATCATGACAGTTAAGGTAGTATCAGAATTGTATAATTTGCAAACAAATTGGAAACTCTCCAAGTTTGCACATTAGAAGTCTTTGGTATTTAAGTAGAGTACAACACAAATTAAGATGTGATACTGAAAGACTGCAAGCCCCAATGTTTGTACAGATTGGAACTACATTATCAGCTCAGAAAAGAGCTTTGTGTAATGGGCAGTTAATTACTTTTTGTAATAGCTATCTATTTTAGAAGTAAGAAAATTGTAGTGCTCCAGGTATTGTGCGCCTCTAGTGCCCATCAGCACCAACCAGTATGGCCAGTGATGTGGTATGGTGTGTGCTGTTATCCCAAGAAAAGCGGGAGTGCTATATGCCTTTCATCACTGAATTATCAAGCATTTGGGTCTGCTTTTACTGAAGTTCTGAAAAGACCAGGTTGGAAAGCTGATCTCTGTTTCTCTGTCCACACAAACATACCCAATTAGTTTTATAGTGTTCCAGTTACATTTCACTGATTTAAAAAAAGAGAGAGAAAAAGTTACCGATTTAAAGTGATTTAAAGATTGTGCATTAAAGGCATATTAATGGCCTGTGGCTAAATGCAATTACAATGATTTGGCTTGTGAACTGAATGCAACAGCAACAACAGTAACAATAACAACCTGAATAGAAACAGCTGGCTATTGGGCCATTAAATGAGTTGAGTAATTTATAGCTAAACTGTAGACAGTGGGTAGAATTGTTGGTAAAAGAGGGCTGAGCACCACCTGCAACCAGCATGAGCCATCACAGTGTGTCTTTGTTCACTCTCTAGGTTGACCCGTATAAAGCAGAAATGATAAGTGAGTCACCATCTTTTTACTTGATCGTGATGCTTAGTCACTGTTTTTTACTATTAAAATGTTAGTTATTGCATCCTAAATTCATATTGATATAGATTAGTAGTACAGATAACTACCAAATGATTTTATTGCCTCTTGGGTGTGTGTGTTTTTTTTAAAAAAAATGCCAAAGGGAGCATTCTGAATAATTCGACCATAATTTTATTAATGTTTAAACAAGCAGCTGTTGTTATCAAAATATTCAACAATCTTTGAGGTAGTTGGAAAATTGTAACTCAGATCAAATTCTGTGAAATAACAGTGTAATATCCCCTCCCAAGTCAAGACAATATTTTGTTGTTAACTCCCCTCAAGTCAATCTGGACCCATGGCAACCCTGCTGATGAGACATCTCCAAGACCCTTTGTTCTCCACTGCTCTGCTCAACCCCTGTAAACTCATACGCGTGATCTCTTAAGAAAGATCAAGGAAGAAACTGCAAAGGCAAGCCTGTTGTTGAACATAAAACAAAACAAAAATAATGACCACAGAGAACAAATTTGAATTAGACAACAAAGGAATAGAAATAATAATAATAATAATAATAATAATAATAATAATAATAATAATAATAATAATAATAATTTATAGCCCGCCCAATCACAAGGAATCCAGGCGGGTTACAACAATAAAAATAAAGAGAATAAAATAAAATACAAAAAATAAATAAAATACAATAAAACTAAAGAGAGCGAAGTGAGTACATTCACAGTTAGGCCTGATGGAAATTGGGCCTCTCTTTTTCATTCCCTCCCAGGTCTGATGATGACGTAATGGAGGGAGGGCTCTTCTTCTTGAGGCAAGGATTTTATTTTAATTTATTTTAATTTAATTCTTCTCATTAAATTTAAGAGAAGAATTGGTGGACAGAGTGACGTAAGTCACAGTAAATGGGGAGTGGAACTAGGTAGGGAAGGCCTGCCAGAAGAGATCCATCTTAAGAGCCTTCTTAAAGGCTGTAAGAGTAGAAATGTCGCGGATCTCCTTCGGCAGGTCATTCCATAGCTTCGGAGCTGCGGTGGAAAAGGCCCTCTGGGTGACTGAAGTTAGCCTAGATTTTATTGGCTGAAGTAGATTTTTCCCTGAGGACCTTAGAGTGCGGGACGGACAGTATGGAAGTAGGCGATCTCTTAAGTATTCTGGACCCAAGCCATGTAGGGCTTTGAAGGTAATAACCAACACCTTGTACCTTGCCCGGAAACTAATTGGCAGCCAGTGAAGGGATTTCAAAACCGGTGTTATGTGATCTGTATGACGAGTACCTGTAATTAACCTGGCTGCCATATTTTGTACAAGTTGAAGTTTCTGAACTTGGCACAAGGGTAGCCCCATGTAGAGTGCATTACAGAAGTCCAATCGAGAGGTGACCAGCGCATGTACTACTGTTTCAAGGTCTCCCAGTTCCAGGAAGGGGCGCAGCTGGCGTATCAGCCGAAGCTGATAACAAGTGCTCCTGACTGTCGCGTCTACCTGAGCTGTCAGGTCAAGCGACGAGTCAAGGAGCACCCCCAAGCTGCGGACAGAGTCTTTCAGGGGAAGTGTGACCCCATCCAGAACTGGCTGACATAATTCCATACCTGGGCTTGGGTTTCCTATAACAAGTACCTCCGTCTTACCTGGATTCAGCTTGAGTCGGTTTTCCCTTATCCAGTCCATTACCGCCCCAAGACAGGCATTCAGAGGAAAGATGCCATCCATAGTCACTGCATCAGTTTGAGACATAGAGAAATATATTTGGGTCTCATCAGCATACTGATAACATCCTGCCCCATGTCTCCGGATGATTTTTCCCAGCGTCTTCATGTAAATGTTAAACAGCATAGGAGACAATATTGTGCCCTGGGGTACACCAAATTTTATCTCTCTTTTAGAAGAGCAACTGTCTCCTAGCGCCACCATCTGGAATCTGCCTGAGAGGTAGGACCAGAACCACTGTAGAACAGTGCCTCCGATACCTAACTCTCTCAGGCGTTCCAGAAGGATACCATGGTTGATGGTATCGAAGGCCGCTTAGAGGTCTAAGAGCACCAGCAGGGTCACACTTCCTCTGTCGATGCCTAGACGGAGATCATCGACTAAGGCGACCAAGGCCATCTCAACTCCGTATCCTGCCCTGAATCCGGTTTGAAATGGGTCCAGATAATCAGCTTCATCCAAGACTGCCTGTAGTTGATTGGCGACCGCCCTCTCGATCACCTTGCTCAAGAATGGCAACAACGAGATTGGCCTATAGTTATTTCTATCCAGAGGGTCCAGGGAGGGCTTTTTTAAGAGTGGTCTGACCACTGCCTCCTTAAGACAAGAAGGCAGGGTACCCTCCCTGAAGGATGCATTGATTATATTTTTCAGCATCAGCTTGACTATATCACCCCCGCCCCCGGACAGCCAGCCAGGATGGGCAAGGGTCAAGAGGGCAAGTCGTAATTGTAAAATAGTAAAAGAATTCTCATTCCTGGGATCAAACATTGATAGAAATGGGGGCTGTAGCCAGGAAATCAGAATAAGAATAAGAATGGGAAGGACAGCTATGAAAGAACCAGAGAAGATCCTAAAATGCAAGGATATGCAACTGAGCACAAAAGTTAGAATTGTACAAGCCATTGTATTCTCTATTGCCATGTATGGATGTGAGAGCTGGACAGTTAAGAAGGAGGATAGGAGGAAAATCAACTCATTCGAAATGTGGTACTGGAGAAGAGTGCTAAGGATTCAGTGTACAGACAAAAAGATAAACAAATGGGTCCTGGAGCAGATCAAACCAGAAATCTCCCTAGAAGCCAAGATGACAAAACTCAGGTTGTCGTAACTGAAATGCATGAGTTATTCAGGAGAATTCTCCCACTTTACTAGATGTAATTTCAAGTGTCATGATTGCAAACCAGTGTTAAAGTCTACCAACAAATTAATAATTATATTAAATACATACTAGTATTGGTTTGAATTAAAACTAGGTTAGACTGCAGCCTTAATTGGCCAAGGGCCCACTGACCCAACACTAAGCCAGGTGAACCTGTGTTGAATTCAAACCCCTCCTGGTCCAGGAGTGCCCGAAATTACTGAGAACTCCTTTCAGTCCAGCTTGTGTATTACTTTTGTGGGTGTGTCACAGTATTGGAACATGTTTAGATTGCTGCAATTTGTCTTCTCCCTTTATCCCTTTGTCCACTGCTTTTTGGCTTTTCTGCTGGCAGATCTTAGTTGCACTGAAATTCTGTTGTCTGATTCTTCTGCCAGCTAGTCTCTGAGATCACCCAAAGAAGAAGAGGGGTGTGTGTGTGTGTGTGTGTGTGATAGAGAGAGAGATAGAAGAGGCTTGTGCTAGATCCTAACTCCTTACAAAAGGTATGCTTTTGATTTAACAGCTTATTCTGCTTGAAAACTCTTGAAATCAGCCTGAGTACAGTTACACTTAACTAAACTACAGCATGTGTAACTGGAGATTTATTCAGCTGTAGTCAAAAAGTAACTTTTCCCTTTGCCCACCTACCCCAGGAATAACGAGACAAGACAATGGAAAGTGGGTTCAAACAGGGCCATTTATTAATTTGACTTATTTATTAATTTCTTAATGGAACTGCAGACCAGGTGGGTAAATAGACAGGGACGGGAGCATATTTAGATGCCATACAAGCCAATTTCCCAAGGTCCATCTGGAAACAGTATGGGGTAGGTCAAAAAGCCCTTGGAAATGGGAGGAAATTCCTTCCCATTTCCAGAGCAACCAAGTTAACTTCACACTGTACCAGTGGCGGGAGGGTGGGTCAATTGGAAAATGGAAGTGAAGAAGCTGGGAACAGCAGACCGTAAATTGGCTCTGGCTTTGGCAGAACTGCTGAGACGTCTTTTAAATCTTGTCTCCGTGTGAGTGTGAGCAAACTTTGCATCCCATCCCAACTCTTTGTGTGGGAATGGGATGCAAACTATGACTACTTAAAACCCATTGATTTTAGTGGGACTGAAGACTGACTTATGTAATGTGGATGCAACACTGCTAACCATGCAGCAGCTATCTCATGCTGAAGTCCAGTTGCTAGTCCCCAACTGTAGTGATACTATTTAAACACCTATGTAAATTTTATTGATTCATTGGGACTACTCTGATTAAGATTAGCTATTGTATTTATTCATAACAGTTCAAGTGGAGGAGTCATTACAATGAGAAAAGAGGAATACAAACTTCTTGAATTCTGAGTTATTTCTTACACAGATGGCCCTCTGTATTAATGGATTCAACCATCCATGGCATAAAATAAAACCTTGATATTGCCATTTTATATATGGGACACCATTTTACTGCACCATTGTATTTAAATAGAACTTGAGCATCCATTGATTTTGGTATCCACGGGGGATCCTGGAACCAAAGCCCAGTGGATAGCAAGGGCCCACTGTATCTTTTGTGATCCTTGCATTCTTGGGTTACATCCCAGTTTTACAGATGCCAGAAATTGTATTAAAGCAGAGGACAAATTAACCCCCCCCCAAAAAAAATAAAAGACAGTAAAGACAGCGATCTTTACCTCAGAAAAGCTTTTGCCACAATTAGTGTCTAAGGCCTTATCTTTAAGTTATATTGATTCCAGCTCTTCCGATTGAAGTCAAAGGGACTTAAAGGTACTTTACCTCAGTTGTATAATACCTTTTGTCATTAAAATACTTCAGGACTCTTTGTGTTACGACTAATAATTCTGCTATACTTTTGGAAATACTATGTGAGATACATATAGTGGATATTTCCTGCCATGGCCAAATAATGTCAATAAGTTTACATAAAAGTAAACTACTGAGCGGTTTGCAAAGTAATCTTGTAGCACCTTTGAGACTGAGCAAAAAAACCATTGTAGCATAAGCTTTCATAGACTTGGTCTATTCCTCAGATGCAAAACCATGTCTACAAAAATATGCTACAATACCTTTTTGCTCAGTTAGTCAGAAAGGAGATACAAGATTCCTTTGCAGACTGATACTCCTGACTAACATGGCTATATCTCTGAATTCTACTGAGAGGTTTGTGTAACTCAGGTATATTTTTTATTCCAGGTTCCTTCTGATACAGCAAGGGAGAGATGAGGGCATGTGTATAGGGGACAGTTTTTTTCCTCCCCATATTATGCACCGGACAAGATGATCTCCACTGTTTGTTTGTAAAACTAAACAAACGAGACAATGGGATTTCTGTTATGCATATTAATGGTTAGCTGCAAACTACAGAATTTTCCACGTAAACCTATTTTGCTTAATACTCACTCAGGAATACTTACAAATTTAAAAGAAGATTCAGGTTAAGCTTCACATTGTACTGTTATGCGTGATCTGTCTTGTCCCTGATCCTAAGAAGAATGAAGGGAGAGTGGAAGGGAAGGAGATTGAAAAAGGACTGCCAATTCACTTCAGTGTCAAAGAGAGCTCCATTTAGATTCCATATGTGAAACATTCTTTGACCTGGAAGGGAGATGAATAACGTCAGCTTCTGAAGTGCTTTGTGTGTTATTCAAATACACTGTGGGTGCTCCATTACACAAACTAGATTTGGAATCGTGGATCTTGCCTTTTAAAACATTTAAGGTGGCATCAGAGCCAGTATGCTGTTGTATTAGTTACTGTAGAACCTGAAATACCCCAGGTTCATGGCTATCGTTTGAGGTAAAGGAATATTTATTTATTTTATTTATTGCACTTATATCATGCCTTTCTCCCAAAATGGGATCCAAATGTTGGAACAGGTAGGCCTTTGATTGATACAACAGGTTGTTTTTTGTGCTCCAAGCTGAGATGGACAACTTGTCATTTTCCAAATACTGACGGATATTAGTCCCAGCGATCATAGACAATGGTGAGGGATGATTCTACTTGCAGAACAACAGCATCCAAAGTGCCAGAGGTTGCACATCTTTGCTTTAAGGTGTCAAAACAATAGGACTGGGTTTTTGCTTTTCAAAATTGGATCAAGTTAACATAGAAAATTGTGTAACAGTAAATAACTGCAGGCATTCTATTTGTGGGATATTACAAAAACTCAAAGATGCCATTAAGCAGTCATTTTAGTATATTTTATGGTTATACAAGATCTGAACAAATGAAAGAAAATTATTAGGCTACATAAACCTCACTGTTAAATCAGTGTAATAATTACTGCAGAGAAAATAGAATGCCAGAGAAGAGACTCTGATAAATTGGTTTAGCTTACTTGCAATTTAAAAGAAAATCTTACTTGTAACAAATATTAAGTTAATTATTTGAGGACTAAATGACATAGTGATGGTTTAAATGTTTTGAAATGCTTTTGTCTTTTACATAGCAAAATAAGTTGTGGTTTTTCTTTCCTAAAGAAACTTACATGTCCTACTGTTTTATCTGATTTGTGTGTATATGTGTGTGCATGACTGCAGTGGGCAGTGTTCAATTATTCATGCCTTAGAAAATATAGCTGTAACACTGCCAGTACTTGAACTAAATGAGGATATAAATCAAGAATCAAGAACAAAAATAATTTTAGGGAAGTAATGTAAAAAAACACCAAAACTGCAGTCTTAGCAAGTAATTTCCGTTACGCTCAGTGGGACTTCTGTGTAAATAGGCATGGGACTGGGCCATTAACTTTAGGATTTTATATTTAAAAACATAGGTGCTTCTATGGGCCAATAAAAAATTGGGGAAGATATGGCCCTCCTGCTGAAGCCAACAATACTTGCCTTATTCTAGAAATTAACCAGTTCTGTGTATGCTTTATTAGCCAATTTTTTTTCAGGAATGAAGGATCCAAAGTTGTTAACAGGATTTGTTGAATCCAAGCCATGTTGCTTTTTTGTCAGTAGCTTCTGTAGCATGCTCTAAAGGAGTACGCTCTAGAGTAGTATGAAGCAGAAAATGATACCATAACGTAACAATCAAATTTATCCATATTTTCTCCATTATCCACAAGGGCAGTGAAATGATTATCCACATTTGCCAGGGAATAGTTTCTGTTACATGGCTATTTTAAGAGTGATATGTTTGAGTGGAACCTCTATAAAACAATATAATTAGAGGGCTTAAGGGTACTTAAATATCCTCTGGGTCATACTAATCCAAGGCTTTGCAGAGAATCCTTATACACCCTGAAGTATATCACATTGAGCTCAGAGCTTGGAGAAGTTATTTTTGGAATATGGGTCCCAGGATGCCCCAAATATCGGAGGCTGATGGGAACTGAAATTTGACACCATTTGAAGTGCAAGGGTTTTCCGAGAGCTACCTTAAGGGATGGTTTGCACAGATGTGTTATAGGCACACATAGCAAGCTGCCTTATCCTAATTCAGTCCACTGCCCAATCTAGCTCAATGTTGCTTACCCTAGAGAAGGGGAAAGTTCAGCCTTCTGTGTACATGTGACCCCCTCCAGCTCTATTCATGCAATTCCCCGAGACCCCTGGCAATCTTCTTCTATCCCCCATATATTTTTTGAAAGGATACCTACCAATAATTGAGTGGAAGAGATGAGCTATTTAAAGTAGATGTTTTTTTTAAAAAAATGAAAAACATGTTGTTACCTCAAGAGCTGTATACGTGTGAGCTATCAACTACTCCCTCCCTTTAAAAAAATCACAGTGAATGCTGTTGCCTCAGATGCTGCTGCAAATAACCACACATAACAACAAGTTTGGAAGAAAGGCCACAACTTTATTAGCAAGCAATTGGTAAGGGTTGGCACCAAGCATGATGTCAGGATCTGCGAAATCAAACAACCCCACGTTTGTCTGATTATCCAAAAACCTGGCACCCACCAGGCGCTTGGGATGATCTAGGGGCTAAGGAACACAACTTGACAGCAAAACATGCCATGCATTCACATATTCACTAAGCCCCTAGTCACCGGGAGGCGCTCCCGCGTTATGGCCCCCGCAATGGCCATATGCCTGCCCTATTTGCCCCCGGGTACCTATTGACTCCCCACCAGAGCTCCATAGCCCTGGTACCACACCGTGCAGATCCTGGCCTATGCTGCCACCCCAAGTTGTGACAAAAAACCGACAAAACAGCGGTGGGTGGGCGGGGGAAGCTGCTCATGTCTTCCTCCCTTCCTAGCTTGGCTCCGCACCGTGCGAAGCCAAGCGCCGACTGGGGGATGGGGCCTGCAGCACAGCCTTATATAGGCCTAAGCCCCGCCCCCACAACATGTGCTGCGGAACTCCTCCTCCAAGGCAGCCCAAACAATGGGCTGCCCTGGAGGACCGGAAGCTCTGCACCACTGAGCCTGACTCCCAAAGCATCGCGGGGCCGAAGGACCGCCCCTTCCACCCTGCACACCAATAGGGAGTCAGGGCAAGCCCCAGTGCATACTGGGGCTTTAGTTTTTGCTGCCTCTAGCGGTAAAACGGTCTGCCCGGCTAGCGGGCGACCGTTTTTTTTTTACAAAAATACATTACAAACGGCATGCATGTCTCAGTGCTGCTAGGTGCCTAATATCAGCTAAATAGTTCCATAGGCAACCAGTACATTTCCATTCATTGTGCAGTCCTAGCATCTCCAGATGACATGACCAGTAAGTAGGTATGATGGGAGTTTTCACTACAACAGATGGAGATATTTCCTTCATAAAGTGCAAAATGTTTTTGGACACAGTAGTTTCTTGCACAACAACTGCTAAGTCCAGATATCACATTCCAAATTGGCTTAAATGAATACAACATTTCAGTTTTGGCATTGATTGGTTGTTTAAAATTAATTCTGTACTTTCCTCCTGTTCAGTCCATTGTAACCACTGTGTGCTTCTAGTACAGAATGAGAAATGGATACAAATCTTGGTAGTTTCTGTTGTTGTGCAGAAAACTACTGTTTCATGAACACTTGTTACTTTATGTAATGGTTATGTTGTGATGTGGTACTATAGCTACTGAAAGAAACTAGGGAAGACTCTTGTATGTGATAGAATGGTGT
Source organism: Sceloporus undulatus (assembly GCF_019175285.1). Lineage (NCBI taxonomy): Eukaryota > Metazoa > Chordata > Lepidosauria > Squamata > Phrynosomatidae > Sceloporus > Sceloporus undulatus. The sequence continues at coordinate 242,257,105 of NC_056524.1, forward strand.
GGTGAACACAAGTGGAAAACCATAATGGGCTAAACTTCCCAATTTTTTTTAGACACACTGCTTTAACAGATTGCAGTGTTCAAAAGATTTCTAAGGCGGGATACAAACCGCCATATAGTACGTCTTCTATACGTACTAGGGTTAGGAAGGGGTGGTGCTTCCGCACCCCCCTAACCCTAGTATGTATAGAATACGTACAACATGGCGGCGCCCCTTCCACATGGTGGCCGCCATGTTTACGTACTGGACGCATAGCGTCCAGACGTGTCATGGCGCCTATGACGTCGCGAATGCGCCAGCGGCGCCTCGCGACGTCATAAAGGCGCCGCAAAAAGAAGCTCCGAAATGGAGCTTCTTTTTTGCTCCGCGCGGGAGCTGCGCGGTTTGGCTGCTGCGGCTCCCGCGCGGAGCAAATGGCGTTGGCGGGAGACCACCGCAAAGCGGCGGTCTGTATCCCGCCTACGGCAGAAAAGAGATGTATAAAATTTGAAGACATAGGCCCGTTACAGACGGGCCTGTAGTACGGACTGGGTCCGTACTAGGGTTAGAAAGGGGCATCACTTCCGGATGCCCCTAACCCTAGTATGGACTGAGTCCGCACAAAATGGCAGCGCCCGTTCCACACGGGGGCCGCCATTTTGACATCGCAAAATGTCTGGACACCGCACAGCGGAAGTGCCACTGCAAGTGCGCAGAAAGAAGCGCCATTTCGGTGCTTCTTTTCGGCTGCATCCGGGAACCACGCAGTTTGGCCGCTGCGGTTCGCAGATGCAGCAACCGGCGGCGGCGACAGAACGCCCTTCTTGGGCGCTCTGTAACTTGCCAAAGATAGGCAGTGACAAGTGAAAACAATACAGCAAGGTGCCCTGGTAGCAGAGTATCTCACTATAATCAGTTTCATGCATGTGAAAATGTGCTATTTTATAATATATTATGACAAACTACTTTTACATCTTTTGAAATTTGATGTGATTAGCTTTTCTTTTATAGTGGCATCCATTGGATTTGCAACCTTGCCTGAAGTGTATATTGTTGGTGGTGGTGGTTGTTTTTCTTGTCATTGCTTGTGTGCCTTCAAGTCATTTCTGATTTATGTGAACAATGGGTAATCAGGGATTCAAACCGTGATTTCCAGAGTCCTGGCCGGCATCCATAGTTTTTTTGTGGGTTTTTCGGGCTATGTAGCCATGTTCTAGCAGAGTTTCTTTCTGACGTTTCACCAGCATCTGTGGCTGGCATCTTCAGAGAAATCCCTACTGGTTTGGCTCCCATACTGATCATAGGAGTTGTGCAGGTGGGGACTCCTGTGTACTTCAAAAGTTAGAAATAGAAGTGGACATTCAGATCTTCTACATGATCCTTGGCATGAGATCACAGACTGAAGAAGTGACTCATTTATGGTTCTCCAGCTCCTCAAGTTACCCCAGTATAATTACCCTGACAAATTCTTCAAAACTAGTGCCTTCTGGGTGATGGTGCTGTGTTTTGTCATTATTAGGTAGACTTCCCACATATTATGCAACATATGTCTAGCAATAGCTGATAAGAAAATGTGTGTGTGTGTGTTGTGTGCCTTCAACTTATTTCCAACTTATAGCAATCCTAAGGCGAACTTATCATGGAGTTTTCTTGGCAAAATTTGTTAAAAGGAAGTTTGTCATTCCATTGCCTTTTCCTGAGGCTGAGAACATGTGGCTTGCCCAAGATTACCCAGTGGGTTTCATAGCCGACCAAGAATTGAGCTCTGGTCTCCAGAGTCATAGTCTAACACTCAAACCACTATGCCATGCTGGCTCTGTGATAACAAAATAGATCCCTTTAATACTGAACAAAATACTTTTCTATCATAAATGGGTTCTCTATTACAGTATATGAAAATACAGTACATGGTTTATTTGTCATTCAACCAAAATCTGTCTTGATTTCTTCCCCTAAATTATCTGCTGAAATTTGTGCAGCCAGTGATATACTCTCATTTCAACCCATGGATTTGTTAAAGTTAGTTCTTGCTTTTCTACTGACTTGGAAGGAGAGAGAATCTAGTATCTGTAACTGACTGGGGCATTACGTAGTTCCTCTGCATAGGCTGCCAAATAGGGGATCCAATTAATGACAGTTGTGACATTCATTTTCTTTTCCAGGGGACACCTGCCCAACTTATTTCACACTAGACATCCATCAGCTATTAGGAACAAATGACTGTTAGTACAGAAAAGTATTTGAATCAGTGGGTGGCTAATCCACACAAGCCAAACACCAACTTAGCAATTATTTGAACTGCTTATAGTGTTCTTCCTCAAGAGTTCATTTATGTTCCATGCAGTCTGCTTTGATACCTTTGTTTTTGCTTTATTTTGTGTATCTTGTTTGATTTTTGATCCTTAAGCTTTTGTTGTGCAACTGAGGCTCCTTGGACTTTCTTGCTTATGTGTGTGTGAATTTGAATATTTAATTCTAAGGCATCTTTTCAAGTATACATGTTTTTTTTAAAAAAAATAAATAATTTTGGTGGGTTTTTTGTTTTTTTGTTTTTGTTTTTTTGGTCAAATGGTTCTTTTGTTGTTGTTAATCTTATGATCCCTCAGAGGATTCAGTATCCAAAGTAAGTCTAAATATATATTTTTTTAAATGACAGGGTTTTTTTTTTTTTTTTTTGTAAGCCTCGTATATATAGTCTCCCCTATCTATAATTTAAACTTAAAGTTATCCATGTTGGGACTTAACATGGTTTGTTATGATGAGGTGGAGTCTCAATTTCATAGTAATGAGTAGCAATAAATAAATGTGATAGAAGCTGTTTTTAATTTAAAGTGGCACTTAAATATTTGAAAACAGTATTTTATTTTAAAAAATGCTATGTGTGGCCATTTGAATCCCTTTTTAATAACGATAGAGAGTGGGGATTACATGAACCGTAATCGGTTGACAGGACTTTGAGATGCTTGTTTTCAGGATTACCAAATGTTATGCTTATTTTTTTCTCCTTTTCTGTCTGTACATATATCTATATGTAGTTTTTAGACTGAAGAATATTTATTTTGTGAATTTGCCATAGTAATGGGTACCAAAGTCTTATGTAGTTTATTAGGTTTTTTTGTTTCAGATTGAAGGAATAGTGATTCAGAGATTCCTGGAAACAATTCAAGGCCCGTTACAGACCGCCTAAAAGGCTGCGGGTTGCTCCACGAGGGAGCTGCAGCAGCCAAACCGCGCGGCTCCCGCACGGAGCAAAAAAGAAGCCCTAAAATGGCGCTTATTCCCGCAGCGCGGTTATGACGCCGTGAGGCGCCAATGGCGCACTCGCAACATCATAAGCGCCACACGACGTGCGGACGCTATGCGTCCGACACGTAATAATGGCGGCGCCTGTGTGTATAGGGTGCCGCCATTATTACGCCCCCATCACGTGATAGGGGTGAGGCCGGTGTGGACGCTAGGTCCCCGGCCAACCCCTATCACGTGATGGGGGCGCCTCAAGGGCCTGTGTGTAACGAGCCTAAGATTTAGTAGAGTCAAAGATTGGTAATTCTAAATTTGTGCTTTTCCAAGATATAGCAAGTAAATGTTTTTTCCCCCAAATATAGATTATAAATAAATAAATACCCAAGCATTGACAGCAGTTGTTCGAACGTCATTTTAATTACTTTTATGATAGTTTCTTGTCTATTTTGTTTCACAGGACTGGAAAGAGAAAATGTGATAAAATTGGAGAAATGATTTTTTTTATAGGTTATATTCATACCGAGCTTGAAAAGTTACTTGTTTGGACTACAACTTCCAGAATCCCCCAGCTATTTCTGATCTCATGCAGATAGTGGACTAAATGGCCAGTCTCAAATATTTGGAGATGTATCTCTCTAAAGTCACCAAAATTATCAGCCAAAATAGACTTGTTAGATGATAAGATAGTTCATGTAGTTCAGGGTAGAGCAGGTGAGATATTACTTCTTGGAACATCCCAATTTTTGTTTTTGTTTTTGTTTTTTAAAAGTACAGTAAGTTAGGAACCTGCTATCCAGCATGATGTAGCGATATGAGTTGTGGTTTACATCTCTAGAGACCAGGTTTCCAAATCCCCACTCAACTATGGAAACCCATTGAGTGACTCTCTTAGCCTCAGAATCGGTGCTAGCTAGAGCGACTATTGGACTGTCTGATGACCACCGTTTTGTTTCTCCCTTGATTGTGTTTAAATAGCCTGTATCTGATTAGGACTGTATTAATTACATGATAGTTCTTGTACTCCAACCACCTGATTCCTAGGGTACTTGTTTACTGGAGCACAGGACAAGCGAAACCTCTCTGAACAAATCTTGGCCAGAAAACCCTGTGATAGGTCACCACAATTTGGAAATGACTTGAAGACACATAACAACAACAAATACACGGGTTCATGAAATTGCCAGAAGAACAAAGAGACAGATTTTTGTGGTGTCATACTGAACTCTTTCCCCAACCTCCACTAACTATTGGAAGTCATATGCAAATGAAGATGAGGACAATGCAGGAACATTAGGGAGTGGAATGGTTTTTAATGACATCTACTGGTGACTAGTAGCTTTTCTTTTGCTTCATAACGTAACAGAATCCACTATTATTATTACTTGTAACAGCAGTCTTATTGTCTTATTTTCTCAGTCATCTTTTAATACAGAGTTATTTTCATGAAAACTCAGTTGCCTTGGCAGAGGGTCCTAATTTTGTCTTTAATTAACAGATATATTGTTGTGCCTTTATTTGGCAACTGTAGCTGCATCCAAGGTAGACATTGTAGGCTTTCTGGAACTATCTATAGAGAAACAATAAAAGTAATTAAGATACATTAACATCTCAATGAGAGTAGAAAAATCATTTTATTTGTACTGATATCTCTGTTCATAAATATATGCAAGAGGAAGCAAGAGCTAATGGATTTGTCACCATAATGAGAAATTACAAAAACGTACCTTATCTCCTCCTCATCCTGTGGGTATCAGCAGTTCCATATGACTTTTAATGGATTTGGAAGAAATGCTTTAATATTTTAGATTAAGTGCATTGAGGTTTGGAGATACAGTTTTTGCCATAATTGTTATTAAATTACTCATTCAGGGAGGCAAGTTCTTTGCATTTCTCACCTTGGATTATAGATTTGGAATAGGTTTAAAATTAAGTGGGAAGTCCATCTATGCAATCAGCAAAAACCTTTGAATGTAATCTTAAAATTTATGAAATTTCCCATAAACTCAATCCAGTTAAAAGGGGAAGAGTCATGAAAAATGCTGGGTACTTTTTTTGTGGGATGCTGAGTTCAGTTAATACATGTCATTATTCTTTGTAGGATTCAGATCTAGCTTAATTACACACAGGAAACTTGACCCAGCATGGTTGCTACAGTAAACGCTGTTGCTTAGAATGTGATGTGCCGTCTCTGTTCCTTTTCGACTACTGGACAGACATGATCAGCACGTCTTCACTTTGCACTTAGGTTGGTAGAAAACAAAGATGCTTGGGGGCATTTCTGTCATCTGGAAAACATCTGTGCAGCTTTCTACTTGCTGTGTCAGATACTGATCTCTCAAGGGTTTGGATGTGGAATCACCCAGAGCCATTTTTTGTGCTCTGTTGTGTTATTAGACAGCAGTACTGCAGTCCATTTGAACTGACCAGCTGTCATACCCATGCTGACGGCTCCCTCATTTGCTGGAGCCAGCTAGCCAGACTCTGGTGTCAGCTCTTGGTCAGAGGAAATAGCCTGAAAATTTGCAGGATGTGATTGTCAGGGAAGTGAAATTGATCTGTCACTGGCTGGGTAATTTAGATACAATGCACTAAAGTAGAACAGAGTGTGTGTATAGGGTACGACAATAATGAGTAGGAGGAAGGTGGGAGTGGAACTGTCTTGAAAGGCAGCTGAAGCTGCTAACAAGACAGATAAGGCATAAATTCCTACAGCTGTCTTCATTGACTTTTTGCAGTCTCTATACTGTTCAAGCCTTTCGATCCCCTCACAATCCTGAGTTGTTCAGAGTGGTCAGAATAGGATTAATTATAATGCCAAGGAAGTTGATTTTCTTGAAGATTCCCTTGCTATGTTTGATTACTTCCTGCAATGATATTTACATGCAGTTGTAAACGAGAGATAGCCTCTTGGAAGTTAATCAGTCCTAACCAGTTATTATGTCTGCAGTGGTTTAATTGGTGCAGACAACACTGATTGCACAAAATAAGCAGAAAACTGGCTTCAGGTGTCTGGAGGTGTTTCTGCAAATTTGGCCTCCATAAAAAGACCTTTGCAGCTGCCCCTGTGTTTGTACTTGCTGATCGCAGGGCTGTCATGCACTGCTGCTGGTTGATTTCTTTTGAGCCGTCTCTGTAGTCTGATAAATATAATTCTCTTTGGCCTACAGTGCAAATGAAGAATTAATATCTGAATCTATGGACCTGTACAGACAGGCCAAAATAAAGCTGCTTTGGGTCACTTTAGAGTGATGCTGTTTAAATTATGCATGCATATAAGAGTCCAGAAGCTATGCCAAAGCCATGATCCAGTCCTAAGGATTGGAGCACAGCTTTGGCACAGCTTCCGGACTCTTAAGACACATGCATCATTTAAAAAGTATACCTCCAAAGTGACCCAAAGCAGCTTTTTATTTATTTATTTTTTTATTTTTTTATTTTTTGGCCTGACTATATGGGGCCAAGACAGGTTTCTCCATTCTTAACATATGCATTGTAGCAGACATAAGATGTGAAGTATGGCCTCCCTATATTAAAGAAGGCCATCTTTCCTGCTCATCTAAAAGAGCAAAACAGGAGCCAGGTATATCACTTTTGAGATTCTAGATTCTGAGTGCTATAATGGAAAACATCATATTGCTAATGGACCACTCATTGCACATTTGAGAGCCAGAGGAAATGGGAGTGAAGTGCCGTTCTCATGCAGGCTCATATGAGGTACCCTGTATCTTCATCCTTCTTCTGGCCCTTTTTCACAATATAGGATTCCATAATTTTGATGCATGATAAGCATGAAAATTCTCCTTGACCAATGTTATTAGGAATGTTCATACATCTTATGGACTATAAAATCAGGTGGTAATTCAAGAAATGCTCTTTTGGGATGACTATTGGTTTATTTTGACAATAAAAGTACCTGGTCTTAATTAGGAGAGAAAGTGAATGTTTTATTTTCTTTAAAAAGTTGGGAAGTACATCAGTGGCATTTTCCAGACACAACATTATAGGATTGATCAATGCTATAGAAGTAAGTACAAAATATATTAAGTGCACAGTTTAAAATCCATTTATATTCTTCAGAAAGAACCTTTAAGAAATGCTATTTTCTGTAGACAGTGTAATTGGCAGGGCTTAGCCCTTTTCACATTTCCCCTGTAGGTGTTCCCACTTCTAATAAGAATTACTGTATAAGAAATTATTTTTAACTCTTCCTCCCACCTTCAATAGGCTTTTCTTCTTACCCACTGTAGGCCTCTCACCTAGAATCTCTGCTTGCTTTACCTTTCTATTGGTTACCAGGACAACCATACTGAAACCCAGGTGTCAACACACAATATCTTCTTACAAAAGCCACTTTAGCACATATCTTGCAGCACATGTCTTGTGTTGGAAGAAATAATTCTTCTCCATATCTAGTTGTATGTATTTTGCCATGGTGCTGATTGCAGGACCTCCTGTTATATGCATTTCAGCCAAGATCTTGTCTTGGTAGAAAAAAGTATGATGATGTAGCTACATCTTCTGATAATACCCTGACAAACAAAATTTTAAGTTATGTACACCCCACCCCCCAACGGAATGTCACAGCATGTTGTGTTACAGGGAGAGGACTGGACATGTCACCACTCATTTCTCTGGTTTCCAGTGCCTAAGAAATTTGTCAGCTGGGTGGGGGGATGCTTCAGAAATTTGTCAGTTGGGTGGCATGGCTTAACAGGTAGGTTTTGGAAAGCACTTTCAGTCATTGTAATACTGCAACAACCATTAAAGTGAATTAGTATAATTACAATATTTCATGTTAGGCTTGTTCTTGTTATTGTTGTTATGTTCCTTCTAATTATTTCTTACTTATGGCAACCCTAATGCAGCTCTATCATGGAGGTTTCTTGGTAAGTGTCTTTAGAGGGAGTGTGTCATTGCTATCTTCTGTTGTTGAGAGAGTGTGACTTGCCTAAGGTTATCCAGGGGATTTGCATGCAACACTAATTCTTGAACAAGATGCCAGCCACCTAAGTGCATTCCTATGCATGAGTTTTCAGAGACAAGCTACACTGAGTTGAGTGGGACTTAGACCCTGTACAGACCGGCGAAAAGCATCCGCATGCTTGATGCCATGACCCTGCCACCAGGGTGCCATTTTGGTGTACGCCCGTTTACATGTCACGCACCATGATGATGCCACTGTAGTGCAGCGCCCAAACGGCACAGCATGGAAAGGGCATCATTGTGGCACACCAATGCACCTATCGCACCCCTTCCAGGGAGAAATAAAGAAGCTGCTTTTTGTGGATTCTGCCTTCGGGGACCGGAGTGGTGCTGCTGAGTGTAGTTGCCATGGCACCGATCCGGGACGAAAAGGGGCAGCTGCATGCTGCCCATCTGTATCACCCCTTGCTTTCAGGTAGTTAAAGAGATAGCCACAAAATACGATTTTAGCATAAAAGGACAAAAAGAAATCCAGTACTGCCTTGGATGCTGTCTGGGAACAACAAATATCAAGCATAAACTTTCATGGACTAGTTAGTGAACTGTAGTCCTAAAATCTTATGCTAATTTTTTTTTCCCAGCTGGTCTCAAAAGTTCTAATGGATTTCTTTTTGGGAAAAAAAAAACAACTTCCAAGAGTCTACAGTGCTATGCGGCAGATAACAAGGCCAATTCTATTTTGGGCTGCATCAATTGAAGTATAGTGTCTAGATCAACGGAAGTAATAGTGCCACTCTATTCTGCTCTGGTCAGGCCCCACTTGGAATATTGTGTCCAGTTCTGGGCACCACAATTCAAAAAGGATGTTGAGAAACTGGAGAGTGTCCAAAGGAGGGCGACTAAAATGGTGAAGGGTCTGGAAACCATGCTCTGTGAGGGACAACTTAGGGAGCTGGGGATGTTTAGCCTGGAGAAGAGAAGGTTAAGAGGTGAGATGATAGTCCTGTTTAAATACTTGAAGGGATGTCACATTGAGGAGGGAGCTAGCTTGTTTTTTGCTGCTCCAGAGACTGGGACCTGGAACAATGGATGCAAGCTACAGGAAAAGAGATTCCACCTCAACATTAGGAGGAACTTCCTAACAGTAAGGGTTGTTCGACAGTGGAACAAACTCCCTCTGAGTGTAGTGGAGTCTCCTTCCTTAGAGGTCTTTAAACAGAGGCTGGATGACCATCTGTCAGGGATGCTTTGATTTAGATTTCCTGCATGGCAGGGGGTTGGACTGGATGACCTTTGCGGTCTCTTCCAACTCTATGATTCTAAGTGAATAAAGAATTGCAGCCTTAACCCCCTGTGCATGTATTCAGAGTATTATTTTACTTATTTACTTACCTTTCTCCCACATGGGACCTAAAGCAGCTCACAAAGGCTAAAAATAAGATTAGGTTTTTAAAAGGCCCTTGATGATAAAGAGGTTACTTGATAATAACATGAAAACCTGATTTTGTTATATATTATTACTATGGTTGCATCAATGAGCAAGGTGCTTTCCAAAGCACAAGAACAGATCCCCATTAGCCTACAACTGGAGACGAGAAACAGCAGAAAAGGAAAAGGGAGAATGTGGTTTAGAGGATCGATGCATTTATTTCACTGATCTGATTGCTGTAAAGAGGATATTGTTCCAGTAACTCCACAGAAAATGGGGACAAGTGCAGTACAATTTTAAGCAAAGTCACTTGGAAGTTTTTTCTTCTACTCAAGAGAAATCTAATAGAATTGCAACTATTCCAGCACTTTGACTTATGACTGTTAAATGTCTCCCCCTAAAAATCAGATTCTTTTCTTCTCCCAGCTGCCTGTATAAAATTTTAGCAACTGACACTCATGCATTGTTTCCTTTTTCCAGTGTCCTTCAACTGAAATTGATTTGAACAAATTAAATTATGTGCTAACACGCCTACACAATTTCTGCTAGAGCACAGTTAGAATGGTGTCTTATTTAGGGGCTGATTACAATAACATTATGCTTGGTAAAACTGTGAATAGAGCAGATGAAAGAATGCCTCAATTTTCACTAGTGCCCATGAAATATAATAAGTTAAACAAAAAGGAGTGTTGGCAAAATGCAAGATAAGCCCCCTTCCCCTGAACAACAACACAGAATGGGAGGAGAAGGAGATGAAAGGAGAACTTTGAACAGATGGCCATCTAGAAAACATTGGATGTAAGGTTTGCCAAGATATGTGACAAGATCATTAAGCTGTGGGAATCCTTGGAGGGTGTAATGGAAAACAGCAGAATGAAACGCCTTGAAAAATCTTTAAATTTTGATTCTAAAATCCAAAGAGAGAAAACATTAAAAAAAAAAAAGTAAAATCCAAGACATTCTGAAACACCCTGGTCAGTGGACCCTTAGTTTGAAAATATAATTTTTCCAAGCTGTTTGTCATTTGCCAAAGATCAGTGGAGCATTACCCAACTTAAAAGCCATGCTTGTTTTGTGGGAGTGTGATACACCTAAGGGATGTCTCATCAGTGTCAGTGTTGGTTGGAGTTGTTTCAGAGGTTTTAATTCATTGTTGTTACCTTCATGATTGATTTCAGTTTTATTTGTTACTGGTCTTTTTAATATGTAGGATAACTTCAGATCTTATGTGCTCATCACTGAGTTTTCCACAATGGTGCCAAAAAACAAACAAAAAACAAAACAAAACCGAGAGCTGAGCATTTACACAGTCTGTAAAAGACAGCGGCGAAGAGGATAAAAGAAACTGTATGGAATGATAGGCAATTGGCTAATCTTCATTCAGATCTCATATCACTGTAGGCAACTGGCAGATCATCAGATCTCCTTAGTGTCTCTGCTCTCTATTGGCTCTTGAGACATCCCTTCTATTTTAAAGGATGAATTTTCCAAAGTCTTTATATACTAATGTCAACTCTTGGTTCACCCTCTCCCATTCAGCAAGGAGAAGATATGAGTATTTTGTTTTTTCTACAATGTGTCCTGGAATTTTTATCAAAAGTCCATCCTCCAAGTGGGGAAAAATGTGGCTGCTAATGCTGGGAATTGTCACTAAACACTCCAGGACAACTGGAGCACCATCTGATGATGATGATGATGATGATGATGATGATGATGATGATGATGATGATG
>NC_056524.1:242268419-242378598 GCF_019175285.1 Sceloporus undulatus
TGAATTATTTAAAATTGAGAGCTACAGAAAAAAAATATGGCAGCCAACAGAAACATATACCCTATCTGGAAGCTCGTACTGTCTTACTTTTTGCCTGTAGTGCATGAACTGGTACATCAGAGCATTTGAATATCTGGATAATAATGCAGTGTTGGATCAGGCTACCACAAATTAATCCCCCAACCAAAGGTCACACAGGATATATACCCCACACACGTCCATGCCACCATTCTCTGAAGATGCCAGCCACAATGCAGGCAAAACGTCAGGATAATAACAATTGTAATAGCAATTCCTGACTTGGAACTTTATTTGCTTTTGTGAAGTAAAAGCTAGAGATATAACACTTCTGTAAAATTTAAACCCATCTGTGTATATTGGAACAAGGGAAAGGGGATTGAAAAAAACAAACTTTCCCCCCCTTAAAAGTGGCAAATTTTAGATTTTTTTTTTTAAAAATCAATATTGCCCCCCCCCCCCTTTACATATTGAAAGTTACTTGTTACTTCAAGTGCATTATGGATAATAGAAGCTAAGCAGAGATAGGCCTGTTTAGTACAGGGATGGAAGTATACCAGACAATACAATGGCTCTTCAGGTAGACCTAGGAAGACTCATGCCTGAAATCCTGGAGACCCCCTGCTGCCAGTGAGATCTGACAGTAATTTGCTAGATGGACCAATGATCTGGCTCTGTATGAGGCAGTGTTGTTTTGCTAATGTTGAAAACTTAGTAAAGACAAGTGTGGGGCCTGCTACAATATGTTTGTTGCTTGGCATAATTAAAACAATCTAGTGCCCCCACATAGCCTTCCATGTTTATGTTGTGCTTCTTTCATTTCATCCCCATATCTTTTTTTGTTCCCCTTTCCTCTCTCTCTCTCTCTCTCTCTTTTTTGTCTTGTCATTCTGTCATGCCCATCCTGACCTTATCTGGTGTTGCTGATCTTATATCGTCTTCCGCATCTCTTCTCCTCTAACTCTTCTTCTTGTTCCAGTTTTCATTATCTTTATTGTGTTGTCTATCTACTGTCTGTAGTTGCAGCTGCTGTGATCACACTCCTTCTCTTGCATGCTTATTTACCTCCCTTCTTTTCAACTCATTTACCTCTGTCCAGTTCTCTTCCTGCTTTTCTCATCTGTTTTCCCCTTCTTCCCACATTCTGCATTCTTCTTCTGCCTGCCTCATCCATCCTTGTCCAGGAGCTTGTACAATGATTTTTAAATGTGATATGAACCCTAGGCTTTAATCCTCCTCTTTAGTACCTCTTGGAGTAGTCTCATTGAGTTAGACTTTGAGTGGTAAGTTAAGTCAAGATTGTTTTAATGCATCTGCTGTAGTTTCAGCTCATAAATAGTTTAAATGAGGATTCACGTCATAGTTTGAACTAACTGTAACAGTAAAGGATGCATGTAAATGAGTATGCAATACATGTACATGTCATTGAGACAAAAGCCAATGGAGGGAGGTGTTTCCTATTTAAACTGTTTTTCCCATGGGGAGACTATTTGTTCATCCCTTATGAATAACTTTGGTGTTGCTCATTGACCCAGATCAGGTGAAGACGTGTTGGCACATTGTTACTGAGTTCAGCATGTTCAATTTAACAACAAGTGAGATATATGCCACTTTGCAAGTTTAAATATTTTCAAGTTCTTAGTAAATTCCTATTCAAGTTAACATTACGTTCAGGTGCATATTAAAATATAATATGAAAGTAAAGAAAACTGCATGCATGGAAGGAAACATGTATGCATTCTGTTTTGTTACAGAAAAGCAATACTAATGCTCTGTTGTGTTTAATTTGGCTAGTTATCTATTGGAATCTATATTTCAGCAATAGATTTTTGCTGTCCTCATCAGGTAATTAGGTCACTGGGTAGTTAGTAATGAGATTTAAGGGCCATTGCTTACACATGCAGAAATCAGATTGATACTTAAGGGGGGGGGCTTCCCTTGCTTTTGTCCATCTCCCAAGTCTCTTAACAGCTTAACTCCAGCAAGCAGAGCAAAACTGTAGCAAGTCTCTGAGGAGGAGAAATGAGCTTTTGGGGAAATGTTTTATTGTTGTTGTTGTTGTTGTTGTTGTGGTAGATTGAGTAATGTCAAGGAAGGAAGAGAACAAAGTAGAAGTGGCGTGTTTGGGACAGGGAGCATCTCCAACCATTATGATTGGAGAGTAGAAGATCAAATCAAAGTGTTTTTAAAAAAAAAAAAACAGACAAACTAGTTGAATACCATATATACTCGTGTACAAGTCAACCTCATGTATAAGTCGAGGTCAACTTTTGGGGCCAAAAATATGGATTTTTATATGACCAATGGATACGTCGAGGGTCAGACATGAGTGGCCAGCCCAGCTGGGAAGAGGCTGCAGGGTGTGCAATTGTCTCCCTCACTGGGCTTTTCCCTTCGGAGGGAGCTGAGCCAGGGAGAGGCTGCGGGGCAATCGGTCACCCTTCTCAGTGTCTCCCCCTGCTGGGCTATCCCTTGCAGAGGCAGCCCAGCTGGGGAAAGGCTTGGTCGAAAGATCTATTGTCCCGTGGATAAGTCTACCCAGGATTTTGGATGCCATTTTGGGGCAAAAATTTCTCAACATATAGTCGAGTATATACTTTGGTTAGTCAAGATTTCTAGAGGGACTTTAGGAGGGTCTTCCAGGAAATTTTGATTCATACTTTTTTCTCTGAGCCATTTGGGAGTTGTTGCTGTTATAGTAGAAGTAACATGTCTTAACATGTCTTAACATTAAATATGTGTTACTAGAGAGGGTGAGGGCTAAATTATTTGTTTATCCTGAGCAGATAATTTTCAGTTATTAGTGTGTCAACATGTGGTCCTTGATTTTGTTTCATGGGGGATTCTGATGCTTCGATAATTTTTAGACTTTTGTGGAATTGTCTTAGCTATTGGCAGCCTAATTATAGGAGCCTGCCTCAGTGATATAGCAGAAACAGTAGATTTCACACTCCTGAAAAAGGATGTATACCAACCATCACTACTCCATCAATAGTGGCATTAGAAAAATAATAAGGATAGAAGAGGGTGCAAGTGGGCCAAAGAACATTTGGTGAGTAGACTTTTATCCCATGTGAAAGTTCTGAAAGAATAAAGGTGGGGATAGAGAAAGCTACTTGTCACTCTTGCAAGCTGGTCAGAGTGTCTGGTATTGTTCCTGTTGCGAAACCTGCTTACTTGTTTCTTTCATTCCAGGACTGTATGGTCTATGTTTTGCCACCTTTCAAGAGCATCTAGAGGCCATTAAACAGTTACCAGCAGATATTATTATAATTTGTAGTAAAGGTCAAGGTAAAGACATTCCCCATTGACAAGGTTGTCAAGTCGTGTCCAACCATAGGGGGCGGTGCTCATCTCCGTTACTAAGCCAAAATGCCAGCATAATCAGAGACTACTCTTTGATCATGTGGCCAACATTATTGCACATATCGCTATTTACCTTCCCACTGCAGTGGTACCTATTTATCTACAGTCGGCCATTCTTATACACAGATTTTTTATACATGCATTCAAGCATTCACGGTTTGAAAACGTTAAAAAAAGTATAAATTTCAAATATCAAACCTTGATTTTCCATTTTTTAAAATAAGGGACACCATTTTGCTACTGTATGTCATTATCTTTAATGGGACTTGAGCATACACGGATTTTGTTATACATGGGGGTTCTTGGAACCAAACCCCAGCGTATAACAAGGGTCCACTGTACTTGCATTTACCTGCTTTCAAAGTGCTAGGTTTGCAGAAGCTGGGACTAGTGATGGGAGTACAGTAATACTGTAGTATTACAGTTTATTTATAAAGCACCATAAATTTACACAGTGCTGTACAGAATCAATTAAGTTAAAAATAGAGACCTGCCTGAGGTAATCTAAAGTAAACACTTATAATGGTAATACATGTTGAAATATAACAGTAAAATATATTGGGAAACAGGTTGAAGTAAACCTATTAACATACGATAGTAACATACAATAGTAAGATGGCTGCCTGTAATCCTACCCCACTATCACATATGTGGCACTTAATGATAGTACTGCAATGTAACTAGGTAAGGCTAAATGCTAGTGTGGAAGAGGTTTGCCAGGAGTGGACAATCTTACATAACCATATGCATAAGGATTCACATACCAATGTTACAGTTTTTGGTATATGTATTTATTTTTCTGTTTGATTCAACTGTTTCTATAACTAGTAATAGGAGTAGATGGGGATGATAGTCTTTCTTTCCACTGGCACAGAGGCTGGGGTAGCCTAGGTTGCTTCCTCTTTCTCAGAGTTTAACCTCCATTTTCTTTATTAAGTCTTTGGGGGTTAATTGAGAAATTGTATGGTTTGCAGAGCTGCCGCCGCCACATTACATTAGTTACAGTAGTTGGTTTATGATCAAAAGATAGGTTAAGATGCTTTCAATCAAATAAACAAACATAAATGTTTCCATGTTTTGTTACTCACATGGGATTGTTTGTGGTTAGGAGAGTGAAACAGTGAGAATTCACCAAATCTCAGATTTATTTCAAATAACAGTATAGTGACTCAATACAAGCCACTAAGCATGCTTTACGATCTTTACAGAACATAGAATGATTTTGGCCTGTCATGAGGGAAGAGATTTGGAAATGGTGGCTATCATGAAACAGTTGAAGACATTTCACTATATTATTTCAAAACTAGCCACCATCAAACATTAACCACAAGCCCCTTTGCAATATCTATGCCATGAGAATTGCCGGTTTGTTTGTTTTTTATCGCGTGTGTGTATGTTTTAGAGAACCTGTAGAAAGTAGGGAAAGGACTATTTTTAAAGCAGTACAGATATACTAGCATTGTTTGAAATTTTGGAAAATTTTGATGGGAGCTTAGTCTTTAGCATGTTTAAAACTGCAGCTCTGAAATAATCACATTGGCCTGTTACAGACTGCAAAAATAAAGCTGCTTCGGGTCTCTTTGGAGGTATGCTGTTTAAATGATGCATGCATCCTAAGAATCCGGAAGCTGTACCAAAGCTGCACTCCAGTGCTTAGGAATGGAGTGTGGCTTTGGCGCAACCTCCAGACTCTTAGGACCCAAGCATCATTTAAATAGCATAGCTCCAAAGAGACCCGAAGCAGCTTTATTTTGGCAGTCTGTAACAGGCCATAGTACAGTGAAAGGAAATCAAAATGTTGTCACTTTCACTTAGATATTGTGGTGTAGAAGTAGTTAAGTGATGTAGAATTCAGTGCACCTGGAGGACTGATCTTTGAATGTATCCAGGATCTTTGGTGGTAGTGATTTGGAAGTTATGCACATGTATCTTGCCATTGCTGTTTTTGGATATTTGTCTTCCTTCAGAGTCATAGACATGTCATATGACTCAGTGTGAATGGAATTTATGTGTCTAACATCAGGCCAACATCAGTAAAATAAATTCAGAAAGTTCTGTTTGTTCAACTTAAAATAAATGACATTGTAAATGTGTTCTCTGTAGACCCAGAAGCACTGGCGTAATTATTAAAACAATATAAGTGCTGTTGGAAAGGAAGAAAAATACTTTGTCTGGTAGTGTGTTCCTTTATATTCTGTAATCCATAATTACAGAATTAGACTCCAGTGCGTCTTTAAGCTTTACTATGTTTTTTGCTGTTTGATTTCCTCCATACTATATTTGATAGGCATGCTTACCAGCAATTTGTATGTGAATGTTAGACTGTATTATTTTTCTAACCCATCTCAATCTCTGAATAATCTTAGGTGGTCTACATGGTTGAAGACCACCACTACCGTAAAATGATTCCCAGTGAAACAATTCACCAGAGGGGGAAAAAGATTATCTAGGAGGTCTGCAGGAGTCAAGAGCCACAAAAACAAGCTTTATATGCAATCCCCAAACCAAACTGAGCCCACTCTTGTTTTAAATATCCATTGATTGCTTTATGGTTAGTGTTGTTTTAAACATTCAGTTTAAAAGTTGATCAAAATGACATCAGTGATTTTGGAAGGAATGAAATGTGTTGATGTTATTATTATTATTTATTATTAACCTTTATTTATGAAGCGCTGTAAATTTACACAGCGCTGTACATGCAATCTTTTTAGTTAGACGGATCCCTGCCCTCGGGCTTACAATCTAAAAAGACATGACACAGAAGGAGAAGGGAATGGTGGAGGGAAAGGGTAAGAGGTCCAGCAGTTCCTCTCTGCCTCCAAGGCCTGGACCAAGGCAGATGGACTGGAGGGAGGGCTTGGCTTCATAATGGATGGTTAATCATTTTCCAGGGAAAATACATACTCTCAAGTAGGATAATGCATATATAGTACATAGCAATACAGGAAATGGTTTGATAAACAGGGACCAAAAGAACATCAAATAGTAAGCGACAATTATGCAATGCCTGGGAAGGCTTCTCTGAACAGGATGGTTTTCAACTCCGTTTTGAAGCTGGTTAAAGAAGTGATGGCTCTTGCTTGTGGGGGAAGAAAGTTCCAGAAGTGAGGGGCTGCAAGTGAAAAGGGGAGAATCCGGGATGGGGCAGAGGAAATCCTGGGCTGAGACAGCAGACCTTGACTACCAGAACGGAGGACCCTGGTGTGAAGGTGTGGAGAAAGAAGGTCTGATAAGTAAGGAGGGGCCAGTCCATGGAGGGCTTTAAATGTCGACAGCAGGAGCTTATACTGAATGTGGAAAGGGAGGGGGAGCTAGTGAAGGGATGCCAACACAGGAGAGATGTGGTCAGCGTGGTGGGTGGACGTGATAATGCGTGCAGCTGAATGCTGAACAGAGATTAAAGGACGGAGGTGAGAAAGAGGAAGCCCAGCCAGGAGGACGTTACAGTAATCCAGTCATGAGATCACTAGGGCATGGACCAGGATCTTGGCAGTAGAGGCGGAGAGATATGGTCGGATTTTGGCAATATTGTACAAAAAGAATCTACAAGCCTTGGCTGTGGTCTGGATCTGAGGGATACACGACAGAGAAGAGTCAAAGATAAAACCAAGACTGCGGGCTTGCTGGACTGGTTGAATAGAAATGTTGTCCACAGAGACAGAAAAGGAGAGTTGAAGGGTGGGCTTAGGAGGAAAGACAAGAAGCTCTGTCTTGGACATGTTGAGCTTCAAACGCCGATGGCGCATCCACTACGAGACAGCTGTGAGGCAAGACGAAACTTGCTGTTCAAACCTTGGAGAAAGGTCAGGGGTGGAAAGATACAGCTGGGTGTCATCGGCAACACAGATGGTAGGAAAAGCCAAAAGAGCTAATGAGTTTTCCTAAGGACAGTGTGTAGAGAGAAAACAGAAGGGGACCCAGAACAGAGCCCTGGGGAACTCCAACAGATAAGGGAACAGGAGAAGAAGTCTGACTGCCAGCAACCACTGCAAAAGATCTGCCAGACAAGTAAGATCTAAACCAGTCGAAAACAGAGTCTGAGAACCCAAGGTCAGAAAGTATATTAACTAGAAGAGAGTGATCAACGGTGTCAAAGGCTGCAGACAGATCAAGAAGGATGAGAACAGAGTAAAGGCCATTAGCCTTGGCCTGTAAAAGGTCATTCGAAATCTTAGTGAGAGCTGTCTCAGTAGAATGCCTTGGGCGGAAACCAGACTGAAAGGGATTGAGGATGGAGTTGGCTTCAAGAAACTTGTTAGAACCATACACCAATCAGAAATGTCCTCATCTGGCTTGTGTTCCAAATAGCACATAAGCTCAAGCCCCATTGACAGTAATCGGGCTCGTGCATGTGGTTCAGTGCAAGTGCCACGGGCGAGTGCACCATTTTGTTTCCTATGATGCAGGCACACTGTATTACAGATTGTTAAAGCTTTTGTAAGAACAGAATCATCCAACCATATGCACAGTGGGTCCTTGGTATCTGCTGGGGTTTGTTTCCAGGGACCCTGTGGATAACAAAATCTATGGATGTTCAAGTCACATTAAATACAGTGGCGTAGTAAAATGGTGTCCCTTATATAAAATGGCAAATTTTTGGAATTTATATTTTTTCAAAAATATTTTCAAGCTGTAGATGGTTGACTGTGGATAAAGAATCTGCGGATACAGAGGGATGACTGCATCTGTGAATAATCTTAGATAATAGCTGTCTGTTCATGTATTTTAAATATATATCTGTACCATGGTGTGACACTTAAACCCAGTTCATATTGTTAATCTTAACTAGAGTAAATCCATTGAATCAATGATAACTGGCAAATCAGCATGTATATCAGTTCTATTGATTCAGTAGTTCTGCCCTAGCAGATAAGGATTAAGATCTTACTATACAATAGAACTTGGCATTGAGGGAACAGTGCCAACAAAAGTGATGGTGTAAGGTAATATATTGAATAAATTCAAGCAATCCAATATCTTATTGAAAGTGTCTAATTCATTTTTATTTGTGTGGAGGTGTGTGAGTGTGTTTGGAAGGGAGCATCGTTTGAAACAAAAGCTAATAATATTTGAAGTTATTCCTTCATCATATAGTATGTTCACTTGCATACAGTCCCTTTGAAAAAGTTGGGAATCGTGCCAATAAATTATTTAGACTCAAAATATGAAAAGAATCGTTAGTGTCTAGCATACTGTTGACTGGAGCTCATTGGATTAAGTGAAAACACACAAATCCTGCCTGGTTTTATAACTATTGTTACCAGAGCTGTTAGTGTGCTTTAGAAGAAATCAGTGCTGCCCATGTTAAGACTTTGGTACACATTGAGCCAAAATCAGAAGAAAATGCATCAGGCATATTCAGAGGATATATATTGCTTAGCAGCTGCTTGACAGATGTGTTGCATCTTCCCTTTCAGATTCACTAAGCTTTGCTTAAAATGACACTCACCATAGGAGTTGGTATGCCCATGGTGAGCTTTCTCCCATGAAGAGTATGATTAAATGCAACTCAGTGCATGGGTTGGAGTCAACATGCCAGTGATTTCTCCTCTTGCAATCCATGTCAGTGATGCTTCATTAGAGAAAGTTACAATGTGATGGCATCCATTCATGTGGTGAATTGAACATTACTGCTGTGGTATTTTGCCAGTGTTGCAAGTAGATTCACCAGCAGAATATTTAGGCTTGCTATCTGAGTTGAAGCAATTCACCAGATTTCAGGCTCTGAACTGACATTATTTAATACAATCAGAAATTGATAAAATCAATTGTTAAGGTTGGAGACTTTGTCCTAGTTGCAGACATACCGAGTTGCGACAATTCAAGTGAATATTTTTTGAAGAACTGGACACTATTTATGGACTTTCTGAGAAATAAGAAACCTAATAATGTAATAATATGTGGTTATTGTTACTAGTGATTCTAGAAAGTCTAATCTAGTTAGAGTTCTAATGACTGAATAATACCTTTTTTGTTAATAGGATTTTTAAAAAATTACAGTTTATCTGGGGAATTCAGAAGTCTCTTCTGTTTTACTTAGGTTGTGTGCATTGTAATAGATTAGTGTTTTAGTAATGTTTCATACTCTTAGTTTTGTGTAGTTTAGTTTAGTTTTAATTTTAGCTATATTTAGGTATTATATATGTATATTTTATCCTTTTCTTCCCTTTCTATATGCCAAATCTTTTGTTGTGTTTTAGTTTGTATGTTTTAATTAGTAAATATGAGCTTAATAAGAGAAATTGATAAAATCAATGAGCTGTATCTTTGTTTCATGCAACTCAGCATGGCTCCATTGATTTCAGATAAAGGTAAAATACATAGGCTAGTAAATCCCTGCATGCCTGTAAACAATACACTTTTCTAATTTCCCTATTAAAATGAACATTTTAAGGGGTGCAAAATATATAGTCTAACCCTCATGCACAGGATGTGACATTTCATTTCCATAGTGTCACATTTTGTTGAAGCCATACAGAGCTAGACTGTGGAATGTAGGCATTCCACAATTTTGTCTCTGAACAGTTGTAAACATTTCCCCATTATCTCAACCACCTGTGAATGTACAATCATTTGCTTTATTATTTACAAACAAAAAATATCCAGCACAAAATAAAGTTAAAAATATATCTGTTGTTGTTTTTTGCCATTGTGGTACTTTTTGTCAAAGCCAATTTAACATATAAGGACAAAACAACAACAGCAAACCCAACAAATCAGACCCTGTTTTTTTATGAACCAGGTGGCAGCAAAGTAAAAGTAACATCTTCCAGTAACCAGTAGATTGCTCCCATTTGGAAGAGACATTGGAATTCTCTGTGAGGTCAAGAAATACATTACATTGAACTCTAACCCTGACCCTAACCTTAACCTTCTATACACTGGAATTGTCTTTGGGATCAAAAACTATAAAATAACTCACTCATTCAAGCTTCAGGGGTAAAAACTTGGCATATGAAGATTTAAATATTTTTAAAAGCTTGTTATATGAAGATTTTTCTTATTTTTTTCTATATTTCACAATGTCATTAATATTATCATTAGAATTTTGCTCAAGCTTTGTAGATGAACACACACCTTTGTTTGGTGCTGGTGGAAAAATTGCCTTCTAAGTTGTCCATTTCTTCAAGTGATTTTTCTCCACCATGGTTTCAGTGGCTTCTTTGAGCTAGGACATTATGTCGTGTGAAGTGACTCAATCAGCAATCATTTAGCATGATGTTTAGATGATGATCTTTCATAACCAATATTATTTATCTGTGTGATAATGTATTCAGGGTTAACTATGATGGCCATATAGCACACGGTACATCCACAAAACAGTGATGCCTTTATTTGGCCAACCAAAATGCACAAAATACATGATGGCTTGTTTGCATGAATATCTCTCCACAGAAACCACCTTGAGAAAATGTAGTCCTATGACTAACATAATTATTTTATATATATTTTTTCTCCTGTATGATGTTTTAACACCTTTATCTGATGAAGAAGCCAGTGGAGCCGTGAAAGCTGGCATCACATGTTAAAATAATAATAATTTATAATTCCATTTCCACCAAAGGGTGGTACATCAAATCACACAATAAAAAGCAAACAATAAAACATCACACTCTAAAATACTAAAATAATATACTAATCTTCCAAAAACAAAACAAACAAAATCTTCCTCAGTCACTGCCCATCTCAGACACCTTAGACATGCTCAGCAACTTAATCCAACGAATTGAAGAGGAAAGTCTTCAATCCTTTATGAAAGTGGATCAGATCCTCCTCCAGCTGGAGTTGCAAAGGAAGGCTGTTCCATAAATACGGAGCCAGATCCTGAAAGGGTCACAGCCTTGACAGAGCCATATGCACTGGTGGAACTGCCAATAATCCTTTGTCTGCAGATTTTAAATTTCTAGATGTACATACCATGCTAGCTGAATTGCTGAATATAGGGCATTTTGTGCATTTTGGTTGGTCAAATAAAGGTATCACTGTTTTGTGGGTTTGGGGTGTTAGTTGTCCTCTGTATGATAAAGAGGTAACTCCAATTCAGTGGGAGAGCAGTTGGACATGATTCCCAAACTTTGGTCCTCCAGGTATTTTGCACTATCCAAGTTGTCCAGCAATCAGGAATTCTGGGAGCTGAAATCCAAAATATCTGAGAATCACTGATCTGTGGAATAACCACATTTGATGTGAGGCAAATGGAGTTGTCTTCTCAAAATAGCAGTCCTGAGTTTTTCCGGACTCAGTCTTGAGTTCAGAGACAGTTTTCAACCCCCCCCCCCCAAAGTATCCATTGTTGCATTAATAGTTGGAACATATGTGTAAGTGTACATGGACTGAATCCAGACAGTTGCAAGGTTTTGGAAGGTCAGTTCTTTATGAATTTGTAAAACACAGACATTTCAGGCAGTTCTTTACAATGGAGTGAGTGGATAACTGTATTAGTCCATGTAAGTAAGGAAGCTGAGTTTGTTATTCTAGGGTAAAAAGAACAAAGGTTTATTTAAATTATGTTGGAGTTTTCAATACATAGCTTGTGAATGCTGGCGTTTCTACAGTGTCAGTGAAAACTGACATGGGACTGGTTGATTTATGGAAAACAAGAATCTAGGTGGTTGCCTTTCTTTTTTAAAAATAAAGTAAAATAAAAAGCAAATTCTCAAGACAATTTTGCAGTTCAAATATGGTATAGCAAGTGTTTTGTAAACACTGTAATGCCTCTGCAGTATCATAAAAACTGATTAAAAAAAACAGACATTTTATTATTATTATTACTATGCTGGCTCAATTTAACTTTAAGACCATCCTGCACCTAACTCAGCAACAGTGTTTCTTAAAAAATATACATCTGAGGTAAATTTGAATCAACCATAGTTCAGTCAGGAAATACTTCTCTTTGGGATAATCAAGTTGTAGCTCTTTTAAAAAAAATGAGTGGAGCTATATTTTGAAGTTTTTGCCAGGCCTGCTTGTTGGGCCTGTTTATTTTAGCTATTGTTATATCACTGCAAGGAGCATAACCTTGTATGATGCTTGTAGTAATGTAATGTGCTCCATGTTCCATAATGTTTACAAAATGACAGCCAATAACATTGATCTTTGGGGATAATGATGTTCTTCATATAAAGCAGCATTCTCTACAATCAGATTTAGTTATTTAAAAGAAATGAAGACATGTTTTCAGTCTTATTCATTTTGTGTGTGTGTTTTAAAAACCTTAACTTTATCATAAGCTCTTTCCACAACAAATACCTAAATCAACTTTTCTCTTTTCCCACACCTTTATTACATTGGCTGGAATCCTATTGTTGGTCCCCACTGTAAGAAATTCACAGAATCAGTGGGATTTACAGAAATTTTGACTCACCACTCAATAATTATGATTCAGTGGGCCTAGGTTTGTTGGGGGTTTGTTGGGGATATCAATATGATTTGGGCCATTGTTATTTTGCCTTACATTTCTCATGTTCCAATGCTGAAGTTCTTATATTATTGTAAATATTGGCGGGTTACAAACCGCCATAAAGTACGCGCTCTGCGCGTACTAGGGTTAGGAAGGGCCGTATTAGGGTTAGGAAGGTTCTTACCTTCCTGACGGCTCTTCCTCCCAGTACGCGCGGAGCGCGTACTTTTTCGCGGCGCCCATCCACATGGGCGCCGCCATTTTGACGTACTGGACAGTGTGCGTCCAGACGTGTCGCGGCGGAAGTGACGTCACGAGGGCGCACTCCACCCCTCGCGGCGCCACTTCCGCGTTCCAAAAAGGAGCGGCATTTCACCGCTCCTTTTTTGCTGCGCAGGGAAGCCTCGCGGTCTGGCAGCTGGGTCTTCCCTACGCAGCGAATGGCGGCGGCGGGAAAACGGCCCCTTGAGGGCCGTTTGTAACCCGCCATTGTCATGCTGGCTGTTTGCCTACAAATATGAATCTTCAAAATTGTGCTTCACAGAACACATGAAAGAACCTCCTGATGATACTGGAATTGAAAGGTGTTGGAGTTAAACAACATTGGGAGGTTTGCATGTCCTGAAGTCAGACTGATGCGTTCAAAAACCAGCTTCTGATGTTGTGTTAATCCCGTTCACAAGAGAGAAAACTGCATTAAGAACCAAGACAAAGATTTATCTATTTGAGCGTTCTGTTTCCAGTATTGGCCAGCTGGGAACTCCTGGGAAGCTCACAAGCAGGGCATGACACAGATAGTGATTATCTGCTGCTTGTCATTAGCATTAATTAGATAATTATAGCTTTGGAGTGTGCTGGGAGTAGAGAACAAGCAGGGTGTAATAAAGTGGATGTGAGTGCAAAACACTTGGAACTGCAGCACCTGCCTCTGTAAATGGCCAAAAGATGTATTTTAGCCATGCCCACCAGGTTTCTAGACAGCATAGATAGTTAAGAAGAAAAAACAGTGAATAGGAAGGACTGGGATATGGGTGAAAGGGAGAAGAAAGTCTTTTGAGCGAGAAGAGGGAAGGGAGATAGATTGGAGCCCTTTCCATTTTCTAATACATGCATGGATAATCTCTGTGTTATCAGCCTTGAAATGTTTCCATCAAAACTGAAAAGAAAAGCCATTTACTATCCAGTATCAGTAACAGTTCACATAATTAATAGGTTAGACAGGACAAGTGGTACCTACAATAATATATTCTGGTGTGGCATACTCAGTTTGGCCTTTTTTCAGGAAACCTCTTTTCATTAACACATACACCAACACCTAGTCAGCATTCTGTGCCCATTAGCAATGCTCAGGCCTCTTCTAGGTCCCCCCTGCCAGTTCTTTGACTAATTTTAGCAATTATATTTATATTTAATTATACTTTTTTAAAATTCATTGCATTACATTTAACACCCAAGGATAATACGATAGTAGAACCAGTATCACACCATAAAAATAGTGTGGCTCGATGAGTCAATATGAAGAGCTTTCAGGAGCTACAGATCTATCACTAATCAGCATTTAGGTGTTACATTTTAAAGCACCCTTCAATCTCTTGTAGTTGTTCATCCCAGTAATAAATGTACATGAAAATATTCCATATAATGAATCAGATCACTGGCCTGTCTCAGTATTATCCATTTTAACTTGAGGGGCCATTCAGGGTTTAATGAAGAGGTATCTCCTAGGAACTTCCATCGGAGACTTTTTTTTTTTTACTGGCTGACCAATTGGGGCCTTTTATTATGTGATACATGCACTACCATTGAGTTATGTGTCAATCAGTCAGTCAATCAGTTATGTGAGTCATACTGGGATGTCATACTGGGGATGGAGCAAGCTTATAAGACCTGGAACAATGGATGCAAGCTGTAGCAAAAGAGATTCCCCATAAACATTAGGAAGAATTTCCTGACAGTAAGAGATGTTCTTACTGTCAGTGGAACACACTCCCTTGGAGTGCGGTGGAGTCTTCTTCCTTGGAGGTCTTTAAACAGAGGCTGAATGGCCATCTGCCGGGGATGCTTTGATTGAGAGTTCCTGAATGGTAGGGGGATGGATGAGATGGCCCTTGTGGTCTCCTCCAACTCTATGATTCTATGATTATTTGAATCCCTGAAGACAAAACATAATAACTATGAGAGGTTTTAAATAGTTGCTTTAAAAATAACTTGTTTCTTCACATTACTCATTATCATATTTTAAGAACTCATTCATTGTCATTACTCTGTAAACTCATTTTAAAAAATAGCATTTTTCATTATTTGTTGATCGCTTATTTTTGTTACTTTTTGAAAGATAGTTACTTTTTTGGAATTCCAATCAAAAATGCCTTGTCTTTAAATGGTCTGTTAAATTACTTGTTACACTAATAAACTGAATTTGTTCCATTGATTACATTACTTTTAAAATGAGTTTGTACAGCCTCAGTTCCTAAAAATGCAGTGGGCAACTTGTTGTTGTTTACCTTAGAGTCAGCATTTTTGTTCAGAAGTGGTTTGCCCTTGTCTTCCTCTGAAGATGAGGGAGTGTAGCTTACCGAAGGTCACCCAGTGGTTTTCTATGGCTGAGTGAGATTTGAACCCTGGTCTCCTGGAGTTCTAGTCCAACACTTAAACAACTACACCATATTGGCTGTGTACACATAATTACATTACTTTTAAGTTGTTGCTTCCAAGGTCTGTGATGGTTCTGGTTTTTCTTCTCTGTTGTCTACATGACACTGCATCCAAAAAAGGAAGGAAGGAAGGAAGGAAGGAAGGAAGGAAGGAAGGAAGGAAGGAAGGAATTGCTGCCCTCAAGGGTTGCAGGGAGAACAGCAGTGAATTATTTTTCCTCTATCACCTCGTGTTGCCAGGGCCATAGAGTTTAAAACACTGCAGACATAAAGCTGTCCTAATTAGATGGTGCCCAGTCTGGTTCCTGCACAGAGCCTGAAATTTCAGCCTGAATGTTGTAGATACGATAGCAAGAGCAAAACATCATATGATAGCCATCTTCATTTTCTCTTCTCATTTTCACATTCCTTCTTATTAAGGGCTACAAGACCGCTATGGTTGACATTAGTGCAGCTCCCAACATCTCCATATTTCTCCCTCTCTTCTCAGTCTATATTTATGAATAGCCTGTGCACAGAGGCTAATTGCAGTATCAGACACAGTGCTATCTGTGTAGCACTGCTGTAAAGAGTCAAGCACTTTGAGTGTTATAAAGTGGTGTAATAAAAAGGATAATTATAATCTGGCATAAGGGAGCCCAGTTGCATGATATGAAGTAAACCTTGCTTTCTTTATGAACAAAAAAAGAGCATCCTGCTTATGACAATTAAGGACATTATTTATTTGCCTGAAGCGTCATCAAGACTTGCAGTCAATAAACTTTGATTATCTCATGTACTAACTACAGGGATTGGTTGAGCTAGTGGTGATAACTTGATTATTGCTTTTAAGGGCCAGTTATTTAGGTCCGAAACACACTGCAGAAATAATCCAGTTGAGACCACTTTAACTGCCTTGGCTCAGTGCTAGGGAAACTTGGGAAATATAGGTTGTGACACCAGAGCTCTCTGACAGAGAAGGCTAAATGTCTTACAAAATTACAGTTCCCAGAATTCCCTAGCATTGATCCAGGGCAATTAAAGGAGTCTCAAACTGGATTATTTCTGCAGTGTGTTTTGGACTTTAGTGTTGCAACGTAATGTTTCATTTGTTACAGTGGGCCCTTGGTATCCACTTGGGTTTGGTTGCAGGACCTGCCGTGGATACCAAAATAAAGTCCCATTAAATTCAATGGCATAATAAAATGGTGACTGTAATTGCTGTCAAATTGGCTTCATTTTATAGAGAACTCCTGAATGAGACTGCCAAGTCATCTGTTGTGGAGAGCCCTGCTTAGGTCTTGCAGACAAGGCTGTGGATACCTTGATTGAGTTTATCCAGCTGTAATACAGTCTTCTTCTTTTCCTAGGTGATTATCATACAGAGGCTTACCAGGCCTAAAACATGGTTAAATCATTCCCAAAGTGCATGGATGTGATAGCCAATCACACTTGCCTCCAGTGATTTAATCGTCATTGAGGCGTTCTGCTCCTCTCCTGTCATCAAAGCATTTGTGGAGCAGACATTTTTCAACAACAGGAACTTTCGTTAATGGAGAAATGACTACTCCCTGAAAGCTTTGATGACAGAAGAGGAGCAGCATGTCTCAATGATGATTAAATTACTGGAGACAAGCATGATTGGCTATCACACCCAGGCACTTTGGGAATGATTTAGCCATGGTAAGCTGCTGTGTGATAATTGCTTGCTTTCCATCTTAGCAAGCATTACCATCTTTTCTAATGAGTCATATTATTTCATGACATGTCCAAAATAGAATAGCCTCAATCTAGTACATGAAACAGAGGCTGCCCATCAAAGTATAAAGTATGCCTATACTGTATATAGGATTAGATCTTTCTACAAGACTGCAGATATTTAAACAGGTAAGCCAACTGTTCCTTCCTTCCTTCCTTCCTTTTTTTCTTTAATATATATACTACCTTTTCCCTTATGTAGGACAAAAGGTGGCCTCTTGATGAGCTTCCCTTTACATGTAACCTTTACATGTGATAAAGTATGCTCATAGCATGCTGAAAATTGCTTTTTGGTGAAGTACAGTTTTACCAGAGCTGGCTTTGAAAGATAATAGTAACAACATCCTGTTCCTCTCTCTCTTTTTGTGCTTGAATGCACAAGTAGTTTATTTGGATAGGTTTCCATTGTGGTAACTATAGTCTGTGCCCATATTTCAATAAAGTTAAGCTGCAGTCTCCAGAGCTAGGAAGATGAGCAGAGGTCAAAACACTCAATTGGGCCTTTGAGCAGTGGATGAGTGTGCCTAGCTTTGTCACTGCCTTACTTTGCCTATCTGATATTATCCACACAATGGAGGTGGGGGAGATTAGTGGAGGTAAGGATCTGGCTTTTTACCCAAAGTTGTTCCCTACACATGACCTAGACCTTATAATTTACAGTTTGTAATCTCACTCTTCCTTGTTCAAAAATATCAAATTATTCATTTTTATTAAAGTTCCAAATGGAGAAAAAATATTCCAGTTTATTTGACTGAGTTCTGTACCTTCCCTGACAATCTCATATTCTGCCTTCTTGTTTTTTAATTGACTTTTTCTTAATCTATTAATATATCTCGCCCTTAATCTGTTAACATATATCCCCCCCTTTTTATTTAAAAGGAACAGCTTCCTTTTTAGAATAAAATGTTAGACAATTGATATATTTTACATATTGTTTCCACTGGCACATAACTACCTTATTTGTAATGCTTTTGAAAAAATATCCCTACTCTTTTATTTAAAAGCCAAGGTTAAAACCTATAACCTAACAAGGTCAACAGCAACTCTTTTGTGATTTTAATGGAACTATATGATGAG
This sequence comes from Sceloporus undulatus, assembly GCF_019175285.1. Classification (NCBI taxonomy): domain Eukaryota; kingdom Metazoa; phylum Chordata; class Lepidosauria; order Squamata; family Phrynosomatidae; genus Sceloporus; species Sceloporus undulatus. Next base: position 242,286,672 of record NC_056524.1, read on the forward strand.
GTGTTCTGTAACACAGGAAAATCTGCCTACGTGACTAGTTGAGGTTTGAGGACCACTTGCGTTCTCTGCAGTGTTTGCAGCCCAAACAGAAATGTTAAGTCGCTAATGCACCTGCAATGTGATAGCTTCTCTGCAGGATAAAAATAGCATTCCATCCATTAGGCAAGAGCAGCTTTTTCCTTCTTTACAAACTGTGTACTTCCTTTATGTTATTTTTGTCGTCCAGATTCCAGACCAGCATGTATAATTCCAATTATACTTTAATATTTTAATTAATGTAATATAACATTGGAATTTTATGCCCTTAAGGATAACAATCACTTTACAGTTTAAGAGCTATTGTGATCCTTAAAAGGCTGTTCTTTTCTCACACCCTACTTCATTATCTCATGTTTTTTGCTCCTCCATGTATCACCAAATCATGCATTTCCCATGCAGACACCATATCTGTAGTCTATTTTAGTATGAAGGTTTGCTTTTGTAGAAAGTAACAGGGACGTAGCCGGGGGGGGGGGGGGGGGGGGGGGGTCCGCCCCCCCCCCCCCTTCCATTAGAAAAATGAATAGTGTGTGCTGCTGCGCTGCCCCACTCAAGCCCCATTATAATGGTGGCACTTAGTCTGGACCCCCCCCCTTCCTAAAATCCTAGCTACATCCCTGAAAGTAATCTGGGATAATCTCAGAAGTATTAAAATTACAGATTGGAGTTTACCAAATTTTCCTGCTGTTTCCAGATTCCATCTGAAGCACATTTCAAATGGGAATTAAATTCCCTGCTTGGATGAGAGGAGAGGAATTTTGAGTGAAGCTGGAGGAAGAGCTTCATTGGGTTGGACTGAGCTTTTTGTGAGTGGATTTCCATTCATTGAGCAAGAGAGATGGTATTCACTGATTCTCTTTCTCCAACTCCTCTCTCTCTCTCTCTCTCTCTCTCTCTCTTTGCATGCCTTCAGCTTGTTTATCATCCTATGGTGACCCCATAGGTAAAGAATACTCAGATGTGGTTTTGCCAGTTCCTTGCTCTGCACTCACTTAACTTCAAAAGAATGCACGGATTTCTAGGAAAGTCTGCAATGGGAGAAAACCTCTTCCCATTTCTGTTTGTACAAGAATTCATCAGACCATGACACTATCTGGGAATAGAGGGATCCCTTTTGTAACTGCTTTTTTTATTTACAGAGGAGTCTCACTGGATTCCAATGAGCTTGTTTGTAAGCTCCTCTTAGTGTGATTCCTTGCATTCCTACAGTTTGTGGTCCTTTAACATGAAACAGTAATACCTTTGTGGTCCTATAGGGATGTCAGGTCAATTGCATATTCCACTAACAAGTCTTTTTGGCTTTGAGGACTGGGAAATGTGAAAAGGCACTTTTTCTCATAGAGGATAAGGCAATCTAGTGCTTTATCATAGGCGGTATGCTTAATACCAGTTTATGTGGAACATGCATTAAGGAGCACTATTGCCACTGTGTCCTGCTAGTGAGCTTCCCATAGACATTTTTGACCATGTCATATTGGATGGCTTTAAACTGGGATTTGAATAGTTAGTTGCTCCTGGTTATGATGCACATCTCTCCAAAAAGTATAAATTTAAAATATCAAACCTTGATTTTCCATTTTTTATAAGGGACACCATTTTGCTATGTCATATTTAATGGGATTTGAGCATCCATGGATTTTGTTATCCATGGGGGATCTTGTAACCAAACCCCAGCATATAACAAGGGTCCACTGTATTTATCAGTTGCCAGATAGCATGAGTGGGAGGGTGATATTTAACTGATAACCTACTTGTAAGCTTCCCATAGACATCTGTTTGGTCACTGAAAGAAACAATGCTGGATTGCATTACCTTTTGGTCTTACCCAGCACCGATGTTTGTAATGTTCTCCAGACATTCGCCATGTATAATCAAAGCATACACTAAAGAACAAAATCTTCCTTTCAGTTTACACAAGTATTTCTAATATAAAATTGTATGAAAATTGATGTTAAGAATGGTGGAAAGAATGGATTAGCAATTTACATGAAAATTCATGCTTTCACAGCAGTTTACATTCTTTGCTGATATCATTGAAACTGATAATGCATTCAAGTGCATAGAAAGACCTCTGGCAAGTTTCCCTGTGGGTGATGTAATGTATGTTAATAGAAAAAAGATTTAAACTATTTGAAACTCTAGAGGATATACAATAGCAATGTCATCAGTAATATATTTACCTATAGTGGAGTCATCTGCTCTTGTGATCAATTATACATCTGTTAATAGATGTGTAGGAATCTAGTATGCATGTGTATATGATTCAGAGTGAAATGGAAGTTGAATACAAAATAGGTTTTAAACTGAAGATGTCTGTCATCGCTATACTTTCTGTTACAACTGCTGTGATCATTGCTACTTGTCTGCTGCTGCCATGTTTGTGGTTCCTGTAAACATGTTTACGGTGAGCCAGAGATAGTTGCCATATCAGCATAACAGATTTAGCTGAAGCTGTGGCCTGGCATGGATTTCTATGACAGTATTTTCAGACCTTTTCTATTGAAAAGTTAGAATTTCAGTATCTTAGTGGTGCTAATATAAATGTTGCAAATAATTTGCAATCACTCGCTAGTGATTTAATTTCCACTTTCTACCCACAAATGTTATATATCATGTCATATATTAATTATTAATTAAATTAATTCTTCTTGTTTTCATTTGGTCAAAGACCACATGAAACCCATACTGTGTTTGTTGTTTAGCTGGAGTAAAACATTTTTTGTATAAAATAATTTGCTGCTAAGTAAAAGGTGCTTAAAACAAGTTAATTGTATATGATATCCCTTTTTAACCTCTTCCCTCGAAACCAAACATGTAGAATCAGAAAACTACAGACACTCCTTCAAGAGTGTTGCAAACCTTTTCTGCCTGGGGAGAAAATGACACAAAATAGCTCAGATGGTCACTTCACAGTTCCCAAGCTCCCTCCAGTGGATGACAGCATAGTAGGTCAAAAATTTGTCTTCAATCCTCTACCACCCCCATATTCTTTACACGAGTAACAAGCAAAACGTTCATCAATTTATTTTTTCCTCATTTAGACTATTTATAATACTGCCATTCATCTACAAAGAGCAGCTTGCAAAAAGGCCCTTGTCCTCAGGCTTACAAACCAAATAAGACATAATAGAGCCAAGCTTTCAAGGCTCCACTGGATTCTTTATCAGGCAAAGGTGTTAAAATGGAACGAGAAAAAAATTACAGTGCTAGAGTTACAGGCCTACATTTTGTTAAGAACTTATAGTTGTCCTCAGTTAAGCTGGTACAGAGGAATATCCATGTAGATAGAGACCATTACTCTTCTTTGGCTATGTGGGCTCTGGAAAACAATGAGTCTTAAAGTCAAGTAAAATGTAAACTCCATTAACTCCTAAATTTTACTTCCTAGGCATTAAAATTCATTGTCTCCCAGAGTCCACACAGCCAAAATCCTACAAAAGCATCCTGTTGAAAATGTCCTTGGATTTAATTGTATACTTCAACTAATGTTGGTGGCAGTAATACTGCAAATACTTCCCTGTATCATGTAATGTGGGTATGTTATCTAATTATCTCCTTTTAGTTGTATGCATTAATTTTATATTGGAAAAATATTTGATATTTGTTGACACAAATTATTTTAAATTATATTGCTGAGACATGGAATTTAACTAATAGTGTGGTTAGATCTTACTATCACACTCCTACTTACTATCAAGGCTGGAAAGATAAACATTCTCCATATATTTTTCAATTATGAGAAGATCTCACTACTTTAGCTATTCATGAGCATGTAATTTATAGATGCCAGTTTCCAGAAAAAAAAGTCTGGTTTTTTTTTTTTAAAAAAATATGGTTAGAATATATTAATATGTTTGCCTAGCCCATGTTCATATCTTATATTTCATATTTTCTCCTTTTTCTTTTGTCATAATCATGCTTTTAAATATCAAGTAGATATGCTTAAACTGCAACCACTGGCTATGCTAGAATGGGGAACTGGGGAGTTATAGTCCAAAAAGTAACTTTCCAAAGCTCCATTACTGCAAATGAGGCTACATGAACCAAGGGTTCCAACTCAATATTTCTAACTCATACATGTCAACTTTTCATTTTCCTTTAGGGACAGCAAGTATTAATATGGCTGCATCATTGCACATTGTACATGGTTGTATCATTAGCACCAGTGTCAAGCAAGAACAATTTTTTACCTAAAAATCTTGCCAGTTAGTTTCTTGTTGAAAGATTATTTCCATTTACTGGTCCAGAGCGTATAACATCTCTTCAGGACCAACTCATTTATCTGTTTAGTTTGTTACTGTCTTACAGAGGTGTTATATTTAGCTAATTAGGCCATCCTTTATTGCTGCTAGAGGGACAGTTAAGGGATTGCATAGATTTTGTGCCAAAGTGGATACATTCTGGAGGGGATGCACTTCTCACCAGAGATCTGTACTGATTTAAATAGGCTAACAGTGCACATTGGGAAAGAAAATGGTCTCTTTAAAAGAACCCAGAAACAAAATACCCTGAATAATGATTACTAAGAATGCATAAACATGTATTTGATTTAAATTTGTGTGTGTACATGAGAGTTAATATGTCAAGGAAAATATTTTTGATCTCTTGGAATTGCATGAAACATACATTTCAGGTTTCCGTGGTGGGTCTAAGGCTTAAGTACCCTAAAGACACCCAATCCCATCTAATCTTAGAAGATAAGCAAGGTCAGCCCTGGTTAGTATTTGGTTGTGAGACCACCAAACAATACCAGCTGCTGTAGAGTATATTTCAGAGGATGGAACTGGCCAAACCACCTCTGAATATTCCTTGCATATGAAAGCCCTATGAAATTCATGGGGCTGGCATAAGTTGACAAGCAAATTGAAGGCGCACCCTCACACATGTTTGCTCTGCTGATACCTAAGTTTCTGTCATTAATAAGTTACTTTGGGAGATAACTTGGAGTTGGTCCCACAACCCCAACATCTTACCCAGAGGTTTACTCCAAACCTCTGCTCTTTATAACCTTTCCTTGCTGTGGCATACCTCATCCTGCAGACTCAACATCTTCACCTTTCTTCTTTTTAAAGTCTTACTTTTCTATATGCTGTATCTTATGATACCTTTCTTCCCACATCTCAGAGCAAGTATAAATATGTCTCCCAAATTACCAATGCCGACACTTCACACAAAACTTATATACCATTCACAAAGGCATTTTACCTTTAAAAAATTCCTTCCCTAGAAAATAGGGGTTAGAATCACATAGTTCTTCACATGTTGTTGGATTGCATTCCCGTGATCACTCACCATTAGCTGTGCTGATTTGGGTTGTTGGGACATATAGTCTGACGGCTGTAAGATTCCCATGTCTCGTTTAAAACATTCCTGCATTCCTTGTTTATAAGTTTACAACTTCAGCAGCTGCAGCAGGGGTTGTGACTCTAAATGGATTCAGTGTATCCCACAATGGCCTTTTGATCCCCAGAGATAGCCTACCCTGATATACAAGTAGCATGGGAACTAGTAGTAGATACAGTCCATGCTTCTTGTTATTGTGGTTGGGCAAAAAAGTAGTTGAGTAATAACAGAAACTGCAGTCATCTCATTTAACCAGCTAAATATGCTCTTCTGGTTGACATGCTATCTCCTCCACATGCTCCCAGACACATCTAAGTCTAATGACTCTACAAAGTTATATGGATTTTATAGTAGTTTAAATTATCCCATCAGATACAGTGGTGCCTCGGGTTACGAAATTAATTCGTTCCGCCGCGGCGTTCGTAACCCGATTTTTTTCGTAACCCGAAAAAGCCATAGGCGCTAGCGCTGGAAAGCCGCGTTTCGTGCGAAAAAGCGCCGAAAAGCACCAAAAATTTTTTTCGTAAGCCGAAAAAAAAACGTAACCCGGAACAGTTTTTTCCTATGGGATTTTTTCGTATCCCGGAAATTTCGTAAGGCGGTGCTTTCGTATCCCGGGGTACCACTGTAATTCCAGGAACTGAAGTTTGGTGCTGAAAATGCTTACAAGAATTGCAATACAGTACCATTTTTTTTTAAAAAAAGAAACTGTCAAACAGCAGGGACGCAGGGAAGGGGGGGTTGGGGCTCCAGACCCCCCCCCTTCAGGCCCTGGGGGCGTTCAAGCTCCTTCCTCCCCCCTCCTCCTCTCCATTAAAACCACAGAGAACTCGGAGAACTCATAGAGGGAAAAGAGGAAAGACAAAACAAAAGTTGCAAGCTCAGAGAGAGAGGGAGGGGAGGGAGGGGGTCTCTTTCCCTTTCGTTTCCATCGGAGTCCGGCTTCCACTCCTCCTCCTCCCCCCTCCTCCCTTGTGCTTTTGCCAGAATAAAAGTCTCTTGACGGAGAAGGAGAGTAGGAAGAAGAAGGGAAGGAAGGGAAAAAAGGAAGAATGATTGGGAGGGAGGGAGGGAGAACTGAAGAAAAGAAGGAAAAGAAAGGGAGGAAGAGGAAGGGGAGAAAGGAAGAAAGAAAAAGGAAAGAAGCTTCTAAAAGGAAATATAAAAGAAAGAAAAGGTGACTTCTAACTTTCAGCAGTTATATCCATGTACAATATAGTAAAATAATAATAATAATAATAATAATAATAATAATAATAATAATAATAATATCCCTTACCCAAAATGCTGAGGACTAGATGTATTTTGGATTTTGAAGTTTTTCAGAGTTTGGTATATTTATATATGTCTAATGGGATATAATGGGAGATGGGATCCATATATGTTTCTTATGCATCTCACAGACATAGACTGAAGGTAATTTAATACACAGTATTTTTAAAATAATGTTGTGCTTCTGTACACTGAGCTGTCAGCAAAACCCTGAGACCACTATGCCTTGTATAATTCAATAATTCAGTAATTGATCTAAACCTTCAGGATGCCCAGGTGTCCTTGAGTTGGGGTCAGACTAGATGTTCTCAGGGTCAGTTTTGGGTTTTGGAATAATTCAGGTTTCAGAAGTCCAGAGAAAGGAGACTCAGGCTCTACTCTGGACATTTCTCCTGAGAATGGACTCATGTTTTCAAAAACAGTCATTTCTGGATTTTTTTTTTTTTTGCAACAACAAAAAAGAGGAGGGTCTGTGATGCAAAAAAGCAAGAGACTTCCTTCCAGCCTTGTTTGTTCTCTTTTTTAAAAGACAAAGAGAATAAAATACAATTAGCTGGCCCTTTTTCAGCATGTCAATGAGGATGCTTTGATGGAGAGTTCCTGCATGGCAGAATGGGGTTGGACTGGATGGCCCTTCTTGGGGTCTCTTCTGACTCTATGATTTTATGATTAATTAATTAATATATGGAATCAATCTAAGATGATGAATCGGGGCTGTGGAGTCCTATGGCCCTGCTCCAGGCAATGCTAGACTGCAGGTGCCATCATCCAGCAGCACCACAGACTGCTGGGAACTGCAGTCTAATAAGGCTGCACACTGCAGAAATAATCCAGTTCGACACTAATGCTATGGAAAATCCTGGGATTTGTAGTATATTGTGCCACCAGAGCTCTCTGACAAAGAATGCTAAGTGTCTCACAAAACTACAATACCCAGATATTGTTGTTGTTGTTGTTGTTTTCTTATATCCCACCTTTCTCCCAATATACAGACTCAAGGTGGTGATTTTCCATAGCATTAATCTATAGTATATCTTTCTACAATGTAGATGGACACCTCCATTACATAATTTGTTGAGGATGCTTTGACTGGGAGTTCCTGCATGGCAGAATGGGGTTGGACTGGATGGCCCTTCTAGGGGTCTCTTCCAACTCTATGATTCCATGATTCTATAGCACTCTGAGCCTACTGTGAGTTTAATTGTTTTTAAATGTATAAAGTTTTAAAGTTATAGTCTTATAATGCAAGCCATGCACTGATGGACTATTGCACTATAATTTTTTATTGATTGATTTTATATCCTGCCTTTCTCCCAAAATAGGATTCTCTTAAAGGGGTTTGTTTTTCATAAAAAGAAAGGAACGTATAATGTCTTGAAATTTAAAATTTAGATAGATAGATAGATAGATGAGTCTTGGAATTAAAAAGTGTGTGTGTGTGTGTGTGTGTATGTATGTATGTGTGTATGTCTTGGAATTAAAAATCCCTCTTGGAAGTGGAAATGAAGTGTTGTGTGGATGTAGCCTGGGTTCTTAGGTCAGCTCAGAAGTTGGAATACAGTGTCTCAAAGCATGAGCAGAGTGTCTCTGAGCATGAACAGAGTGGCTGCCGCTCATTGCTCGAGCAGCTGATCTTTGCTTTATCGAGCTGAATTTATCTGATGTAAACACCTTCAGAGGAAGGACTCAGTTTGCATCTGCACTGAAAAAATAATCCAGTTTGATGCCACTTTAACTGCCCTTGGCTCCATGTTGTGAAATGCTGGGATTTGTAGTTTGTTGTGGCACCTGACAGATGACTCAACAGGTCATCAAAACTACAGATCCCAAGATTCCATAGCATGAAGCCATAACGGAAGTTAAAGTGGTGCCATCGAGGTGTTGAGGGTAAATGCTCGACCCTCTTTTTTGTGTCTTGGGGGGGGGCTCTTATCCTCTCAAAATGGTGGCACTTAGTCTTGACCCCCCCTCCTTCCCAAAATCCTGGCTACATCCCTGCAAACAGTCTTTAGATTTCACTATAGAATGTGTCAAAATTTCTATTATCCAAGCATATATACTATATGCACAAAATGTTGTTTTTGTTTTTGTTATTATTATTATGTTTGTTGTTCTTTTTCTCATTGTGCGCTTTCAAATATTTTACAGCTTATGGTGAATCTATTACAGTGGTGCCTCGGGTTACGAAATTAATTCGTTCCGCGGCTAATTTCGTAACCCGAAAAACCTTCGTAAGCCGAATTGCCATAGGCGCTAATGGGGAAAAAAGCCGCGGCTCCGCCGCGGCTCCATTTAAAACAGCGCCGGAGTTTTTTTCGTAACCCGAAAAAACTTTCGTAACCCGAAACAATAAATCCCTATGGGATTTTTTCGTATCCCGAAAAATTCGTAACCTGGGTATTTCGTATCCCGAGGTACCACTGTACAGGGTTTTGTTGGCAAGATTTCTTCAGTGGAGGTTTGATGTTGCTTCCTATGAATGAAAGCATATGATTTACCTAAAGTCACCCAAGTGAGGACATGCACCCTAGTCTCCAAACTCCTAGTTTAGCATTCAGACCACTGAATCATGCTGGTTCTAATTATCATCATTATCACCTCCTTCTTCATTTATACTGTGCTTTCCCCCCAAGATTGAAAGGCAAGCAGATTTAGGAAATTGTTACAATGTAGTACAGTAAAATCTGTTTCACATCCCATTAATAATGTATTGCTACAATTTTACATCTCATGGCTACATCCCAAATCTAAAATGTGCAGAAAATTCTAAATCCCTCACAAAACTACAAATCCCAGGATTCCATAGGAAGGAGCCATAACAATTAAAGCGGTATTAAAGTGCTCTAATTGTATAGTGGGCCCTTGATATACACTGAGGTTTGGTTCCAGAACCGAACATGGATACCAAAATCTGTGGATGCTCAAGTCCTATTGTATAAATTGGTTTAGTAAAATGGTGTTCCTTATATAAAATGACAAAATCAAGGTTTGTTTATGGGAATTTTTTGGACAGGGAATATTTTCAAGCCATGAATGGCTGAATCTGCGGATACAGAGGGCCAACTGTATAGTGTGAAAAAGACTTTAATTTCTAATTTCTCCCCCTTCCATCTAATCCTTAATCACAAACTTATTTATTTAAATTTCGGAATGCCTTCTTTATATTTTATCATGCAGTGAACCTGCGCCATACATGGGCTCCTTACAGGCGGCTTTCAGCATACACTGAAGCCAGCCAGGAAATGTGCGTGTGGTAATCGCAAGCCCCATTATATCCAATGGGGCTCGTGAATTGTTCGCACAGCCGTGCGGTAAGCATAAACCTCATTGGCTATAATGGGATCAAGCTTACGCATTGTTTGCTTTACATAGGGATGTGTGTGTGTCTGGAACCGATCCCCTGCGTAAAGCAAGGGCCCACTGTACTATGTATTGTGGACATCCTTTGGTTCTTACTATCCTTTTGCATATCCTTTGTAATTCTGACACATTTTCGAGGTTTTCACACACATACTCGGGGGTTTTCATTGCAATTGCATGCACTTGTTTTGAAAACCATGTCAGTTTGATTAACTGCTCTACTGGTATTACTTAACCCCAACCTCAAGAATTATGTAAAGTCCCATTATCACACATAGTCTGTTATGCAAATAACAGTGAGCTAGCTGCAAAAATGAGAGTCATATGTATTTGGCTGACAAGAGCAGAGACAGATGGGTAGCAATAAACCATACACTCTGACACAAGAGAGCTTCAAGTTGAATCACTGGTAGACCCATAACAAACACAGGCTTTGTAGCCTTCTCCACAAATGTACAGCATAATTTGTTCTTGCAAAACAAAAAAATAAAAAAGGAAAGCAGAGTAAAGTTTGATCTAAGCAGCCCTAAACTGAAATTAATGCTGTGGTGCTCATGGCCTTTGCTGCTTCCTGGATTGATTACTAAGAAGAAGAAGGGAATTGGAACCATTCTGATTAAGCCATTTGTTCTGCCAAGAAGGAATTTCTGTCTCTTCATATCTTTGTTTTTAATGTATCCCTGGATAAATTGATGCCACTATTGATCATTTAGCTGTGATCATTGAAAACATTAATTTTGTTGACTAACTGCTGATCCTCAAATTCTGGGTATGTTTGAGCAAGGATTGTCTCAGGGACCAGATGTCACAGGGCCTACTTACATGTCTCTATCTGTGCCATGGGTGTTCAGTGGGCCATAGTGAACAGAACTGTAACACTGAGGTGTGGCATCACTATATGGTAAGCTGTGGTGCAATGAACATATTTATTCGAGACCTTTTATCTTCATTTCAGGGTTTATGCATGGGAAATGGGAGCACAGAAAGGCAGTTAGCAGATTTGTTGTGATGCACTGCAAGCTGCCATCATAGCCAACTATTATTTGTAACCCCACCAACAAGACCCTCTCCCAAATTCTTCTGTGGTAGAAGCAGCTTGATTTCCACTTTGTGACAAACTTTGAAGACCCCCCAGAAGCCACAAGTCTATACCTGTGAAGGGCTCCCCCCATGTATTTATATATATACATGTATAACTCTATAAATTTTAGTCAAAAATTGACCCAAGAAAACTGAATCAGCTTATTTACAGGTCAATGTAAATGTAAAACTGTCATATTTTTTTTAAAAGGGAACTATCCTCTGGTGAAAGGCAAGAGTGCAATCTGTCCTGAAAGCCCTACCTTCCCCCCCCCCCCCCCCCCCCCCCCCCCCCCGTTCTTATCCATCCTGCCTTTATTGTGAGCACAAACTGTTATGCCTACTGGAATTTTGTAAATTATGTGACATAGTTTTCCTTTGCTTCATCCTTTAGATCCTTTGTTACATGACCCTATGTTTTACATTCAACCTATCCCTGGGTCATGGTAAAATCCATTATTTAGGCCCTAAAACCTGTCTTCAGTTTATACATGAGATCAACTTACATTCAAGTATATTCGGTAATAGTAAGCCACAAAAACAGCAAAGATCCAGTTTATTGGTTTGTCCCATCTTCCTTGCTACTCCTACATTTAGTTGTGTAGGTATTTGGTGACAAACATAATTGCTGGATCTGCACCAGTGTTGCACTATAGTTTTCTCTAGCACTACTGAGTTTCAACATCTGTAAACAAAGGGGTGAAACAGGCCACCCCAAAGGGGCAGCTTCCTGAGAAAGCCAGATTTGGCTGCAGCAACCACATGCCATGGCCTCAATCTGCCTTTTTGTGCCGTCAAATCCTGATAGGATTATCTTAGAGTCACCATAAGTTGTAAACAACATGAAGACACACAACAACAATTTGATAAATGGAAGTAGCTCATCCAGAATGATGTAATATATTAATTCAGAGTCAACAAAGTTCATTTTTCTTGTTCAATTTTGCTGTATTTCAGGGACGGTGTTCAAGGGAGAACTGCAAATATCTTCACCCACCACCACACTTAAAAACACAGTTGGAGATCAATGGACGCAATAACCTGATTCAGCAGAAGAATATGGCCATGCTGGCCCAGCAGATGCAACTAGCCAATGCCATGATGCCTGGTGCCCCATTACAACCAGTGGTGAGCATCATTTCCACTATTCCTCACTAGTACTGCAATTCATAGCAAGTTCCAGGACTGAAAAGGGGTTGGGTAGTATTGAAGAAGTAATAACTAGCCTCAGTCCTGGCCAGCTACAGAGACAACTGTGTACGTATTACAGAACACAAATTGAAAAACATGACAGCTCACCCAGACATCAATGCGGGTGAGAGGGCAAATTATCATTTTGAACAGGTATGCAGAACCTGAAACCTTTCAGATTATTTGGACAATAACACATGTAATCCATTACTGTTGTCCATGCTGGCTGGGGATTCCAGGAGCTGAAGCATCAGGAGGGTAAAAACTTCTCTACTCTTGGTGTACTGCAGTAAGCACTTCTCCCATAAAATGGGTGATGCTATATCTAAAAACCAATCTTACCCAGCAGGGATTGTAGATGGGATCCATCCTGTGGTGGATCCCACCTGCATTGTATGATGCTTTTGTTTCACATAGCTTTAACATTAGTCATCCAAAGTATGTCACATGTGGTGTACACCCAGGAATGTAGCCAGGATTTTGGGAAGGGGGGGGGGGTCCAGATTAAGTGCCACCATTATAATGGGGCTTGGATGCGGCAGCTCAGCAGCACGCACCATTCATTGTATCTAACGGAAGGGAGGTCCAGACCCCACAACCCCCCCCCCCCGGCTATGTCCCTGGTACACCAGTTCTTGAGGAAAAGGGGAGCGATTTTGCAATTTCTCTGCCTGCTATCCATCCAGTTTTGTCCATCCCTCATTATCATTCCTCACAGTCCCCACTGGCCTAACCATAACTTTGGCATGGACAGTTCTTTTTGATTAATACAGTGCTATTCTGATCTTTCCTGAGCTATTATGACCTCAGGCAAAAAGAGGAAGAAGAAAGGATTGTTCATACCATCTAACCACAGCAGTATTGCATTATCCTTCTTTGACTGGAAATAGCAGTGGTAGTGGTATCAACATGAAAGGAAGAACAGCAGCTGCAGTTAAAGGAGCAGTGGAAAAGAAAGAGAGTTGCAGTTTGCAGTTCTCTGATTACAAGTGTAATTAGTTACTTATAATGCTTATCAATAATGGTTTTCCTTTCCTTTGAGACAAGGACAACACAGTAGGGGAAAGGGGCCCAGTTTGAGCATCAGCTCACAATTTTGTTTTTGGTTGGCTGATGTGAATTAGACACAGTGTCTCAGCTTGTCCTGACGGATCAGTCTTCCATATACCTACACAGAAGTAAATCCCACTGTATTCTGGTAGGATTGATTCCCCTTAGCATTGCAGCTTAAGTCTATGATCCTTTGCATACTTACTGGGAAGAAAGCCTGATTGAGCATGGGTGGGATTTTATTTGTTTATTTTTACCATACACATATGTCAGCCTGAGGAAAAAGTAGCAATTGACTATATAGCTCTTATCCCAAAATCAGGTTTGATTCAAATGCCCTGATTTTCTTTAATTTTGGTGTCAGGACATAAATGATTTGTGTTTTCCTGCAACAACTGCTTATGAAGTGTCAACACTGCCAGCAAGAAGCAATGCTGAAAGTATAGTGTTAGTCCACTGTATTTTATTTTGTAATTTGATATTGGATTATGGGATAGTGGATTATGAGATCAACTTTGGCTGCACTACTGAATAGAACCATTTATTTTAAATAGAGGGAACATATCAGAAATCTGGACTATGACTACAACACAGTCTGACTGAAAATTAAGTCACATTTAGTTTTATGAAATTTTCAAAAATGTGCAGATCATAAATGTATATTTCTTGCCTCAAAATGTTGAAAGGGCATTTGATGTTAATTGAACATATATCATGCCTTGTCTAAAATGACACAAACACTAACCTAAACAGTATCTACAGTTCAAAGACATAGCTGTTTGCAGTATCTGTATGTAAAGGGGTCTTGTAGCACCTATCAGACTGACTGAAAGAAAAACATTAGTAACACGAGCTTTTGTAGGCTTGAGTCTGCTTCTTCAGAGGCAAAGACTGGAGTGTCCAGGCATAGATCTATAGAAGCAGGTTGTGTGTGTGAAAAGAGCAAGCAGGACAGTCCCTCTGCCAGAGGATAAATGGACATAAATCAGACAATCAGAATGGGAACACACACAGAGAGACAATATGTTGCAGAACACTTCAGTCTTCCCTGGCATTCCATCTTGGACCTCAGAACAGTAGCCCGTCAACAAAAACACTACAAAGGAAGGTTGGAAAAAGAAACAGCAGATATGGACTATATCCACAAACTCCACTCCATCAACAGTGGGTTGAACAAATGGTTTGCTGGGACACTACATACACTATACACTAGTTAACATCCCAGCTTCACAAGGCTCTCTTGGCAGTTCTTCACATCTTTTTTCTGGTTCCCAGACAGCATCACACTACATTCCAATAACTCCCACCACCATTCATATGGTTATCTGTTCACTTTTGCTTTAGGCAAAATCATCCATCCTGCCTTTGTCCCTCAACAATTAGAGTTAAAACTGAGTTTGTCACTTCATCACCATAGCCACAAGCTTTTTTTTTCTTTTAGTTAGTCTCAGAGGTGCTACAGATCCCTTTGCATACTGAATACAGAGTAACTAACTATACATTGTATGAAGCTGACAGTCCTTTGAGTTCAGAGTTTTCAGTTCTGGTCAGCAGTTGTTCTCCAAGGCCTTGGGAAAGGTTTTTCATTCTCTCCCTATGTGTAGTTGTTTAATTAAGTACTTTATGGATTGAATTGTGCGCTTACTAATGTATTGTACCCCAAACCTGTGAAAGTTACCCCCTCCCCCATAGTTCCCAGGATCTCACAGCCAGCATGATCAGAAAACATTTTTCCCATCTCTATCTCTATCAGAGAGCTGCAGGCCCTCTCCCAAATGTATACACATTATAACAGAAAGGATGAATAAGAAAGCTTTAGATACTAGTTATTCATTCACCTCAAGAAAGCTAGAAGGATAGAAACAAGGAAGGAGAATACATGTTGTTAGATATGTCCTCAGTTATAAAGCTGCTTAATGTAAGGTTACTACAGAAGTCAACTTATTAACCACTATTCTTTGAAGTATAAAAACAATACCAGGCACTTGACATATTCAAAAGAAATAATCAACACAGGACAGTGATAGGGAAAAAGTTACCTGTGATCATGTTTTCCTGTATAACTCTGTTTTGTAGATTTCTCATAAAGTCTTAAGAGATATAACATGTTCATTGCTGATGAACATGGTTGCATGCCAATATACAGTAACTAACTATACATTGTATGATGTTGTCAGTCCTTTCAGTCTAGAGCTCTCAGTTCTGGTCAGCAGTTGCTCTCCAAGGTTTTGCGAATGGTTTTCTCTTCTCTCCTTTGTTGAGATGAGGTGAAACTTAAAAATAAATGCAAGCATAATCATCAATAAGCAAGCAGAGATGTATAAACATAAAGCTTGTCAGGGAGTAATATTTCTCTAAAAATTGTACTATCTGATTTAGCTTGATCTGATTTTAACAAGGGCAATGAAAAGGAGTAAAGAGAGAAAATGATAGCCACTTACGGAAACCTGGGACAAATCCAACAGATCCCACAGAACAGCTAACCTTCAGATGGAAGATCCATACCACATTTCTGTTATTAGACCATATAAACCTGTGAGCTTCTATTGATTTTACTACATTTCCCATCATGCTTGACTTTTGATCATAATGGATGGAGCTGATGGCATTTGGAATCCAAAAACCTGGAGGACCATGGGCTCCTTGAATTTGAGATTTATACTTGTGTGCATGGAAAGGTGCCATTATTTTATTGCATAGCTATAAATTTCCATCACTTTGAGATCTAAAGTATTAGCTGTTTATCTTTTTAATATGGTTATTAATGACAATATTTTAATTAGTTAACTCAATATTATTATTATTATTTTTTCATAGAACCATATGCCTCAGACATTCCAAAAAAGAGGGGGGGAGGGATCTGCATATTTCATCGACACTGATTCCATTTATCAATACCAAACACTGAAGGTGAGAAAATATTATAATTTTGGGTTTTCTTTCTGCTTTCTTAAGTGTTATTTTCCCCCTAGGTAGACATAATGGTAGTTTATTATGTGGAGTGGTAAAATGTATCATGGCCAAAGTCAAAATTTCTAGATACAGAAAAAAAGATTTGTCTTTATTAGGGAACAAACAATGAGGGTTCCAGAATGAGAGTAAATCTTGTTTTAATACTGACTGATGCTCAGGATCTGTATTACTGAAATTCTGGGAACAGAGCCCACAATACTGTCTAATTCAATCTATATATGTAAGCGGAAAATGGAATGCCTAACACAGTTATATTTAATTTCAAAAGGAACAATTTCTCCAAATGAGGAGATTGGTTAACAGTAAGTTGAAAAACAGTAAGGAGATTCAGATCTTTCTTAAAGTTTATTTAAAACTGCTGTAATGTAAGGTGCACATAAAATGTGTTTCATAAATTAGAACTGATACAGAGAAGCCCAAGGAGATGCTAGTATGGTTCCAATAGCACTGTGAAAAGCTATTTGAAGGGTGGAAATAGGTTATACAGTATGTTGCAAAACGCCTAGAAGGACCCATGCAGTTTGATGATATAATAATAAATGATATATTGATGATGAGAAAATCAAAGAAGGAATTTGAAAAAGAAAGTGGTAAATACAACTTTTCCTAATGGTTATTTAAATACTTAGTAAATAAGGTTGCAGGTAATTTATTTAACAAAGATTTAGAAGGTGTATCAAAGGTAGACAGAATGCAAAAAGGTTGATGGTGATACTGCCCTTTCACTGAATTGACAAAAGTATTAAAAAGAAACCTGTTTTCCAAGTGTCCAATTGGCTAAGAGGATCATGTTTTAACCAGAGTTTGTAAAGGCTATTTGTTTTGGACAAGATGCCCCAGCTAGCAGTGCCAATGGGAGCATTGATAAGTTTTCAAATTCTGGTTTTAATGATAGTGTCCCTGCATCTGTTCTGGGTGGTGAAGCATGCCAGGAAAGGTTGACACTTCACAATTCAGCAGTAATGTAGCAAATATCATCCTCTTCTGCATCAGCTAGTGAAGTTGTTTTTGCTTCTACAGTTCACTTTTTAGTTTTGTTGAAATAAAATAAATTTTCCAGTGGAGCTAGAATGAGGTGGGTTGTCAGAAATACAAACATTTCCTGGGGCTAGAGGGGGGTCTTCAGTGCAATTGAATGGGACTGTGCCTCTCATTCTTTTTGTTAGGGATGTAAATGAGTTTTACCATATCAGATCCTGAGATTTCAGTGGAATTCCACTTACTGTATTTCGGGGTGACAGGTTTATTATACATAGTCATGACAATTTGACACAGTTACCCATGTCCAATAGTAAGCCCAGTCATGAGGAGAATGCAGCTGGTATATGTCAAAAATTGCTTTCTTTGTCACATTGTATGTAATATATAGAAAAGCCAAGAAGAACTTTATTTATTGGTTTTGTTGTTGTATTCCTTCAAGTAGTTTCCAATTAATAGCAATGCAAAAGTGAACCTGTTATGGGGTTTTCATGGCAAGATATATTCAAAGGGTGGTTGCCATTGTCTTTCTCTGAGGCTGAGAGAGTGTGACTTGCTCAAATTCCCCCATTGGCTTAGCAGGTTCTTAGTCCAATTTAGAGATTGGACATGTTACTTTTTTGAACTAAGACCCTCAGAACTTTGTGATTCTGGGAATTATAATTCAAAAAGTAACATTTTCAAGCTCTGATATTGCACATTAATATTCAGCTTCTTGTCCCACAATTTGTGTAGGCCTTGCATAAAGACAATATATCAGAGTAGAACTATGGATGTCACAAGCCACAATGAGACACACACTGCCCTGCTGGGGATTATTTTGTCCTCTTAAAGAGAAATAACATAAAATTGTAAGAAAAAATGTTGGGGAAGAGATCATAGGTACCTCTTTAGTCAGCTTCCCATTTCAGCAGCTGGCTGCATCCTTTTTTGTTGACCAAGAATGGTCAGCTTAATTCTTCTGAGAAACATACAGCAAGAAGCATGAAAACAACAAATGCCTCCTGCTCTTTGCACCACCTCCAGCATTGGATATTCAGATGAATACTGTTTCTAAACCATCTGAACAACATCCACCTGAACATCCAATTCATGATGGAAAATAAAGGGAATGAACATTGCCATTGGATGTCCTGGTCATCCGCAAACTGAACCAATGTTTGGGCCACATGGTATGGGATTGGACTAGATGGCCTTGTTGTCTCTTGCAACTCTATGATTCTAAGTATACAGAAAACTTACACACACAGACAGATACACATGACCTCTAACCATCACCTAGGACAAAAAAAGAAGCACAATAAAAACACTGGTAGACCAGACAAAAATGATCTGTGAATCCCACTTCCTGGATGATGAATTGAAGCACCTAAACTGGGCTCTATACCCTAATGGTTACTACAGTTCAGACATCCAAAGAGCTGCCAGACCCAGAAAAAACCACAGGAGTGAAGAAAAACAACCACTCGAAGGGAATATATTTTTACCATACATCAAAGGAGTCACAGACAGAATAGTGGAACTGGTGAAGAAACACAATCTCCAAATGATCTGCAGACCGACTAAGAAAATCCAGCAAATGCTGCACTCAGCGAAGGAAGGAAAGACTCTCTCATGGCCGCAGGAGTTTATGGCATACCATGCAGCTATGGACAAATCTACATAGAGATCACCAAACACAGTGTTCAAACATGAATCAAGGAACACGAGAGACACTGCAGACTGGGCCAGCCAAAAAAAAATTAGCAGTAGCAGAACATGTTATAAACCAACCTGGGCATAAAATGCTATTTGAAAACTGAAATTCTGGATCATGCCAACAACTATCAGGTCAGAACGCACAGGGAGGCCATTTATACCTGAACAACTTCAACAGAAAAGAAGAAACCCTGAAAGTAAACAAAGTTTGGCTACCTGTCCTGAAAAACACCAAAATCAAGGCTCAGCACATGCAAATGAACATCACCGAAGGTCAGGTGCTTTCCCAGCAGACAATGACTCACAAATTAAATAGATACAAATCCTCCTCGCATATCCTCCCACCCTGAGGCCTTGCCATTGACCAACAGACCACCACACATATTAACAGGTAAACCATTTCCTCTCAACCAAAGATCACACAGTATACATACCCTACACACCTCCATGCCACCATTCTCTGAAGATGCCAGCCACAGATGTAGGCAAAACATCAGGAACAAATTCTTCCAGAACACAGTCACATAGCCCAAAAATCCCACAACCCCCCTCCCCCCCCTTAAAAACTAAGGTACCTTTCTGGTACCAAAACACAATTGTTTTCTCTGGAACAAATTGGCATCATTATCTCCTGAAATTTTTGGGGACTACACCTGTAATAACCCCCTAATCAGCATGGAAATTTCAGGAGCTGTAGTTCAAAAAAGTAACTTTTTGAAGCATGTGCTGCATAAGGAAAGCCTGTCGTCCTGATAATATCCACCATCTGTTAAGGCACCATAGCACTGAAATAATCTCTCCCATAGCAAATATCAAACAGTGCTAGTCTCAGTGTATTCCTAATCAGCTAGGGTTGTTCCTCAGGCAGAATGTCCTCAATGCTCAAGGCAGAATGTCCTCAGTGTTCCTTCCTATTATCGGTCATGGTGAACCCTGTCTCTGCTGCTTTGAGAATGAAGAAAGCTTACAAGAAGACAGACAGTAGTACATCTCTTTCCTCTTCTTTCTATGTTTTTCTTTCTTACTCTTGTTTTAGGTGGGGAAACTTGTGTTTGTGGTCATGACCAAATGTATAGGAATAGGGCCAGAACCTGGAAGTATGACATTATATGATTCTACCCAACTTTTGAGATCCATAGGGGAAGTTGGTTGTATAGTGGTCCTTTGCCTTACACAGGGATCCGTTCTGGACCCCAGTGCATAAGGCAAATTCCACCTATGCTTGAGCCTCTCTGAGAATAATGGGGCTCATGCTTGTGGTACGCTATTCAGGAAATGGCATGAGACTTTCAGCGTAAGCTAAAAGCTGTGTAAAAGGTGCCCACGTATGACGCGGGCACACTGTATGTGTTTGTGTGTTTTGATCCTCCTCCTCCTCCTTCTTCGACACAAATGTGTTTAGTGAAGATGTGTGTAAGGGCCTTCTTAGTGGCTATAGAATTCCTTCCACCAGGATGCTAGGCTGGATCCCTGTCTTTGATTCTTCTGTCAGCAAGCAAAGACCTATTGCTTAGGCATTTGAATATTAATTAAATTAAATTAAAAATTAAAACTTTTATTTATATACCGCCTTTCCTCCAGATCAAAGTGGTTTACATATCAAATTATAACATATTACAATGAAATACAATACAATATATCAAAATTTCATACAGATTAAAAACCTTAAAAGCAATATAGCAACAGTCACAGTATCAGTTTTGGTTAGGCACAATGGTCTTATCGGGGTGTAATATCTCTATATCGAGCTGGAAGGATATTCTAACTGAAAAAGATGGATTTTCAGTGCCTTTTTAAAGGCTTCCAATGTAGGGATGAGTCTAATCCCTTCTGGGAGTGCATTCTAATGAGTTGGAGCTATTGTTGTGTAGGCTCTCTGGTAAGTTGTTGACAATCTCACTTTGGGGTATTCGAGTAAATATTTCCCCATTGTTCTGAGAGTACGGGGCGGATTATGTAGGGAGAGGCACTCCTTCAAGTAACTCGGGCCTGAGCCATATAGGGCTTAATAGGTAATAACCAACACTGGAATATTAACTGGTTGTTGTAGAAGTGTCCTTTAATGTGAGGACAGGTTGCTGCATTTTTTAACTTTTAAACTTTTGAAGCAGTCATGTTTTAAATAAATTAATTTATTTAAATGGTTTTTAAATTGTTTTTATTATGATGGCTGGTTAGTTGTGTGTTTTTTAAATATATTTTGAGCAGCCTTGAGTCGCATTTTCATCATGTTATTTTTTTAAAAAAATAACTTTATTAGTACAAACCAACAAACTGTATACATGTTATTAACTAAACAAATGAACCTCCTAGATCCTCCAGCTGGACTGGTTAGTCCACAAAACTAATATTTCCAGGATATAGCCCAGTAAGACATTAATGCTGGCATTTGTCCTATGATGCTGCCCCCCTTTGGAGACACTGGTGAGGCAACACAGAGTAAAATGATGTAATTTAATCTAACTGTTATAAGAAGAAGCAGTGCCAGAGAACCATACGGCATTGACAGGCACTTTTAATATTCCATCAAGCTGTGATCAGGTCTTTTGGGGTTCCCCTTGGGTGATCCCCAGCCATTGAGGGAGACTGGCAGGGGTTAATGAGTATTGAAGAAGTTTATCGCACCGGGGTTAAAACGTTCCTCGGTGCGCTCTAACGTGCCCGCGTGGGGGCACGCACAGAGTGTGACGGGAACATGATGGGGCCCAGAACGCCATTTTACTGTACACCGGAACGCCGCCTTTGCCGCCGGGTGTTCCCATCGCGTTCCTGTTGCATTCCAGAGGGCGCCATTTCTGGGGATGCTTTGAAACAGTTCCCAGAAATGGCGCCCTCTAGAATGCAACGGGAACACAATGGGAACACCCGGCGGCAAAGGTGGCATTCCGGTGTGCAGTAAAATGGTGTTCTGGGCCCCATCGCGTTCCCGTCATGCTCTGTGCACACCCCTGCGCGGGCACGTTAAAACACACCGGGGAACATTTTAACCCCAGTGCGATAAACTTCGAAGTGTAAAATATCTGGAATTCTAGCTTTTGTCCTCCCATTATCAACTTAAGCAGGAAGACACATTGTGCAATATGAAGCCTGAGGCAAACACTGCTTATTTATGTGGTACATTCTTCTCACTTCACTCTAAAACCTTCGATTTCACCCAGGAGATAGCTTGTCTGTCAGCTCCCCCACAGTCAGAATTGTTCCCTGCAATATAAAGTTACACATTTGAAGCCTGACAAACCACCCATTCATTAAAAATAAAAGCAAGCCTCAAGCCCTCATGTATTTAAGAAGTGGATTTCAAAATGTTGAAAGAAGAAATGCTGGTATAAGGGAAAGGCAGGGAATGGTTTTACTGTACTGTTTTTTCTTTCCTGGTTTTGTTTTTGCACTTGAGGCCTGCCAGTTTCAGTACAGAAGCACTGCAGGTGCTGAAGAAATGCAGAAGGTCTACCAAGTTTAGCTTGGTATCTGACTCATTCCTGAAAATAATATGCAAATGATTTTATCTGCATGCAATTAAAATGTGCTTGATTTACAGTTTGCTCATGATGTATTTCCAGTGAGCCTCTTAGTGCTGCACTGCTGACAAAAAAATACCACAGAGGTTTTATTTTTATTACTGTATAAAATGTAGAAGAAATTTCATAATCCAGATCCTTTAATTTGATACTCTTACAGCGAGAGGAGTGCAGTCCAAGCGGCACCCCAGGATCTGTCCTTGTTTGTGCTCCACTTCATGAGGTATTATTTTTTTGTACAAACTTATGCACTATTGGTCTCCATACAGTGTCAACACTGCCCCATGCCATTTTCCTGCCCTTCCTCCTTGATAATTATGGCCTTTAAAAATGTAATTCTTCTAATAAATATAGGCAGACCTAGTCATACCTAGATCCCTCTGAAATCTACAATGTTCAATATAGTTTAATACAATGTCATTTTAAAATAATTTAATTAAATGTGTTTAATTTAAATCACTTACATGTAGTATTGAGTTCAGTATAACCTAAATCCTGTGGATTTTAGTGGGTCTACACTAAGCATGACTAAGTGTACCTACCCACATCAAATACATGTACACATTTAGTTTGGTGTCTTATCAATAACTGAAGCTAAACTGGGTACTGGATTATCTTTCACTTAGAGTGTGACTCTCCTCCTCTTTTCAGTAACATGGAACAAATTTATTGATAGCTCTAGTTGGTGGCTTCCAAATCACGAGGGAAATGAATCCATTTCAAAGTTTAATCTGAACTTAGAAGGATGCATCCATAGTGCTGAAGCTGTTTGGGGAGTAGAATTCAACAACTTGACTGACCCTTTAAAGCAGTGATTCTCAACCTTTGATCCGCCAGATGTTTTAGACTTCATCTCTCAGAAGTCCTGACTAGTACGACCAAAGCCTAGGAATTCTGTGTGTTGAAATAAAAAACGTTTGGAAGGCCAGAGGTTGAGAACCAGTTCTTTAAAGTTTCGACTAAGGCCTGGGGGTGATTCATTGCTTCACCAATATGAGACCTTAGCTACCATAATTTATTAGAGATGCAATCCTGTGCATTCATTGTTTCTAAATAAATAAAGTAAAATCTGAAACCACAGTTTCAGGAGGAAGAAACACATATGTCTAGAAACATCCTCAACATTTGTCCAGGAAACTATGGGACAAAACATAAATGAAGTATGACAAGAACACTGGGAGCACCTTGGGATTGATTATATATTCCCTATTACAGTGCACCTGCGCCAAACGCGGGTGCACTTTACATGGCTTCCTGCTTATGCAGAAGCCACATGACAATTAAGGAAATGACGTGCATGCTGCCCCGAGCCATGTGAGCACACGCCCCATTGTTTGCAATGGGGCACGAGTATACATGGATTTTCCCTTACACAGGGAGATCTGGAACAGAAGGACCCACTGTACTCTATTCTCTGGTGTGTGAAGCCTGGAATTCTGAATGAACACATCAGCTTGTTCTTCCTTTCACTTTTGCCCTGCTTGCTATCTCTGGAAGCATTTCCTGCATCTTGGGTTTCTGACTTTTATAAAAAGCATGAAAAGGATATTCATCCAACAGTTTCTGGCTCCCTAAAAACCTTCACCCTTCCTTAATGTGGAGAAACTCAAGATATGTACATGAGGCACTTTGACTAAGACAAGCATCAATATGTTACTCTGAGAGCTAGAGTTGTCCTGCTGATGTGGAACCCTCGTCAAAGACCAGACTGTTGAGTTCTAGCTTACTATTGTTCCAGTAAATGTGGAAATAAGAAGACCGACAAGACATATTCCCTAGTTGACATCAGAGATGACACTGGATTGTAGACATTTAAGACAAACACAAACATACACATGTACAAGTACTTCTCATCCCCCCATGACAGTTGTTCTGCCCTCAAAAGTATTTTTCCTTAACTCCTATTGGGATTAGTAGGCCAGATATTGTCTGCACACTTTTACATAGCTGATGCATTCAGCGCTGTGTGAGTTTATTTATCTTCATTTCAACTAATCCTTAGTTAATTTTATTTAATAAATGAGCTGGTGAATTTGACATAGGTTGAAATGCAATCTGAGAAGATTCACCTCTTTGCACCCTAAAGTCCAGCAGTACTTAAAAAGAGGTGTGTACAGATGAAAAGGTCATATTCTGCAAGAGAAGTATTCAGAGTTACCTTCCAAAATGAGTTCTTGCAGAGCGGGGTGAGCTGTTCTTTCCTACTATAATAAAACCTATGGGCTTCTAGAGTTATTCATTGTTTGCAAAGCTAGTAAAAGTATATTCTTGCTGTGAGTAACAGCTGCAGTGACAGTACTAGAAGTAAGTGGTGTGAAATTAACATATGACTGCAAAGGCAGAGTGGACATAGTAGCATATGGAACTCTGCTTTTTTTTCTGGCAAAGCTACACATTACATGAAATGTATGTAAGCATTTAATGTACACTTTAAATACCAGCTGGTAGGCAAGCAGGGACATGGTGTGGGCCAAGAAGCTTTTAGTCCTCTTCCACTATATCCACAGAGAAGCACCCTTGTGTAGGAAATAGGTTATATGTAAAACAGGCCTGTGAAACAGATTGAAAGTATATCAGCTCATGACAGTCTCCAATTTCATATTTCAAGCCAAAGCATAAGAAGTCAATAATTTGTTTGCTTTATTAGATTATATGAATCGTTCTGTTTCTCTTTCTCTCCCATCATATTTTAGCTATTGAATTTTCCCCATTCCTTCAATACAGCTATAAATAAATGGGAGATACAACTTTCTCTGTCATGTAAACCTATCACGTCAAATAATAAGCTACCATTTTTAAGTATACAGAGGCAGGACATTTTTTAAATGTCAAACTACATATACCAGTAGGTATAGGCTGTTACCTATTTAAAAGATGAATCACAACTCCTAGATTCTTTGAGGAAAAAAAGATAAAATCTCTGGAATTTTTGAAGCCATTGATTTTAAAAAATAATAAAGAAAAATGTAATATTAGCATGCTTTACAGATTGAAAGTTTCTGTGTTACTTTAGGAACATAAAATGCATTCTGTATAAGCTGGCTGGACATAAAGGTATCATGTATTATGTACTGTAAAAGTACAGTTTATTGAGAAAATAAGTACAAATTTAATTTAGTTTATTAAATTTTATTGTTTCTTACAAATGGAGCTACCAGTAGGGAATGCCTGACAACTTTTTTTGTTTAGTTTTGCTTGCTCCTTGTAAACTGGCACAAGTATACAATAAAAACAGAAGGCACCATCTATATTAGTAAAACATAATTTTATCTCCTCTGGTCTTTCATAGTGCCAAACATACATAAAGCACCTTTTTGTCTGTACACACCTATTTTAAATATTGCTGCACTTTGGGGTGCAAAAAAGTAAGAATAGGAAATGAAGACCCCAGGAATTGCAGTGATGCATGATACATAGTCACTAGAAATAATGTGGGAAGAATATATTCATGAATGCCTTGTATCAAACATTTTATCATTCTAAAAGAAAATATTCCATAATCCATTTTTATTTTTATTTTTTCTTGAAAAGAAAGCCTGCAGGAAAAAGGGGTTTCCCTCTCTATTTTTCCAGGCCTTCACATTTCTATCCAGGAGAGCCAATTTTAATCAGCATAGTATGTGGGAGACAGGAAGAGCTGGGGCCATCTTGTGTGCAACACTGGGTCTGTGTTTTGCTCATCTCTACACAAAATACTTGAAATAAATTATTTTCTTAAAAAAAAGTTGTGCATACTGAATTATCATTATTCCCATTCTATTCAGCCCTATACTTTAGAGAGCTTTAAGTGTTTGTTCTTTCTTCTAGTGCAGCAGTTCTCAACCTGTGGGTTGCGACTACTTTGGGGATTGAATGACCCTTTTACAGGGGTTGCCTAAGACCATCGGAAAATACGTATTTCTGATGATCTTAGGAACCGAGAAGAAAACTTTATGGTTGGGGGGTCACCACAACATGAGGAACTGTATTAAAGGGTCATGGCATTAAGAAGGTTGAGAACCACTGTTCTAGTGAATATTGGCTCTTATTTATGTTGCATTGTGTAACAATTTGTTTT
This sequence comes from Sceloporus undulatus, assembly GCF_019175285.1. Classification (NCBI taxonomy): domain Eukaryota; kingdom Metazoa; phylum Chordata; class Lepidosauria; order Squamata; family Phrynosomatidae; genus Sceloporus; species Sceloporus undulatus. The sequence goes on from NC_056524.1 coordinate 242,313,231, forward strand.
CTTGAGATTGTGTGCAAGATGGGACTGGCTTTCTCACACAGTGAATGTTTCAGTTGTTGTCAGTATCTTTTACTGAGATTAGGAAGCTATGTCTCTGGGAGTTGGATTGGTGCTTCCTTACTCTAGGCCAAATATTAGGTGGAAGACTGGACCTAATTAATTTGCTGCTGAACAAAGAGAGAGTTGTTGTTGTTATCCACCCTCAAGTCAATCCTGACCCATGGCAATCCTGTAGACGAGACATCTCCAAGACTCCCTATGCTTCACTGTTCTGCTCATGTCCTTCAAATTCATATCCATGACCTAATTAATAGAGTCCATCTGTGTAGCATGTAGCCTTCCTCTCTTTCTGCTTCCCTCCACCTTTCCTAGCATAATTGTTTTTTCCAGTGAGTCGTGCCTCCTCGTGATGTGGCCAAAGTACAACGGCCTCAGTCTTGTCATTTTGGCTTCCAGAGCGATTTATGGTTTGATCTGCTCTGGGACTTATTTGTTTGACTTCTTGGCTGATCATGATGACCTCAGCACTCTTCTCCAGCATCACATCTCAAATGAATCAGTTCTCTTCCTATCCGCTTTCTGAACTGTCCAGCTCTCACGTCCATACATGGTAATAGGGAATGCAATGGCTTGTATGATTCTAACTTTCATGCTCAGTTGTATGCCTTTACATTTTAGGATATTTTCTAGTTCTCTCATAGCTTCCCTCCCCATTCTTAGTCTTCTTATGATTTCTTGACTGATCAATATTTGATCCCAGGTATGAAAATTCTTTTACTATTTCTATTTCCTCATTGTCTAGGTTGAATCTGTAAATTTTCTGTGGTCATTATTTTTGTTTTCTTTATGTTGAACAATAAACCTGCCTTTGCATTTTCCTCCTTGATCTTTCTTAGTAATTGTTCCAAGTCTGTGATGTTTTCAGCTAGTAGTATGGTGTCATCTGCATATCTTAGATTGTTGATATTCCTTCTATTTTCACTCCTCCTCCTGTGTCCAATCCTGCTTTTCGTAACAGATAGGGTGAGAGAGTGCAGCCTTGTCTGACCCCTTTGCCAATTGGAAACCATTCTGTTTCTCCGTGTTCTGCCTTAACAGTGGCTTCCTGTCCTGAGTAAAGATTCCTCATTAGGACTATCAGATATATTGGCACTCCCATGTCTTCCATAATCTTTCATGATATATGCAGTCTAAGGCCTTGCTATAGTCTATAAACCATGTTTCAAATAACCAGGGGTTATAATTACATATTATGCAGACGCCGAATTGGAGGGTTCTACAATTTCTGAGCTTTCACATTTCTGTCCAGTAGAGCCAATTCCGCTTTCTTTAATCAGGATGAAAGGATAGTCCAGTAGAGATTGGAAGGGCTGGGCCCCAAAAAGCCAAGGCTGTCCCAGAAGAATAGTGAATCCTATGTTTATGAAGGTGGAAATAGTTACAGGGAAAATAAGGATCTACTTTGGGAGAATATAGGAGATACGCAAAAGCTATTGAAGAGACAGCAATGACAAAACATGTACACCAACCTTAACTCTGTTGCTGCTTTGATGGGAAAACCCTTAGACATTTTTAGAAGTGTATCCTCAGATGATTGGAATGAAGTTGATAGTAGCTAATGGCAATAATTCTTACCCTAGCGTGCTCATATGCACTACAGTTCTCACTTTTTCTGTTCATTGTCTGCAGAAGATAGAATTTTTGGGCTGATAGCATCTAGGGGAGGATGAGGTTGGGAACCACTGGCTTATGTTAAGGTCACAGTGTTCAGCCACCTGGTTGGTCTCAAACAATTGAGGAATATGGCAGACAGGAAGGACAGAACAGAAAAGAAAGCATAAACCTATAGTGTAATCAGTGTATTGTTCTTAAAATTTCCATGCAGCTGAGCAGAGCCAACATTTGACTGGGAAAGCAACTGAGCTTTCTTCCTTAAAGGAGATTTCATAGTCAAATTAGATCACCAGATAATTGGTTATTGTCAGAATAAACTCCTCAAATGTGTGGAAACTTTGTCCAAAAGTAAAACTTAGTCTGGGGCTTAATGAAAGCTAGGGAAAAAATATTTCTGGGACTATCTTCTTCCAAACACCAACTGGCATGTAATTTCCTGTCACCAAAAATGAATATTTCAAACTTCTGTGATGCTTGCAGCAAAAAATGCTTTGTCTTAATCTGAACAAAAAAACATACTTTTGCATAAATACTGTGTTTTTGTCTGGTCCACTTTCAAGCAGTTGTGCTGCTGTAAAAGGCTGTTTATTATCATTGCTACTAAGTGTTGCATTGCATATGGCCATCTGTGAGTTAAATCTAAACTGTAAGCCTATGACCTGTGACTTTTAGAATCCACTTTCATTACTGCAGTTAGAAGGGCAACCCCTCAGAGCAGGTGCCAGGACTTTATTTTGCAAAAGACCAGAGAGTAAACAGAGCTTCTTGTTGGTCAAACAGTGATCTCTTATCAAAAATGCAAATAGCAAGTCACCTCATTTTACAATAAATGTCTTCCATTGTAGATACCATTTGTTTTAAGTTTTCTGGAGGTGTTTGCTGAGTAGCCATTATAAAGTAGCATGCTGTCTCATTGGCCACTTTTTCTATGAAAACGTGTGTATAAAAGTGAATGTGCAAAAAAATGACCTTCAAACAGGCATACATTATTCAAAGACATGGCCTCATATGGATAGGGACTGCAGGAGGGATATACATTTGTTTCATCCATATATCACTTTGCAGGAGAGTAACTTGGGTCATTGATGAGGTGGCTGAACACCAGCCTAACTGGTTCACAAAACCAGTTGTACAAGAATGCTTTTCAAGCCCTATCAAGTCCTTGAGGTACATGATGGGTATAGTCACAAACAGTGATGTATTTGTAAGCTGCAGCTACCAGGGGTTGGAGGTGTGCGCAAAATGAAGGCATTGCATCCTCAGTAAGAATGCTGCCCACTCCCCTGAAATTTTTCCTTCAATCCCCACATTTCTAGCATTGTGGTAACTTAAAACTTCAGTTGAGTATTTTGAAACACAGTTTAGTCATCCCCTCAAAAATATGGTACAGGCAAAGTTACCAAATGCAAACAGCAAATAGAAGAGTTTTAGATGTCGAAAGTTTAGTGTCTCACTTTCTGCAGTGATAGAAATTTGGAGACCGAAAGAACTTTTTGTTTATGGGGGCAGAATTCTTATTCGAGGAGGCCAATAGCTTCATCCCTCCCTCTCCTAGTTATGCCCCAATGTGAACACTCTTGTAAGTGGAACCCATTTCCAGGATATCAAAATAAATTCACTTTGAGGAACAGGGGAAGATAGCAAACAGCTTCTTGAAGACTAGAGGCTGGCAGGCTGGTGAGTTAGCAGTAAATAATGCTAAGCTGTACAATGATTCTATGGCAGGCAGTGATATGCACATCATCATTTGGAGCCTTAGAGTGGGTCCACACAGTTGTGGAAATGTGGAGAGCAGTTTGGACATAGACACTAGGCAGTGGGCTGTGACTTGCTGGCAGATTTTTTACACTTTCCTTCAAGAATAATAGTACAGTGGGCTCTTCCTATATGCGGGGGATCGCCTATGCTGGAATCCTATAGATTGCTGTGGCGGTGCACTCTGTATATACAACAATTGAATTCCATTCCTTATATGAGTGTCATAGTGTATTAGGTATATACTTGGCTTTTACAGAAGATATGGTACAATGTCATTTCTTTCTTGTGCCTGCACCCCTTCTTAAGAAGTGGCAGGGGCATGTCTTTCTAGCTGGACTGCAAGGGAAACACCAAAATGCTTTTTTTAAAAAAAGAAAGAAAGGTATCCTTCATACTTGAGCAGCATTTTGTTCAAAACAGAGCACTATGATGCTGCATTATCACCAGGGAGTCAAGGACATTAATTTTTAACCAGTGACTTGGCCACTGAGCACAAAGTGACTCAGCAGTCATTGGAACCAGAATGAATGAGCTCTTTTTTCTTTTGCTAGGCTCTAGCAGCTTAGTAACTTTCTCGCTCATGTTCCATCCACCTGATTGTGAGCCGCAGGGAAATGTATATTCCCCAAAGAAGGATGCAGGTGTAGTCAGTAGCTGTTTTCTTTCATATACTTTATTACTGGAAATACTTGCCTTTCAGCTTATGCAAACAAACTGAATCTCCCTTTTTTTAATTCCCAAATACACATAAACATGCAGACACTCACTTCATGGCAGCCGTCATCAGATTGCAGGTTTTATTTTTTACTTTTAGGCTCTAGTTTTTACAAGTGTTGTTGTTGTTGTATTGGTGCCATCGAGTAATGGAGGTAATCAAACCTTGGCAAATTTGAGAATCAGACTCATCGGCCATCAGAACAGGGGCAGTGCTTCCTAGTTCTTAGTTGAGAAGTTCTACAATTGTTTTATTTTAATTGGTTGTTAGCCACCTTAAGTTCTGTGTTGAAGAAAGGTGAGAAATCAGTCAATCTTCCAGTTGGGAATAGAGAAAAGGTGTTGGCAATCCCATGTCTGTAGCATCTAAACCTTCTTCTGTCCCACTTGTATATTTGCCAGTATTCCTTATGCAACTAAACATAAAACACCCCCTCTTCACAAAATCAAGACTCTTCCTCACCCAGAAACCCCCCACAAAAATCCTTTCTCCCATCTCAACAATCCCAGTGCCTTTGTGTTTTGCAAGCTCTGTCTTTCTGCCTCATCCAAGGCTTCACTTGTGCCTGAGACTTGTCCCATAGGAATCTATTTGTACATACAGTCCTTCTTTCCAATAAAGCCCATTCTATATCTCCCATCTTTCCCTCTTCTTTCTTTCTTTTTTCCTCTTGTTCTCTGTGTTTGCATGTTTTCAACATCCCTGGGCAAGGTAGAGGGAGAGGCTGGAGCAAATTGTGATAAGGCTTCAGTGTTCTCAGACATGAGCTGAGGATGAGAAGAAGAAAGGTCAGTGACAGATGCTGCATAAGGCACACCCAAGAGAAGGACTTGGAGAACAGAAACAGAATTCTGCAAGGTCTGCAGTACCTCTGCAAAGTGGAAAGTGTAAGGAAATAGCAGGCATCCTTAGAAGGATTATAAAAATGGTGCAGTGGCTTCCACTCAGTCAGTCACAGAACTAAAAAGACATGGCAGGATTAGTAAACCAGCATCAGAGGCCAACTTGGTAGCCTACTTTACTGGTTTTATAGGGGAAATGCCAACAGATTTATCCCTACTCACCCTTTCAATTCAGAGCAAAATATTGTAGCATCTCCTGCTGTATTTGTGATCACCACAATAGTATGGAAAGTATGATTGTGAGCAACTAGATATATCAACTGGAGATTTTCATATTGCTCTGAGGCATGACAGGTTTGTCATCTATTTATCTTGCAATTCAGCTAATGAATCTATTTCTTGCCTTTTAGCAGGGATGTAAATCTTCATAAATATAATCCCCACAGGCAACAGTGAATGTCTCTACTATTTTTACCCTTGCTGTGGGAAAGTCACTGAAAACTGCACAGTTTTCAAATATTCTTCTTAATTTGGCACTTATTCTGTTCTCCCCCCCCCCCCCAATGTGGGCTTTTTATTTCTTTTTGTTTGGTTGGTTTTTGTTGCTTTTTTGTATTGGAAATGGTATTTTCTAAACTATAAGCAGGTTTTCTATTCAGAAAACACATTTTCTTCACATAATAATAATAATAAATAATAAATAAAATTTTATTTATGTTTCCCCAACTCTCCCATTGGATCGAAGCGGGATTACAGACTAGATAAAATCCAACATATACATAGAAATCTTTAAACAAGTTACTAACATTAAAATCTCAGCATATCAATAACAATTATCAGTTAAATTACCAGTTAACAATACAATTGGGGAATAGAGCAGCATCTCTTTCAGGGAAAATGTTAGTCAGTATATTATATCATATCATGGTAAGCTTAGCAGAAAAGCTCGGTTTTAATCACTTTCTTGAATGCCTGTAGTGAGGTCGCTAGGCAGATGTCCTCAGGAAGGCTATTTTCCTAAGGGTTATTTTCTCTGCCACCCCCACCCCCCAATCTATTTTTCATGCAGATTAAGTTCCAAAATGTGAAGATTTTCACCTCTCTAGGGTTCTCCTCATCAGGGTTTCCTGACACTTGAAAAACATGTGTTTGGGTCATTTTTTCAAATATATTTGAATATTCTTTGTCCCTATGCTTTAGGCATCTCTTCTAATTTAGCCACCTGAATATGGCTTCTTGAGAGACACAAATAACATTTCTTTATTTAGAATGAGAAGGGTACAAGATTACCAAGGATGTTTGTTGCTCTTGTTAAAGAAAAAAAATTAACATTTAGAAAACAAGTTAGATTATGGAATCAGGTTGTCACAAAATACTAAGTTCATTCGCATTCTTTTTTTCTCTCTAGTAGTAACAGAACCCGACTCCTTAGCCTTCAATAATTTGTTTTCTTTCAGATCTTCTGTATGACGTATTCTTCTGTCAGACAATTCATGTAATGGCTGGCACTAATATTTACATTTTATCTTCTTTTTCCCCTTCCCCAGCCTGTATTTTCAGTTGCACCAAGCTTAGTTGCCAATTTGACTGACTTGATTATTTCTGAGTGCAGAAGATATCCTTCTTTTAATGAATTGGAATTGTGATCCTGAGGCTATTGAGAGCTATAGATGATTGTCATTGACAGGAGTAAGGGTGCATTGGATGATTTCATTGGGGCCACATTTTGAGCAAACTGACTTGATTTGCAGATCTCAGACTGATGTTTGGATGGAAACATCATTTATCCTTTTGATTTTGCCAAATTAATGGCTCAAAACATGTATTAAAGAATGACAAAAATTCAAACATGGGACCTTTTACAAAACTACATTTAGAAATGTGTGTTTTGTGACAAGTTAAAAATTACATATTTAAATGTTTAAATATAAATTGTCATGAACTTTTTAAAAATGGCAAATTAGCACAGAAATTGATAAGAATAGAATTTTGAATAATATACATGAAATTTACTTGGAATGGAATTATACTAGTCTATTTGTCCTTAGAAAACAAGCATACTTCCGTGTAGAACTGTGTGTTTTGCATGTAGAAAGTCTTAGGAATAAACTGGCCAGTATGTGAAAGACAAAGCTAAAAGATGCATCTTCTTGTTTTGTCTAATTTGTACTCTAGAGTAAGTGCAGCAAATTTAATCCAGATCTAGACTAGTGTGATTTGGGTAGATGGCTGTAACCATCCCTCTCCCACCATCTCAGTCTAGGTCAGAAGCGCTGAACCTGCCATTTAGATTGCTAGCAAACAATCTTGTGTTGAACCATCTCTTACCAGTTAAAGGTTGGATCAAGACTCTTATGTTTCATATACTGAGGGCTCTGTCTCCCCCAGCTTGGCCAGATCAGCAAGGTCTCTTGACTATCTTTGTTGCATTTCAGGGGCTGAAGTGACTGCCCATTATTGAATCATGCATAAAATGACATACTGTATGCCAGAATCTGGATACAATCCTGAGCCTTATTGCATGAGAAAACAAAGCTGAAATGGAGTTGGAGAATAGCAGCTTTCTCTGTACCTTACAGCATGATGTCATAATGTTTCAGTTGTCTTCCTGCAGGAAACGGTAGTAAAAGTATATCTTTTGTTGATTTCCAGTTGGATTTCTAGATGGGTTCTAGCTGATTTTTCCAGCTAAAAAATCCCTGCTCTTTTAAAGCCATCTCACATGGGAAGAGAACTGAAGCGTTATGACATCATGCAGTAAAGCATGGCAAAAGCTGCTACTCTCTGGCTCCATTTTCATTTCTCATGCAGTGAAGCTCCCTGATTCTTTAAAGTAATGTAGCTTTTCAGATGAATCTCCAACAATTTTTATTTAAAGTACCTTAAAGTGTACAATTGGGAAAGGTCTTTCTCAGTCACTCTCAATCTCTCTCCTCTCTCTGACTCTCCTATTGCCTTTAAGAACCACTGCCTATCAAAATAGGTACCAGTAGCAAAAATGGCCATAATGCCTGTCAAGATTCAAGGCATGGGTGGCCTGAATACCAAGGTGGGCTGCCAGGGCCTGGATTGTGGATGGTGAACTAAGGCCTGGAAGGACAGGGCAAATGAAGCGTCTTCCTTCCACTTTGGAGGCATTCAAATGACCCATGCCTCCAAAGCAGCCCAAAGCCATGTTCCAGACCTTGGGACCAGAGCAAAAAGGAGCCAGGACTATCCCACCCCTGGCAGCATGGCACAGCCTGCTTTGGGAGTGGGCCATGTAGTCAGCGCAGTCTCGACCTGCTAGCGGATGGAGCAAACTCTGGCTGCTCTATCCCACCCATCTGCTCTGGCCATTAGAGATTCTAATGGGCCAGAGGTAGGAGGTAAGGTTGGGAAACAGACCAAGGTCTAAGCACAGCAAGGCAGAGTTCCAGGAGTCCAATGGGCCAGAGGCAGATTCAGGAGACAGACTAGGGGCTAAGCACAGCAAGGCTAGCAAGACAAGATGAAATACAACCAGAGCAGCTATAACTGTGTTGTTGTGACAAGGGTTGAGAGACCAATGCAACCCTTAAATGACTGTACCTCCAACTGCTCTACATTGATAGAGCTGGCTGTGCCTATTGGCTCACCCCGATCCTTCTAGGACTCTGGCAGCTCAGGCCTGGTCCTGCAAAGACTTCAGCAACAGGACTCCAGCAGCCAGAAGTCCCATCCTGCAATGACTTACATGGGTGGACCCTTACAATGGCTTCATATATTATCACAGAACTTAAAACTGGAAATGAAGTGATACCTTTATTTGCCAGCCAACATCCAGAAAATATATCACATAAGCTTTCAAAGCTTCAGTGGCTTCTTCATAAGACAAAGATGTTAAAATTCATACAGGAGAAGAAAGGGTACTGTTCAGTTGCTAATGGAGTTGAAATTTTATTGTCTGTCTTTTATTTCCCTTTGTTCCTGGTCGCCACATGGCCAAGAAGAGGAATGGCCTCTGTCTGTATTCATATCTCTGTAGAGGATCTTAAGTGACAACAGAAATAATATCTGAGAAAAATTGTAGACTTGTGACTTAATATTGTCACTTTTGTTCTCCTGTATGATTTTAACAATTTTGTCTGATGAAGAAGCCAGTGAAACTAGTGTATTTTCTGTGTTTTGCTTGGGCAATAAAAGTATTAATCATTTGTCAATTTGGGGTTTTGTTTTATTTTGTTGCATGGCTGACATGACTACTCTGAATATGCTTCATATACTATCATGTAACTTAAAACAATTAAACAGGAAGTACTCCAGTAAAAAAAAATCACAATTGCTCTTATTTTTGTAGAGCTCTTGATAGTCTTAGGAGATATACAAGTAATACGATCAAGAATAGTAGTAGTAGAAGCAGTAGTAGTTACAGTAATAAATAACAGGATATTTGAAAGATGCTTTGGATAAACATATACATCCCCTATGTCTAGTACAACTTGGGCATTATGTTAGAAAGAGCAGCAATGCTATCCTATAATCATTTCCTGGTGGAAGGGACAATTGAAATCTAAGGCACTGTTTACAAATCACCATGTTTATAACCATAAGAGCAGAGTTAGTCTGATGTAATGAATTTCATGTAAAGCATTTATTTAATGCATTTATGACTTTTTATGTTAAGCGTTATTAATGTAAAGCACTGGCTAATATTTACATTTTGTCTCTCTTTTTTCTTCCCCAGCCAATGTTTTCAGTTGCACCAAGCTTAGCCACCAATGCTTCAACGGCCTTTAATCCCTACTTGGGGCCTGTCTCCCCTGGCTTGGTCCCAGCAGAGATCCTGCCAACAGGACCAATGCTGGTTGCAGGGAATCCTGGTGTGCCAGTTCCTGCTGCTGCAGCGGCAGCAGCACAAAAGTTAATGAGGACTGACAGACTGGAGGTAGGAAATAACCTCTCATAAATTGTTCTGACTCTTGCTCATTTTTAATAGCAGTGGCACATAAATAGCTAACATGTGAAAGTGGTTGCTTTGGTGAAGTTGAAGGCTTTCATGGCTGACATCCATAGTTTTTTGTGGTTTTTTCGGGCTATGTGGCCATGTTCTAGAAGATTTTCTTCCTGACGTTTCGCCAGCATCTGTGGCTGGCATCTTCCCAGATGCTGACAAAACGCCAGGAAGAAAATCTTCTAGAACATGGCCACATAGCCCCCAAAAAACCACAAAAAACTATGGTTGCTTTGGCATTTAAGACAAAACTTCTTTAGAGGTGAGATAATGATGTGTCTGTAATGCTTTGGATGGGCAGCTGCTCATCCAAAATGTGCTGGATGTAGGGTTTTACAGGATTAGGCAAAAACATCTTCTTATGGCTGACCTCAGAGATTTCTGGCATGGCAGTTGAGCAGCTGAACTGTTGTCTTAGCTAAGATCTCCCAGCAGAAGGGCCAAAATAGGGGTGAAGAAGAGAGAGGCAGGGAAGAACGAAGAGACCCAAGCCTCTTCCAGCTCAGAGACATTGCCACAATCTTACCACACATTTTGGGCAGAGTGACTGTAATCATAAGTAAAATATATTTTCACATTTCCTGATCTATGGTGATAAAGGGTATCTCAACACATTGATATATGCTTTATGGGGAAAAGCAACCATTGCAAATTTTTTATTTTATATTTATGTGCTAAAAAAGATGCTTTTGCTCAGATTTTGGGGGAAAGCACTAGGGGGATAAACCACTGTGTTTTGTAATTGAAGAGTGTTATTTGCCTATAATAATTCCCAGAAATCTTCTTATTTTCTGAAAAAAAATCTGAAAACTCTTGTGTTCTCACCCAACAGAGAGAAAACTACTGTAGATTTTTATTTTATATTTGTATGCAGGAACAAGATATGTGATCATTTATATTCTCCTTAAAAGGAGAGCTGTAAAAGAATGTGGGTTTGCAGTTGCCCAAATTGTTGTATGAACCTCTTTCTTATCTGTTTTATAGAAAAGTATTCTTTATGTACCTTTATGTCCACATACTTTGGATTATGATAGTCACCTATATTGTCATAAGTCACTATCATTAATTCTCAGTAGTTAATAAGTAGGGTGGGAATGTTAATGAGCCACTGTATTTCCCAAAACTTGATTAACATGCAAACTGATCCTGTCGTTATATGTTCAAAGTATAGCTCTCTATTAGTTTGAGTTTTAAAATTATCTTGTCATTATTATTTTTTTGCATATTTTTTGCCAAATGCCTGGGAATGTCATCAGTGCAATAGTGTTTTCTTTTCTGCTCCATTCATCATAGTGTGATGCATCACAACACTTCTCTGATGGACTGTCACATGTGCTTTGTTAAAGCAAGGAGTGGAAGTACAGTAGTAGTATCTGAAGCTCCTCATGTTTCTTTTTGTAGCCCTTGGCTTGTCCTAACTCCCGGGACTACCCATTTTCTGAACATAATGAAGGAAAGATGAATTGTGTCTCCTCAAGATATTATGTGTCAAGTTATCTTTACATAGATTGCAAGGCACTGTTTAACATGTTTTTTAAAAAAGAAAATTAAAAACACACTTCTTTGTGTTTTCAAAAACATTTTTGGCAGTCAATATTGCACTTGAAGAGTCCCTGTGACAGAAAACTGGCCCTCGGATTCATGGCTATTCACAATCTCTCTTTTATAATATTCACTATGAGATCTTACACAAAGATGGCAGAGTTTGACTGTTTAGTAATACTGAACGTGCCTGTATAGCAAATATAGATTAACTCATATTGGGTTTTGCAAAAACAGAGTTATAATGATATTAGGGAGAGGTATGCATCTGAGAAATATGAATCTACTTAAAAGCTAAGTTTGAATTTTAGTGGCAAACCCAGTCATTCATGGCTAAACAAGGTTATTACACCCACTGGCTGTAAATTGACATGAATGAATTATTGTTAGTGGTATAGCTAAAACATGGCAAAGTTACATTTTTTGCATTATAGCTCTTAGAATGTCCTTGCTAGCATAGCTAAGCTGATTGGAGGATTCTTAACATTACAGTACAACAGAGTAATTTTTGAAAAGCTCTTGAATTTATCCACCTTCCTACCAGGGTAAGAAACAATCATTGACAACCTTTCTCATTTCCATTCCATGCTTGTTTTGACACTTTTGCCTCAAGCCTCATATTTGTTATTTATCAGTTTTAGTATAAGTGTTCTTCCACTTTAGCTGATATTGTCCTTTGCCCTTAAACAGTCCTTTATCAGAGGATGTTTGACAAGACTTTTTAGGATCTTATTACATCCTTAGGCAAGTAGGCTGCAAGCTAGCCTTATTCCATAGCTTGGTACTGCATTAAACTAAGGGGCTATACAGATTGCCCCTAAGGGGCGGCATGCAACCACTCCTTTCCTGGCCAGATCGGGGCCGCGGCAACCTCATGCTGCAGCCCCATCCGGCCTCTGGAGAGCGCAAAAAGGAGCAGCAAAAAGTGGCTCCTTTTTGTGACCTCCAAAGGGTGCCATAGCCGCAGAGGCACAGCTCCATGGCACCCCTTGAGCACTGTGTCATTTGGATGCAATGTCGGAGGTATGTCATGATGGTGCACACCATCTGCACTGACGCACACCAAAATGGTGCCATGAGGTGGCGTTAGGGCAAGCATAATCCGGACGCTGAACCCTGACTCCACCCACAGAGCGGAGCTTTCTGCTGGTCTGTATAGGACCTACGTTACAAATTAAGTCTGCTTCATGCTACTTTGTCACACTTTCATTATGACTTCTCAATTAATGAAAGATAAATGCTAAAGTACAAATCTGATGCAGGCATAATGCTCAATCATGCTGATATATATTTGTTGCAATAGTTTTTAAAACTGAATACTGCTACTTCCTATGTATATTCCATTGTTACTGTTGTTATTATGTGCCTTCACATTTACATCAATCCTAAGGTTATTGTGGGGTTTTCTGGACAAGATTTGTTTGGAACAGGTTTGTCATTACCTTCCTCTGAGGCTGAGAGAACATGACTTGCCCAAGGTCACCAAGTGGGTTTCATGGCTGAACAGAGATTTGAACCCTGGTCTCAGAGAGTCTTAGTCCAACTCTCAAACCAATATACTATTTTAGTTTTCAGTGTCACATTGTAATATTCTTCAAGTTGGGATAAAAATCTATGAACTAATAAGTGCTAATAGTGACCTGTTGCCTTATCCTATATACAGAGGGGGAGAGAACTCCTCAGCCAGTGTAGCCAGTAGCTTTGCTGGTGGCAGGATTCCAGGAGTTTTAATCCAAAAGGTAATCTTTAATACATCTGACTACCCCAGACACACATCAAAATCATAGCTTGGCTTGCTGAGCTAAACCTTGCCCCACAGAATATACTGTATACTTAGTATTACTTAATTTGCTTTGTCATTCAGCAGGCAGAGTTGGCGCAGAACTGGGGAAACATTACTACCATTGTTTTTTTTCATTATAGATTTAACTATGATTTGCAAAAAATAAAATGTATCATGGTTTGGAGAATCTAACATGGAGTGTATACACATCTCATAACTATAGCACTCCAATTCCTCTTCAGATGCTTTGACTCCATTTTATGGAATCCTGGGATTTGTAGGATCCCACCTCTCAATTTAAAAAAAAAACCTTTGTGGGGTGCAGTATTTAGAGTTTTCTACCAGAGAGAGGTTCTTTTGGGAAATGCTCTAGAGAACTGTAAGGCTTTTAACCATCTGCAGATCTCAATATTCTGAAGATGTAGCCATGGCAGTTAAAGGGATCTCAAAATACTGTAATTATGCAATATAATAATAATAATAATAATAATAATAATAATAATAATAATAATTTTTATTTATATACCGCCCTTCCTGAGATCAGGGCGGTTTACATCATAAAAACAACACAGGTTACAATAAACATCTTAAATTAACTACACATCCATGTAATAAAGATAAAAGCCCCGTTAGCCAATCCTCTTGCAGAATACGAAGGAGGGGAGGCCTACTAGGACTCTGATTGGGAGAATGCGGTCTTAAACAGAAAGGTTTTAAAATCCTTTCTAAATTGGGCCAGGGAGGTGGCCGAGCGGAGCTCTGAGGGCAGCGTGCTCCAAAGGGCCGGGGCAGCGATGGAGAAAGACTTCCTCGTGGTAGAGGTAAGTCTAGCCCCTGGCACCTTAAGTAATTATGGATATATCCCCAGTAAGGCAAAGCAAAACCACTTCAACCCATGCTTTCACATACTGGTTTTTGTCCTATCCTTCACCATGATTTGGACGAAATGCTTAGCCATGGTTAAGAAAATCAAAGAACCATTAAGTATTATATCTATACATAGCCACAGCATTGGCAAACCCATTGTTTTGTTTGTTTCAACTCCTATTTTCTTTTACCTATTTTCTTTTCACTGTGACTAGTGCTATGCAGAAATATCTGGGAAGGGGGTGTGGGGAACAACACAGACTGACTTTTTACAGACTAAGATTAACAGTTCGAACTGCATCAGAAAGCAACAACCCTGCCACCAGACATCTGATTTCACATAAGTCACTTGTACATGCATGAGAAAGCTTTCCATTTGTTGTCAATTCCCATAAGGAAGACATCTAAAATAGCACCTTACTACTTGTGAATTGTGAAGAGAAATTGGCTGGTTGCATGGGGAAATGGCAAGGCTGGGCCTTCATCTAATCTGCTATTTTATCAGTAATGCTTCTCAGATGCTCTGGTGTGAGATCATTAGTTCATGTTTACTGCTAAAAGTGTGTAGAGTGAAGACGTTATATTAGAATCACAGTTCTGTTACACATTTTAAAAATCTGTATTTGGGGAATAGTTTTATATTAAGTCAGACTATTGTTTTATCTCTTCTGATACTAACAGGTCTCATTGTATTCCTAGAGAAACATTCACATTGTTCCCAATATGATCCATTAATTGGTGATAGGAAAGAATGAACCAGTTCTTGGCTTTAATATTGTTTAAAATATCCATAATTTGTAAAAAAAAAAAAAAACCCACAATAATTATAAAATTAATTGTTCAATCATTGTCACATTTGCATAGTTTGAATAACAAGTACTGTTCAACTTTTAAATTAAAACTTTTATTTTTAAAGGGTAGTTTTTCAAAAGGGGTGTCATTTGGGGCCTTTTTAATCATCCCATTTGAGTTTTTTTAACAAACATAATTAAAAACAATTTAAAAACAGATAAAACCTTTAAAACAATATTGAGAACTACCATTAGTAATGATTTATACACTAAAGCTTTCAACAGTTAACGTGAATAAATCAGTTTTTAAATGAACTGAAGCAGTAGCACTAACTGACATGACCATGATCTGGACTGAACCTGGGAGGACCCGTGTGCAAACTATCTATTAGGCCACTGAACTATGGGAGCTGCCTTATACATTTTAATCAGCCTATCCATGCGTCAGGGGTATAGCCCACAGAAGCTCTTGAACTTGCAGCCTGGGTTGAGAATCATACAGCTCTCCAAATGTTGTTGGATTGCAATTCCTGTCAGTGCCCAGCCAGCATATTGAACGGTGACGAATGTTGTGAGTTGAAATCTAATAGTATCTCAAGGACTTCATGCTTCCCACCTGTGCTGCATCCTAATGAGTGTCAGGCAGGGTCGGCTTATGAGTCACTTCTGAGTTACCCACTGTGGTTAAAAAAAATGAAATTACAGGGAAGCTAGAGGAAAAAAGCTTCTGAACTAAAATAGGCTACAGTGGCTGAGTTGATTTATACAAGTATCCAGATGCTGGCTCACTGGTCTGGTCTCCTGCTGGATGGATGGCAGTGCCTTGTTTCATCTTTGCTAATCAGAAAGGAACATGTCAATACTTAAGCTATTTACATAACAACACTCACTTGTGTCAACAAGTACCACATCAAGAGTCAGTGTAGTGTAGTAGTGAGAATGCTTGAGACCATTGCCCAAATCTCCCTTCAGCCAGAAAATGTGCTTGGTAGCCAAATGATATTGTTTTAGGATACTTCTTTATATTTAACTACATGATTAATAGGTTACTATGGTCTTGCATGATTATCTGCAATAAAAAAATTCAAATTCATTGCCCATGTTTACACAGAACACCAGTACAAAACTGGAAAACTCCACTTTATTGAGTCTTACTCTCTCTAGAAGCCAAGATGACTGTCGTACTTTGGACATACCATGAGAAGACATGAATCACTAGAAAATACAACAATGCTTGGTTAAGGTAGAAGCCAATAGGAAAAGAGGAAGATGACATTGTAGCTGGACAGATTCAGTCAAGGAAGGCATGACTCTGAGTTTGCCAGAATGGAGCAGGGTTGTTGATGTTAGGGCCTTAAGTAGCTTCTGTGGTGCTTCCATCTGAAGGGCCTAGCATGGGTAAGGAAACTGAGAAAGGCTGAATGTGCACCTAAACAGAGGAAGGGAAAGTCCAGTTAGAAAAAGAAAATGGAGAGCAGAGAGAAAGAGAAATAACACTGAGGTAGAGAGTCAGTGTCTTCCATTTCCTAATTCTCATAGTAATGGTTTCTTCTGCTGTTTGTCTGTAAAAACAAAATACATGCTAGCCTGCACTACACTGGGAAGGGCTGTAAAGAATAGTTGTGTATTCAGCTTTCACCTAAAAACAAGAATTGCAGAATTTGTATTTTACAAAATAAAAAAGAGTATTTTACATAATGAATGTTTCTATCCTAAATGCTGTGCTCCACATGACATGTTTGAGCAGTGTGAATGAACATGGCCACTATTAGTCTACATGTGCATACACCCCCCCCCCCCAAAAAAAAGTGTTGGAGACCACTTTACATTGTAATGTAGTCTCAAAGGGGTGATTTTGAATCATGTAAGGAAATGCCCAAGGATTCCCTTTGCATACCTCCTCCCATCACCCAAAGCTTGAATTAAAGCAGGCAACACAGTAAAGTCGAAGGCTTTCATGGCTGGCATCCATAGTTTTTTGTAGGTTTTTCGGGCTATGTGGCCATGTTCTATAAGAGTTTTGTATATCCTCCTACCCCAAGGGGGCCATCATCAACAGAACAATATACAGATTGACATGGGAATCACTCCTCCTCACCCAGAGTCACACAGTATATATAAATACCCACTCTCTTCCAGGTTAGCATTCTCTGAAGATGTCAGCCACAGATGCTGGCAAAACATCAAGAATAAACTCTTATAGAACATGGCCACATAGCCCAAAAACCCCACAAAAGACTATGTAGGCAACTCTGACTGGATCCAGGACAAGCTGTTAACTATGAGCTGAGTTGTGTGGAGTGACTGTTGCATTGATTAGCAACTTGAGGCAAACACAGCAAGGAGGATGTAAGGGAAGTGAAATGGCTGGAGGTGATTTTCCTTTTCAAGGCTAATTGGGCAATTTTCGATCTGCTGCTGCTGTGTTGCAGAGTTCAGGCAGCCTTCTCTCCAGAGTGGGGCTCACGCTCTGCTGTGTGTTAAGTGGGGCAAGGGGACACAGCTGTCATTTTTGCAGTTCTCTGAGACAAAACTCTGCCAAGCCAACCAGTGATCTGAGCTTTTTGTCCTTCTTGGGGTTTGGTTGCTACTTCTCCAGAAGCTGGTACTTTTTGCTTTGATTATGAATCACCAGTGCCTGTTCAGCAATCATAAGATCTTTCACACTATAAATTGATCACAGTTCTTTTTTCTGGGGTCCATTTTCTCTCCCCTCCCTGTCACATTTCTGCTCATGTTTACATGGCACTTTAAAGCTGCAACTAGCTTTGCAATCAGGTCTAGAACTAGGGGAAAATCCTTTTATGGACTGCAACTTCCAAAATCCCTCAGCCAGTATAACTAGTGGTTATACTGGTTGTGGAATTCTGCGGGTTTTGGGGGGGGGGCTTTTCCAGAATCCTTGGATAAGTCTCTACTCCCATTTCACAGTTGAAAAGCAAGGCAAAATCACCATTACACCCCCAAGCACTTAGTTTGTCCATGACAAAGATGGAAAATTGTATCTCCAAGATCAAAGTATAACAAAAAGAAAAAAAAAACTAAACTAACTGTTTAAAAAAGGTACCTTCAAGACACCAGATCCTGTCTGATCTTGGAAGCTAGCTTTTCAGTGAGGGCCAGACACCTGAAGAGAGACCTCTGATGTCAAACTTCTGAAGTTTTCAACCTATACAATTGTTGGCTTCATCTCATAGCCACAATTAACATATATAGAGAACATACCATCCTTGCTATTAAAGTTGTTCCTTTTTATTTATTTGGAAAAGTTACTTATTTTGAATGACAGCTTCCAGAATCCTCCCAAAAGCAAGGCAAATGGCCATGTTGGTTGGGAGATTCTGGGAGATGTCTAAGGTGCGGTCTAGACTGGCGCTTTGCACTGGCCTGGCCACATACTAGGGTTGCGCAGGGTGGAGCATCCACACACCCTGCAATCCTAGTACATGGCAGTGGCATAATAATGGCGGTGCCCTGTATACAAGGGCACCGCCATTGTTATGTAAGTACCGTGCGGCATCCACACATTGCCATATGGTGCTTACATAATGAGTGCCAGTGGCGCACTTGTTACACTGCCCTGCAGCTTTAAAAGAACTCGCTTTTTCGGGTTATTTTTTTGCCGAAAGGAAGCCGCGCAATTTGGCGGCTGTGGCTTCCCTGTGGAGGAAAATCAGGCCCCAGCAGGCCGTTGGTTTTCGGCAGTCTGTACTGTATTTAAAGTAAGTAACTTTCCCAACCCTGATACTGCTATTCAACTTAAGAATGTAAAGTTTGTCCACAGAATTCATCTCCCTGAAAGAGAAAGGAAGGAGAAAACCTCATCTTGACACATCGAGATACTCTATTGAAAATTAAGCAATTACTGTAACAAAAAAAAAAAAATTGCCTTCTGCCCAAATGGATGAACACTCCCCCATATTCAGTTTCTTTACATTTTGCAGAAAGTTTCATTGCACAGCTAATCTTTGTGTTAATCAATGCACACATTCACACACACAGCAAATGCACAAGGACAGGATCATAATTCAAAAAGATGTGATCAACCCATCCAGTGTTTAATTTTTTTCAAAAAAATGTCCATGGTTCAATCATGAACCATGATTAAAAATCCTTCTAGTAAAATAATGGGTCAACAGAGTGTTGTTGACAGGCAAAATGATTTTATGGAAACTTGGTTATTTTATATACACACACGAAGGACATTTTTATTTTATTATAACTTGTATCTGGTGCAAAATTGTCTGATACTTTGGAGAGGCTTGATTTAGTTGCCATCTTTGAAAACATCAGTGAGGCAACTCATCACCACTGGCTGAAACTGAAGAGACCACAGTTTTTATGCTTTCTTTCCAAATGGAATTACAATAGCATGGGCATCCAAATTGACCATTTCATTAGAGAAATTGTGGATCCTTTAATTTTAATGTTTCTTTTGAGGTTGTATTTTTCCTTGTCCAAATATTATGTACAAATGTACTGAACACATATACCTTTGAAACAAGTCAATAAATATTTTTTTTAAAATCCTCCAAAAAAGCAAGAATCACAAACTGCATAAAAATTGCCCTCATCCCTGCACAGATTTGTCATTATGCAAAGGGATCTTGCAGCTCCTTTGAGACTTACCAAAGTTCATTGTAGCATAAGCTTTTGTAGACTTGTCTACTGCAGCTGAAAAAGTAAACCAAGGCTGGACCTGCACTGCAGAAATAATGCAGTTTGACACCACTTTAAAGGTCATGGCTTAATGCTATGAAATTCAGGGGTTTGTAGTTTTGTTGTGCCACCAGAGCTCTCTAACAGAGAAGGCTAAATATCTCAAATTAGAAATCCCAGAGCTCTATAGCATTGAACCATGGCAGTTAAAGCTGTGTCATACTGTATTATTTCTGCAGTGCAGATGCAGTCACATCTATGAAAGCTTATGCTACAATGTCTTTCACTTAGTTATTTTAAAAGGTGCTACAAGATTAACATATGTATTGTTGTGAGCCTTCAAATTGTTTCTGATCTATGGCAGCTCCAAGGTGAATCTATCGCAGGGTTTCCTTGGCAAGATTTGTTCAGAGAAGGTCTACCTTTGCCTTCCTCTGAGGCTGAGAAAGTATGATTTTCCCAATGTCACCCAGTAGGCACCCATGGCTGAGCAGGGATTCAGACTCTGGTCTCCAGAGTCGTTTTCCAGTGCTCTCAAGCTACTATCATCACACCCATATAGAAACAGCTTCTCCAAATGTAGATAGTTCTTTGAAATGCAACAAAACAACCCCCCCCCCCCCCAAAAAAAAATTGTCAGCTGAACCAACAAGGATTTAAATTATACTGCCAAGGAGATGTAGAGGTACCAGAAATTTGTTGTTGTGCCAGAATTATTTGGCTGGTTTTGCGTATTGTAGGCCTTGATTTGGGTGGATATGGAGTGCCATGTGCTACTCTGCCTAAGGCAGTAAAATCTCTTGGGATGATTTTGTTCCCCTTAAATATGAATACCAATTCTCAAGCCCAACTAGCCTTTTTGCACATATGATAGCAGCCTTAATATCAATAATAAAAGAAACCAATTTTAATAAGGATAAGAAGAAGAAGAATAGCAGCAGCAACAACATGTCTAAGTATTAAAATGAATGCAGTACAACAGTGGGAAAGGAAAATATGGCCAGGAAAAGCATTATATGTATCTGCTCTCCCTCTTGTGGTGGGATTGTAGAATAGCTGGCTGACATAGTTCTTGGTTAATTTAAAACAGAGAGAAAGAGATTACACTTTTCGAAGCTAAAATGGATTATTTAGCCAAGCTAGAAATAGCTTACTTCTGCTTTTAAATCTGGGAAGGTAATAGAGACCAGATGCTAGGCTATATTTCAGAGGAAGGAACTGGCAAAATCACCTTGACTATTCTTTGCCTTAAAAAACTTATGAAATTCATGGGGTCACCATAAATCAACAAGCAACTTGAAGCCACATATACACAAAATTACTCACACAAGTTAAAACATCACATGGCACTCCAGAGAGAGAATGAGAAAAGCCTTTTGAAAGAAACGTAAGCATCATTCTCATCCTCTCCCAAAAAATGGAACAGTAGATTTTGAGTAATTGCCTCATAGTGGGGGGAAATGGGCTTAGATTCTACAAAGAGATCTTTTAACACCTTTGAGACTAATTGAGAGAAAGAAGTTGGTAGCATAAGCTTTCATAGACTTAACTCTACTTCATGAGATTCTGTAGTCTGGTTTGTAGCAGTAAGGCTTCATTTTCTGATATAGCAGTATAAAGAGTTCAGCTATCATGGCATGACAGCCAGTCAGTTTAATACTAGACATTGCCTCAAGGTGGGACAAAAATAATTGCCTGAATATACCTTAGGATTGCTTGCAGAGAGGTCCTGGTCGCTTTTGTTTCATTGTGTCTCATTTTCTCTGTTGAAATAACTGCACTTGTCCTTTAATTCCACCCTAGGTATGTCGAGAATATCAGCGTGGCAATTGTAACAGAGGAGAAAATGATTGCCGGTTCGCTCACCCTGCCGACAGTGCAATGATTGATACCAATGACAACACCGTGACTGTCTGCATGGATTACATCAAAGGGAGATGCTCAAGGGAAAAGTGCAAATATTTTCATCCTCCTGCACATCTGCAAGCTAAGATCAAAGCTGCCCAGTACCAGGTCAACCAAGCAGCGGCTGCTCAGGCAGCAGCTACGGCTGCAGCCATGGTAAGTCCAGAAATTTTGCAAAGCAGAAACATTGTCAGCTCGAAAATACAATTAACATCTTAACACTCCTTGCTGGAAGACATGATTGTTCAGGTATCCCTTCCCCTCAATATTTCTGTGAGCTTTCAAGCAAGAGCTTCTCATAAGTACTGTAGTTTGGAGCTTTGCTTAAAAACCCCAAGATCTTGTGGAAAACAATAGAATTTCTCCTTGTGAATTTAGCTTCTGCATATATAGACTTGTGCCCAAATGTAAGTACTATGTGTACCTATCATACCAATATGCATTTAGTGTGGTGATTCACATAAATGTTTTTGTCTAGTCAATTGCATATATATACCTATCAGGACTCAAAAGGTTTTTATTATTATTATTATTATTATTATCAACTAAGTAAGAATTATACAAGACACTAGTGCACTCCTCTCATGATCTGTTATTTTTTGTGCTCTGTTTCTTGGGTTTTGGTGTGTTTGTGTGAGAGTAATATCTCTTTAGAGAATACAAGCTTTTGCATAGTTGATCTCACACTGCTTCACTTCCTGCCCATTGGATCACCTTTTATTTTATGGTTTTCATTATCCTTGTGGTGTATCTGCACCACCCCGTTTCATACCACCTCCCTCCATCCTAAACAATCTTGGAACTTGTAATTTGACAAGGTACCTAGAATTCAGGAACTCTAATCAACTTCCTGAATTTTTTATGATGGAGCCATAACAGTTAACAATGTTTGAAACTGTTATAAAACTGATATAAAATTCTAGTGTGGATACACTTTGTATCTGTACTACAGACTTGTTCTTTTTTCCATAGGACCAGTTTGTATGATTTTACTTGTTCTTCATATTGCCTTGTTTTATTGTATGCTAGTTTATTCTAGCAGCTGCCAATATTTATTTCTTCATTGCACTCTTATCCTGCCTTTCTACAAAATGGGATCAAGCACAGCTTATTTATGAATCTAGAGATCTGCTACTTTAAATATCTATTCCAAGTTTCTGTGTCAAATGTAATAAAAACAATGCAGGTGCAATGGCATATATTCAGCAATTACTATGAAAACCAATTCCCCCTCCTCCTCCCCCCCCCAAAAAAAAATTGACCCACAATTCTAAATTGGAAACATAAAAGTTCAATTTTGGTGCAATGAAGAACAAAGGAATACACAATGCTAATGTGGGTTATGAATGTGAAGAGTTCTCATTGATACTTCAGTGTTCAGTCAAGAAGGTGTACCTTGATATACTCGCAAGGAGAAGGAAAACAGCTGCAAGAATTTTCTCACTTCAGGATTTAAACTGGAAGAAATCCATTGGTGAAAACTTGTATATGGTTTTTCTGTATGGAAAAGATATTTTGGGGCAGAAAATGTGTTTGAGGCAGAAAACAATCTATATCTCAAAGGTGTTTTCTCCTGTTCAAAGTTTTGTACAAAAACTACAGTTTCTTCCTACCAAAAGTACTTTCTTTCTTTCTAGGAAAACTACCTCTTTTTTCTGCGAGTGAATTTGTTCATTTGCTCAAATTCTGCAGTTTTAGCAGAAAACAAAAGTTGCTCCTTTTTTGTGCAAAAACATTTTCTGCACAGGAAAAAACATGTGTATTCTTGTGCAAATGAATTTTCCCAGTAGCCCAAGAGCATGAATAGGATTCAGAGCTGTAGCCATGTTAGTCTGGAATATCAGTATGCGAAGGGATATTACAGCAAATTTGGGACTAACTGAAAGAAAGAAACTGGTAGCATAAACTTTCATAAACTTGAGTCTACCTGCATCTGAGGAAGTATACTCAAGTCTACAAAAGCTTATACTACTAGCTTCTTTCTTTCAGTTAATTTCAAAGGTGCTACAAGATCCCTAACAGTATGAATAGTATATGAAAAATATACAGAAGCAGTTGTGGACTGGGAGAAAAATACTGAAATTACTCATTCTTGTCATCAGGAACAAAAACAAGCAAACATTTGGATGCCCACTAACAAACTTGTGTAAACACAGTTACATGTGCTTTTCTACATGTGTGAAATTTTGCAGTGACTTTCCATTATACTGTACTTTTTTATGGGGTGGGAGTAATATCTGGAACTATTTAGCAGCAGTTGCTTGCAATAGCAGGATGGAAATATTGTTTGAGCGGATGAGATAGGATTTTGATTCCTCTTAAATATTTCATGAATAATGTTACACATCAGGGAAGTTGAGTGTAACATTGCATAGCAACACTGCTGCTCTCTGAAGAAATTATGGAATGCTTGAGTTGCTTAAGATGTAATTTTGGGGATGTTAACAATTAGCTATTTCAGGGGGTCCCTTCTTTGTTCTTTACTTCGCTTTTAATGTTGCTCTTTATTTTTGACATGGTTACAGGATCTTATCATTAAAATGCTACTCCATGTGAAACATTATTGTATGATATTCATAGCATAGGATTGGACAACAGGAGGGAGGCCTTTTTCTGTGTTTATGGGTACTTGAGCAAAAATACAAAAGGCAGTTTCTCTTTCTCACTCTTTTCTCCTTCTTTCACTCTTTCCCTGTTAGAGTATCTTGTTTGTAATTAACTACATAGAGGTGTATCCTCACAATAACAACTCAGTAGTGCCTTTATTGTGCATGCTTAGTCTTGTTATTCGTTGTATATGGCATTCCGATGATTTGTTTTTTATTTGTTTTTTTCTCACCTACCCAAAAATGCACTGCTGCCCCCATGATGCACCTCTGCTTGCTGTTTATGTTAATGCGCTTGAACCCCACTGGCCCATTGCCATCATGTGCTCGCTGCCTGCTAATTAAGACTCAG
The DNA here is from genome assembly GCF_019175285.1 of Sceloporus undulatus. Taxonomy (NCBI): domain Eukaryota; kingdom Metazoa; phylum Chordata; class Lepidosauria; order Squamata; family Phrynosomatidae; genus Sceloporus; species Sceloporus undulatus. The sequence goes on from NC_056524.1 coordinate 242,337,697, forward strand.
TCGGCTGTCAAATCACTGAAGCGACCCCTCGAGGCAACCTTTGACCTGGTACTATGACCTTTCACCTTTTAGCTTGGCATGTAGCTTTACTGTAGATACAAATTTTTAATATTAAATTCAGCATAAATATTCCTTATTTCCTGTAAATAAGTAATGTAAGATCAAAAGAGGAAAAAACTGAGTGTGGTTTCCTGATCCAATTCATGGGAAGGTTATACAGTTTACAGTGGCATTTATTCCCCAACCAGTGTCCCTAACATCTAGGACCCCACATTCAGTTGAATTACCTTGTAGTTGTTTCTAAATGAAGTAAGAAGGGATTTTTTAAAAAATGTGTAGAATATTTCTGATATCTATATATTTGTATCTGTTTGGTTGGCATGGCTTTAACTATATTCTTATGTAAATTTAACATTTGTAGTGCAATGTTAAAAGTACCAGCATGGTGTGGTACTTTTTTTGTTACTTTTTTTTTTACTTTTTGCATGTGTAGTTAGACTTCAGGGGATGTGGGAGTAAAATTTTAATATTATATTAACCTGTTTTCATTCACTCTGTAAGATTTCTCTTTAACATGGCTTTTGACTTGTTGATACTCATGGAGCTAGCAGTGCAGCTTTCTTTATTTTTCTCCCCCATTATTGCTGCTTCCTTATTAAAACAAAACAGAACAGAACTCTGGAGCTTTTTATTTAGTGGAATATTCTAGTGTATAGATTCCATGCATCATCACCCTACAGTGTCATATTGGAAGGGCAAAAAGTAATACTTTCTCACAAATCTCTGGCTTCGCCCTTTGTTTTAATAGTAAAGTCCGCTCCGCTGCTTGCTTGCTCAAGAAAAAAGAAAGATGGTGGTGCACAACTGTTGTATCCTCTACTGATTTTTTTCTGTTTCTTCTCTCTTTTTCTTTCCCACTCCTCCTTTCCTTCCCCCCTTCCTTAATTTGGCTCTCTTATACTCATCTACCACTAGGGAATTCCTCAAGCTGTACTCCCCCCATTACCAAAGAGGCCTGCGCTTGAAAAAACCAATGGTGCCACCGCAGTCTTTAATACTGGTATCTTTCAATACCAGCAGGCTCTTGCAAACATGCAGTTGCAACAGCACACAGCCTTTCTTCCACCAGGTAAGTGCAACATCCCCTGTCCTTTCAAGCCAAGAGAAAAACAAGGTCACCCTGAGAGCTCCCAGATGTTAGTACAATTCTGGATATTCACTAGTAAGTTTGAGGGAAAGTGTTGGCCCCTCATGAGCAAGAAAGGAAGATGGTCTTGCTGCTAAACTGCAGTTTCTGCATATGTCTGTCTTGAAAGCAAGGTGTTGGGTGCTTTCTAGCCTAATGAGAAAATCTGCATCTCCCAAGTATGCCATTTTATGTTTCAAAACGGCATTGGAATTCTTCTCCTTTGTGCCTGTTTTGCCTAATCCTTCATTTCACACCTCTCAAGCTGATTGTATGGTTCTTTTTTGTTTGTTTTAAATGCTGTAAGACCCCTTTGCTCAAGTGAGTATATCAAATAGTTCTTGTGTTCCCCACTGCTTACTTATTGTGAAGCAGCGACACAATAACCATGCAGTTGTTTAGAGCCAAATTATTGACATCCTTCCATTCCATCACAAATCTCAAGCACTTTGAAGCTTTGCCATTGATTTTCTCACTTGCAGGTTTCATTGTGTCTCTCTGGAGAGATAACAGAATATCTCTTGATGGGGACAGCATTAAAATGTGAATATAGAATGTATTGTAAGGGCAATCTCAAATGCCACCTATATTTTATCTAGGGTGTGTTGTGTATTTTCAATTCATTTCCCACATACAGCTAATCTCAAGACAATGCTATTGTGGAGTTTTCTTGTAAATAATGTGTTCAGAAGATGTTTCTTAGGTAAGGAATACTCAGAGCTGGTTTTGCCAGTTCCTTCCTCTGAAGCCTACAGATCCTGTTTTTTGCTAGAGGTCTCCCATCCAAGTTTTAATCAGAGCTGACCCTGCTTAGCTTCTAAGATCAGATGGCATCTGGTGCCTTTAGAATAGCTAGATGAATACCATTTTTATCAGAAAACTATTTGTTACAGAATACCATTTACCTGAGTTGTTTAATTTTTTATTACCTTGTATTGTTAGATGCCTGAATTTTGATTCAAATATATAGATACATACTTGATCCCAAGAGTTTGCAAATGTATCAAAGTCAGTTAGGGTTCAAGTTTTTGTTTATTTATTTATTTCAAGAGTAAGTTTGTCAAAATAATGGGTATTATCTTTTCTAAAGATAATTGATTCTCTATAGACTAGGGACTAGGATATGTGCTTCTCTAGATCATTGCTTCTCAAGCTATCCTGTGTGGCACACTGGAGTTTTTTTTCCTCCAGTATGCCAGGGACTAATACCATATGTATGCCATTTTATCACATTCACATAGTTCTGTGGGAAATTGCCACAGATCATTGTTGATGTTTGCAGGCTATAACAGACCACAGACTACTGCTTCAAGTATCATTACTCTACATCTTGTTTGATTTCAAATACCACCATCCCTCAAATTTGTTTGTGGTGCCTAAGGTTGATTAGCATTGCAGTGAAATGTCTGGAGAACCACTGAGTAGATCCCTTCTACTCCACTTAAAATCAATGGCAAAGTAACAAGTGTAATTATGAATATAATCAGCATGAAAGTTCTGTTCATTCAGCAATATATGGAATAGTATTATTTCATAGCCTAATGGGGACATAATTCCTCACATGCTAAAATTTTGCTAGGGAAGTCCTACTGTCTTCCCCTGTTCCCTGCCGAGTCTAAATCAAACTATGACTTTAGTTGAAATGCAAGATAAAGTTTGAAAGATTAAATTCATTACTTTAACCCTTTTGTTAGTAGATTCAGCCTACTGAAGCTAGGGTGGAAATCATGATAACAACTTTCTTTGTTAAATTAATGATCAACAAAGGGGTCATACACAGGTGTCTTTTCCATTCTTGCAAGTTATTGCACTGTAGGTTTTCATTGCTGCCTCACATTCATTTGCTGCAAAGCCTATGTATAAATGTGTGTTGGTTTCAGATATCAAGGACCATGATAAGTGAAAATTAAAATAATATTATTTTATTAGAAAAATAAACATTTAGAAAAAAATCAGAAACAACTTAATGTTTTCTTTTTTTTAGCTTGCACCACTATTTAAAATATAGAGGTCATGGAACAAACAGTAATTTTAACAAGTTATCAACATGTTTAAAAGGTTGAAATATCTTACTTGTGATACTGTTTGATGTATTTTTAGACTGTTTAAATTATCTTATTTGAAATCTTGTGAAATATAGGGCAGGATATAGATTTTCTAATAGAAAGTATTGCATAGTATTCTATAAAGTATAGTATACATATAGTATAAATATTATTATTAATATTATATGGAAGTGGTTATAATAATAATGCTGCTGCTGCTGTTGATGATGATGATAGTGATTATAGCAATAGTAATAATTTGTGTGTACACATGGCTGACTGCCTGTTGAGGGAAGGACTCAGTCCTCAACCCCTGCCCAGTTGCCCATTCCTGACTTAGGCGTGGTACAAACCACCAGAAAGAGGTGGAGCAAAAAAGGAACACTGAGAAGTGGTTTCTTTTTTGCGGCACACTTCTGTGTCCTAAAGGGCCAGCGATGCCGCGGTGACATCACAATTGCGCCACCCCGTTTGGAGGCGGTGCAGCTGTGATGTCACCAGTACGTGCTGTGTCTGGTGGGCGTGCTGCAGCTGTGGCACCCTCGTCACGTGCGAGGGCTGCCGGGTGTGTGGGCGCTCCACCCACCAGGCACCCTTGCACGTGTCGAGGGCGCCTCAAAGGCCCATCTGTTCTGGGCCTTAGACTGCCCTGCAAGGTCCTCAAAACCATATGAAGCAGATTTTCAGGACTAGGAAATGAGGAAGATGTAATGTGAGAGGTAGAAAGAAAACCTTTTCCCTCTTTTGTTAGCAGTTGCAAATCATTAAAATACTGGAATTTATCAGTTGTCGCAGCTGTGGCTGTCATTGTGCACAAAAATATGCATTTGTGTGCATGTATGCACACTCCTGAAAGAACCAATATTCCATTGGCTGCAGTAATGGCAATTGAAATAAAATAATTATCTATTAATTATCTTCATGTAATTACTATTCCCAACTCATTCTTTTGAGAACAAAATCAGTGGAGAATTATATCTCTTAATACTTATATCATCAATGGGGGTGCAGCTAGGTCATTAGGGACAATGAGACTTCAGTGCCCCTCCTCCAAAGCCCGCCTTGCTGCTCTCACTATGGCAGGAGGCAGGGGGCTTCCTCCTCCTCCACCTCTTCCTGCTCCCTCCTCCTTCCTCGCCCCACCTTTTCCTCCTCAATTCTTCTCTGCCTTTCTCCCCTGTCACCTCCTCTTCTACATCCGCCTCCTCCTCTGCCTTTTCCCACCACTGCCTATTCCTCTCTCCACCTCTTCCTCCTCTGCCACTGCCCAACGCGGGCTTGTCATCAGCAGATGCTGGGATACGCGGATGGTGAGTCCTCAGATACCGAGGGCCTACTATAGTTTGTAGTATGCCTAATATTTTACAAGTGCAAACCATGACAATAACCCAGTATTGTTATTTAAAAGCAGGGGTCAAACGTCAGTAGATTGAAAAATCTCATAATATTTTATAGATTTTTTTATTTAAAAGATCATATTTAAACCAGTTTTAAGCAAAGTGGTTTTGAAATTAGACTGTCAGGAAAAAAAGGGAAAGGATAAAGTAAATCTGTTATTTAGAACAAGGCAAAACTTCTCTCATGCTGTTGGAGCTACACTTTCGTTACTGCCTAACTCATTTTAATCAAAACACCAGCACACAATTCAGTCTGCTTCTACCCCTACCCTGCTCATGTCAGACTAGTTCTAATTGACCACCACCTTGCTGTTTGATTTGACTGTGCTGATGATTACATGCCAGTGTTTCCCATAATAACCAATTTTTTCTTCTTTGTTCAAATGAGATTTTCCTAATGACACATGTGATGGGTTGTTTTAATTCTTTTCCCTTTGCAAATCCACCTTCCTGTTGCAATGCATGATGGGCAGGCTCAATATTGTGCATGACACCCGCTACAAGTGTTGGTAGGTGCCAGCTTTGTTTCTTGATTATCTTAAAACTTGTTTAGCAGCTCATGGACTCTCAAAATCCACTGCTGGGTTTTTAACATATCGCTGTTGTGCAAATCCATTCTCCCTCACCCTGCACTAACACTTGTCAATTAAATGCGTTTGCTTTATTTAATTGACACAGACCACCTAGAAGACACATACTTTTAATGTTATCAAATTGCTTTATGACACATCCCCAGCTTCCCTCCCCTTTATCAGCTGTTGTGGATTTTGACTGGACTCTGAGTTCCAGTGTTGTAGAAATACTGTTTTTCATTTTAAAAACCAAAGTAAAAGAAGACGGTGCTATATTTCATGCAAGTAATACAGAATTAGAATTTTATACCAGCTGGTTATAATGATATAAATAGTCATTTTTTAAAAAATGGGAGGGATAAGGGTGTGGTTATTATAAGATGTATAAGGACTTAATGTAAAGCTGCTTTAATTTTTTTAAATATAAACTGAAATAATGAAGTTTGATTGTACTGATTCCCATAATTTGATGGTAACGAGCATTTTTCCCTTCCCTTTTCTCCCCCTCCTCTTTCATCTCCTTTCCTTCCTACTCTCTGGAATGTTTTCTGCTTTGCGCTACGATTGCATGTCACTTTGCTGGTGGTGATATCTTGTCCCACTGCTTATCTGCTGATATAAATACCATCCTCAATGATTCTACCACCTATTGACATGGTTTCCCATACTGCTACACTCCTCTGTATGTTTGCTTATATGATTTTCCTTCCGAAAGTTCCCATGGTGCACGGCGCTACGCCCGCCACTGTGTCTGCAGCAACAACATCTGCCACAAGCGTCCCCTTCGCTGCAACAGCCACAGCCAACCAGGTTTGCTAATTTACAGCTTTGTTTCTTAAACTTAACTCAGAATCGGTGCTTTGAAGGAGCATGGGGATTTTTGTTTTGTTTTGTTTTTGTTTGTTTCTTTGTACCTCTTGTTGGCCTACACATTCTCGGAAGTTCTGCAGCATAACTTAATTAGCCTTTTTCTATGCTCAAAAAGGTGTTGTTCCTCCATTTTCAGTGCTAAAATATTTTACATTTTCCCTTCCTGAGTGATACAAAACACTTAGTGTATTTCTTTGTTCCCCACTGACACCATCATTTTTTTGAAAAAAGATGTCATACAGGAGAATCATACAAGTGTATATTTCTTTCTTTGTATCCCTACCCTATAAAATTCCATTGGCATTGATTAAGAATCGTTCAAGGAAGGGTTTAATAAAGGGGGTTGGACAATTTCCACCAACCTCAGGCCTGGTGGGGATATTTCCTTTCAATAAAATATTCCAAGTGTACTTCCACTTTTTAAGAAATTGAGAAGAACTTTGTTTTAGAGTAATGGAGGCTTCTGGAAGCACAATTCTCCTTTCTTCTTTTCTTTTCTTTTTGCAAAAACTTTGGGGAACAATGAGGGGAGAGGTCCAGGGAGCTCTCTTAATCTAAGGCCTGATGAATTTAGGACTGAAACAAGCAAAACTAGAGCCAAGATATTTCATTCAGTATGATGGCACTTAATGGATGCCGATAATAATGTCTGTTTTCTGTGGGGTCTCTTATTCTGGAGTGAATGACCCTGGAGGCTTCAGAGATTTGAAGAGGCAAGCAGAGTGCAACAAAGGTGTCAGTTTTAAACAGGATAGACAGGGTCCCCTTTCTCCCACAGGTTAAGAACAGGGAAGAGGAAGTTCCAGTTAAATTTCCTGCAGAGGTGTGAACCACTTTATCTCTGAAGTGCTAAACAGCTGGATGAAGAGTTCAGCTAGTCTTCTGACTATTCTCATACACTTGTGACAATTTCTCCCAAATGTACAATCACCACAATGACAAAAAGACAGCACTCAGAGCTTGTATACAGCCCATGGACACCATAATTCCCATGCCTGAATATATGGATATAATGTTTGAAATGTTCAAAAAGAAATCAAAATCACTATTGAAGCTTTCAGGTGTGGGAACATAAATTCTAAACTTTTATTTCAATTTTCACATCAGTCAAAAAAATTATTTGATATTCATTGCAAACCAACTACATTTAGCCTTAGACAATTATAACTACCTTATGAGAAAAATTAATCAACATCTGAAATCCAGTAACAAACAACCAAGTAATGAAATTGGTGTACATCAAAATTCAAGCATAGTGATACAATCTGTCCCCATATTACTGCATAATTTACCTGATAACATGGAACTCATTCTCACCATATAGTCAGAAATTCAAATATTTAGATCAGATAATTTAATTGGACTATTAAAACCAATATATCCTACAACATGCTGTTCCTAGGCTATTAATCATAGGTTGTCAGATTTGTTTTATTAAATCACACTTTTTTCTACACAGGAAGGCCAGAAAATGAAGCAGATTGTTTGTGAGCCAGAATACATGATATAAGACATATAAATCAAAACATATTTATTCAAATAGATATCACCCTTCAGTAAAGCTTACTTGTTTGGCTAGGATTACATATCATTCAGGCTGTTCAGGCCTGTATAATGAAAATGACTGAAGAGTTTACCTCAAATATTTGTACACTATACTTACAACCAGTCAGTCAGTTATACTGGTATTATTTTAGCATTGTGAATGATGTTCAAGGCTGAGAGACTATATCTTGCAGCAAATTAATTCATGGCAAGAGTTTTGTTTTTTTTTAAATCATACTGAGGACATCCAGATACACAATTCATAGTAATGCCCAGCTTTCCATTATCTGGTGCAGTCCAGGTGTGTTGGACAACAATTACCACCATCTCTAGCCAGAATGGCCAATGTTTGGCTTCCCATGAAGAATGGTGGGAGGCATCATTTTGTGTCCTTGGCCTCAAACAGTAAATATGAGAGGCCCTGGTACAGGCGCATTACCCTCTTTGAGCTGTTTCCCAGAACTGGTAAACTTGTAAGTCACTTTTCAGCATTTCACTAACATTAGAGGTTGTCTTGTGGTTTATCTGCAGTGTTTGTTCTTGATAAGAAACTGAATTAACATGCAAAGGAAACTATTTATTATTGGCACATTACTTTTCTTACTACATTACAGACCTCTAAATAAACATACATAGCTCTCACTGTGAAAGGAAGATGGTAATTTTTATCTTGAATTACAGATGATCTAGTGTTATTAAAGAAGGTATTCCCTGTCCCCATAAAAATTGGACAGTGATTGGAAAACCAGGACTATGTTAGATGATACTTCTGTCCAAAAGAGAGATCAGAGTCATGGATCAGTTCATAAATGTGGTTTAGACCCTTAATATCAGTACTGTACTTTGAATTTAACCTACTCTATAAAGTGAGAGATGCCAAGCTGCACATTACCTTGGGATCATACAGCTCTTGGCAGGTAGGATCAGTGAGAAGGGGGTTACTTTATCCCTCTTACACCTACAGAGTTTCTCTTCTGATGTCTAGCCCATAGCAGCTTTCCCTCCAATTATGGCTCATTTGCATTTCTTAGAGCCAAACTGGAAACTAGCAAGGGAGAATTCACAGGCAAGGAAAGACTCAAATCGTATGTAAATCATATGTTTTCCTTTTCTTGTCTAAGTTATCAGGGCTAAATTGTTGCTTTCACACTGCTATGTCTAAAAAATTGGTAGATGGGATATTATATGCTAAAATTACAAATTCACATATACAGACCACTATACAGAAATAGTTCTGCATGTGCGGTCTGGGCCTGGAAGTTACAAATTCATTTTTGCTTGATGTAGCCATTCCTGTCAAACATATTCACATTTGTTATAATTCCATATAAATGCCAGTGTAAGAAGAACAAGGTTTTATTTGTACATCCTCTCTGTCTGCTATGAGCAACAAGGCTACTGTGCATGGAATGCATGATTACTGCCACCTTTACAGTAACCCCAAATGTTTGAGCTTTGCATCTACTACACAAGCAGACCCCAGTTTGAGGAGGGAATCTAATTTGGTTCATAACAATTACAAAGTTGCTTGATTCAACTTCAGGTCAAAATCCAAATGTCAATTGGAGAATTCAGATAATCATACTCCCCATTAGTTATCACTAGAAATCAAAAATAATTTTTCTTCCAGTGTTTGTCACAAATGGATGAAGTATTGGGCCCTAGTGAATAACAGCAGCCTTTACAATATAGAGGCTCCCCCAGGGGGAAAATCCCTTAAGTGATTTTGTGGACAAAAATGGCATGAAGCACAGAACTGGCGCTAGCTAAGAATCCTGCAAATTTTCAGAAGAATCTTCTGAGAGATTTTGTAAAGGACAGTTTAACAGCTTAGTCATTACTCACACATAATATAAATGTCTGCAACTGTCAACCACCTTGCCCCTTAACCTTTAAGTCACACCTTCAACATTTAAGTCACTTTTATTGAATACAAGTTTGTTTCAAAAAAGCAAGCAATTAATATTGGTCCAATGCAATAGTGTATTAGCTTGTATCTACCCTTGCTATTTTTTAAAGTGTGAGATACACCACTATTAATTCCTCCCTTTAGAATAAAGTCCAGGTCAACTCCTCACACCCCAAATTTTGCCTGATCAACAGATAAGCATCTTCTTTTTATCTCTCCTCTCAGCTGCTCTTCTCAGCATTCTTAGGACTGTGGTTGGCTTTGCATGCATGGTAGCCTTTCCTTCCTGTTGTCCAGTCCAGACAGTCTTCACATTTGGAAGGGGATGATTCACTTCCTCCTGTCCCTTCCGAGCTTTTCCTGCAATTTGCATAAAACTAAAATGTGTTATAGAGGGATTTCTAAGAAACTTGCGGAATTTCAGAAGAAGCTGTAAAGAGTGGGATCTAAGGTAAACACAAAACAGTTTGCCTTCTGCTCAACTGACATCAAAGTCAAAAAAATACAATAGGGCAGGGTAAGTGGATGACAGATATGGAGTTTACAGTAGCAGATGTAGAAAGATGTGAATGTCCCAACTTTTTTCAAGCAAGCACCGAATGCTACAAACTCTCAAGTCCCACAGGCCTCACATTTTTCATGTTCCTGCTGCTGGGAAAGAACACTAGCAAAACACTGAAACCATTATATAAAGTTCAGTATATCTTTCTTAAAACACTAGGATTATAGAGAGTGCTGATAAAATTATCTAATGCGATTAAAAGCTACCACTGTCATAAAATCAGAAGATCCCTTTCTCTCTTCCTGCTTACGAGTTCATGTCATGAACTTGGAGAGACACTTCCATTTTTGCAATCTCTCTCTGTCTCTCTCTGAAGGCAAGTTACTAACAAAGTTTAAAATTGCACTTAGTCTGCTTTGGAAGGCTTTTTCTTCAATTCAAATATCTCCTGAATCTCTCTGAATCAAGTTCATTTGGATTTAGAATTCTGCCAAATCTGAGGAATATATTCATTCCAAATATTCATTCAATGATGATACATAAATAAAGATGACAGTTCTTTGGATTCCAGGAATTTAAAGCCAAATTTCGTAGGATACAGTGCAGGGTTTGTTTGTTTTTTCTTCATGTCCTTGAGGAACTCCATTATAAAGCGGGGAAAGCCACTGGTAAATCTTGTCGTGCCCAACAATTTTTTTCTTTATATTTTTAAAACAAAACCCATGCATTTCCCTACTCAGATTCTGGGATTTCTCTTTTTGTTGTTCAATCTGATCATTTCATGCATATCTCTCTGGGTCTTCATAATGTATTTTGGTCAAGTTTTTCAGCCAAGCCTCATTATATACATATATGACTAATATATGTATATAGTACATAAGCAATGCTGACATGATGTAATGCCATCAAAAATGTGCATGCATGCAGAAGCCCTTAAGATTTGGCCCCTTCATCTTCACTGGCTGGTGCTGAAGGTCCTTGGTCTGTTTCGACAGCACTACTCTTGAAGCTTCTACACAGCTGGGTGCAACATCTTCTCCTGCTGCAGTAGAAAATCAATGGTATGCGAAGCTTCATTACACTTGGGGCACATTTTTGTGCAAAAAAAAAAAAAAAAGATGTAATAGAAATGTGTAGAGGACACCTGAAGAACAAGTATCTGAACTGGGGGAGGCCTTGATGTTGGCTCAGTAAAGAGATCTATCTTAGCTCTGTGTTTACCACCTTTTGGTCCTACCGATCTATGCACTCATTCAGAGCCAACAGGAGCAAGAAGCTGGTGGGAGGAGTCAAAATACAGGAGTAATTGGTCATATTGTACAGTATGGCTTGTTCTTGCATTAGTGTTTCATCTGTATCATGTTTGAGCCAGTCTGGCATTTAATTTTTAAGTACAAGTATTTTAGAAATGCTGTCCTGTTTTTAGAAAAGCCTGTGAAAGCTCCAGGCATCTGTGGTCTGCATATTCCTATAGTCAATGGGTATAAAATAAAAAATAAATATGGAAGAATTCTGCATTTGTCTTCTAAAGACACTGGAAACACTACAAACAAGATTTTTAATTTTAAAAAATTGAAACTACAACATAGTGACCACTGTAACATCCATAAATACAACAGAATCTATAATATATCAGGTATAGCAATAGCCAAATAATAGCACCAGACAATAACATCTGCAGGTAGTGCATTGTAAATCTACACACACCCTCTTCCATTCAAGCTTTTAATAAGAATGTACATCAGCTTGAGAGTTGACCAGATGGATATGCTTTATTCAGTATAATTTACTTGAACAAATAATGGATCACATCTGGCAGGGTGTGTGTGTGACCTATCTCTTTTCTCAGTAGATGGGTTGGAATGTAATCAGAAATAATCTCAGCATAGGATTCCTCCCGAGAGGACCTTGAGAAAATATTCAGATTTATAGATACAAAAATTCCTGTTTTAAAGATGAAAGGAAACTTACAATGCATGGATTGCCACATACCTGACATTTTCCCAAATCGGCTTTGAACTAATGTTTAGGGTGTTAAAGTCTTCTGAGGCTAAGAAGGTGCGACTTGTCTGAAGTCATTCAGTCAGTTTCCATGGCTGAGGAGGGGTTCAACCCTGTTCTCCTCATGTCCTAGTCCTGAACCCAAACCACTAGACCACACTGCCCCTCGCTGAAGTATGTTTCATTGAATATCAGCTCAGTTGAACAAGTGAACAGAATCTTAATAGCTGTTTTCATTTATAGTTGACTTTTTAAAAAATTCTGATAGCATCTCAAAATTAAGCTTGCAAATCCACAGGCCCAAGGTCCATTATTTTTTCGTTCTTCTGAAACTGGATATCTGAAATACCTTAAACCACATAAATCTGTGTAGGCCAACAAAAAGGGCTTTTGAAATGACTGCACTGCATGAACTATTAACTTTTAACAGTTAATTTATACTTCTTTCTAAACAATCAATAATGGTTGAAATAATACTTTAACGGAATGTTTTCAATTAAATCGCTACCTCTGTTTTTGTTAACATGTGGTTACAATATAGAAGTCCGCCATCCTTCATTCATTATACTTTGTTATTTCTTAATAAAATATTCTTATGGAACAAATTATCAATAATTTATATTTCTTTTTTTAAATAGATACCCATAATATCTGCCGAACATCTGACTAGCCACAAATATGTCACACAGATGTAGACATTTAATCATCAAACAGTAAGTTCCTTCACTATTTTTCTCACTCTTTCATATTGCTTTCCAAGGTTTGTATTCTATCCCTTGTAATATGAACCCAGTTAATGGGTCAGTTCAGGTGTAAGGCCAATATTAAACTACAGTGTTCTGTGCAGAAACTCTCCAGTCTGGCATATGCATTCCAACCCTATGCTAGCTCATACAAAAATAATTCCAACCAGGTTTAATGATAAATTAGATCAACTGCAATTAGCCACAATTTTCAATGTGCTAGCAAAAAAAACCCAACCCTTGTGCTTCTAGGGGGGGAAATTACATGAAAAATAGGTCGGGTGTATATGTGTGCAATCAACACATTTTTGTCTTAAAAACACTGTTTTTAGTAACATATTTTGTGGAAAAAATATTTTGTGCAGAAACGATAATTTTGCACAAACAGTATATTCTCAAAACAGTGTGTTTTGTGTGAAAAGGGTGTTTATTGTACAATGTCCATGATTTTCAAGTGAATACCATATTTTTTGTATAACAGTATAATTTTCACACAATAACCTCATTTGTATTTATTGCAAAAATCACAACTATCTTACACACAGAGATATACAAAATAAACACATGTATTTCATTCGAGTAAACCCATGGAATAGTGGGCAAAAACTGCACAGAAATATTCATTCTCTCCTACTGGGGGAAAACCTATAGGAGCCATTGATGCTTGTATGTAAGGATGAGATTGTCAAAAGTTTACATCACTGAAGAACAGAGGAGCACTCTGAGAATTTCCCCCTGTAACTTGAGAGAAAAGAAAATATTACATCACATATCTTTGTCAGGATCTCCATACACTCAAATTTATGTCCCTTAGATGTCCTTCCCTACCATTTCAACCACTCCACTTCCTCTCTGATAATACCTAGAGATTGAGGGTGGAGAAATAGAATGTAATTTAGCCCTACCCTTAATCTAGTATTGCACCCAGAAAAGGACTGCAGCCATCTCATTCTCAAAGGCCTTCAGGATCAAAGGAAGCTTGCAAAGTGATAGCAGAGAAGCCAGATGGCAGAAAAATAAGCCATGCGGGAATTGGAATTGGTCTTGTAGATTGACCCAGCAGAGGCGGGGAGACACACAGAAGTCCCCATCAGTAACAGTAATTGAAGGAATGGAGTTCCCATCTTTCAAACAGCTTCATTTATATACAGCTTCATACTGAACTAACAGCGTCTAAGCGATTTACAACTGTAAGCTAATTGCCCCCACAATCTGGGTACTCATTTTAGTGACCTCGGAAGGATGCAAGCCTGAGTCAAACTTGAGCCCTTTTGCTGGTATTGAACTTGCAACCTTACAGTTTTTGAGTGAGTGGCTGCAGTACAGGCATTTAACCACTGCACCACCAGGATCATGTCAATGGCCTTGACAGGGTTGGATGAGCTAACAAATTACCATAGAGGTATCAACCACAACAAAATGCTGAAAAGTGTGAAAACCCAGCAGAATACTGAAAATGTATAGTCAAGAGAACAAAATCATAATTCTGTCATTCCGTTGGGGACATGCCGAAAACATGATTTTCTTAAGCAATTTTCCACCCATGTTTAATTTGATGCATGTACCCACTCCATAGAATCATAGAATCGTACTTGGAAGAGACCACAAGGGCCATCCAGTCCAACCCGCTGCCATGCAGAAACTCTCAATCAAAGCATCCCTGACAGATAGCCATCCAGCCTCTGTTTAAAGACCTCCAAGGAGGGAGACTCCATCACTCTCTGAGGGAATGTGTGTTCCACTGTCAAACATCTCTTTCTGTCAGGAAGTTCCTCCTAATGTTGAGGTGGAATCTCTTTTCCTGCAGTTTGCATCCATTGTTCCAGATCCTGTACTTCACCATATGGAACCCTAGTCATTTAGAACATGCCCTCCTGTGTTATAGGTGCAGGCTTAGATAGTCTAATCACACTTGGCATTCTTATAATTGGACAAAATAGCTGCATTTTGGGGGGAAAGTGCACCTGTCAGAACTTTGATGAACAAAGTACAGTAACATCCAAAATCCACAAAACAATGATGCCTTTATTGGGCCAACCAAAATGCACAATATACATGCTGTAAGCTTTCATTGCTCAACAAAAAAAAGTTTGGAAAATACTGTCATACTGTTCAACCCTATTGAATAAGGATTTTGCTGCCTTGTTTATTAACTGATATTTAATTATATACACTGCTTTTGTTGCTACCATGTCCATATCTAGTCAGAAGGAGGTCCCTTTGAACTCAGCGGGTTTTACTCCCAGGAAACTGGCTATAATATCACAGCCTATTGGTGCTATACTGTTCTGTCTTGTTTATTATCCAAGTGATGGTCATGACCTATAAAACCCTATATGAAAACTGCCTGACCTCTGAGGTCTTTTCTTTGCCCTAGCCTCCTCCCAGGTACATTTGGTGAGATCACAGGAGAGGGCCTTCTCTGTGGCTCCCAGCCTGTGAAACTTAATCGCATCAGAGGTTGGTTGGCCATCTCTCTGGTCTTCTTCTGCCAAAAGGCAAAGACCTCCTTTTTTAGATAGACATTTGGACCTCCCTCCCACATTTCATTGGTTGATTTTAAAATCCTTTAACCCTGTTTTGAGTGCCGATTTTAATAAATAATCTAGCTATATTAATTTTTTTTAAATATTATGGTTAATTTTAGCTATACTCTGTTTTAATTTGTGTTGTGAACCACTTTGAATCCCACATTTGGAATAGGGTGGGATGTAATATGCAGGCAGATAGTCTTTGTACTTCATTAGGTAAACTGAATTTGATTGCTTTCAGATCTCGACTCTGAAATTAGTCCTTTTGAATTCAACAGATTGTACTCCTAGGAAACTGAATATAGGATCAGGACGTAAGATTGCTACATTGTTGTAATTGAACAGAAGAAGAGTTATAAATTAAAATCTCTCCTTTCCTTTTTCACAGATCATATAAAAGAAAAGAGGACAGTGTGGTTGAATGAAGATAAAGGACAGGTCATTAGCCATAATGTATATACTGTCAAATAACAGCACCTGAATTTCCTCAGCAGTAAAACATCCACATATTGCATGTTAACAAGATAAAACGACAACTTGGAAATCCACTGCACACTGTTGCCTATATACTTTGTACATTGAATAGATATTTGTGCTGGGGTGATCATATTGTCTAAAGACTACAACATTGTCTATCTTTTCTAGCACACAGGTATGCAGTGCATACACAGCTGAGGTATGCATTGTTAGACTCTTTTCCTACATAATCATGTATGTCATCTTGAAAAGACAGACTGTGATGTAGCCATAAATCTATTATGTATTGGTACGTCTGTAGACCAAGATATAATTTTTTAAGCAAGTTTCTTTCAAGGTTTACAAATAACAAAAGGTGCACCTTGTATTTAAAATTGCCATTATAGAAGAGACCGTGCATGCATAGTATAATTTTTCCCTTTTTTGTTTTGTTTTAAGAGTAATATTTTTAAATGTAATAGATTGTAAGAAGTGGAAAAAGAGGTATCTGACAGAGATGAATGTGCCAAGTAAAAAACCACAACTGTGTATATTTTTAAAGCACATCAATGGCTTTAAGTACCATGTTGTTTAAAGATTCTCATGAAGTGCCATAGACTGTAATTAACGTAGAGTATTATTTCTTCAGTGTTACATTAAGAGCCACATTTATTTTAATTTTTTTTTCTTATTTTGCTAGTTGCTATCAGTCAAAGGGCACCCTTCAGTTTTAAACCAAAGCTGTCTCAGAAATGGCCACCTTAGTTAACAGTAGACAGCACAAGAATTTCAAAACAAAATAAAAAGTTCCCTAGAGATACAAGTTATTCGTACACATACTGGATATATAAACTTAAATAAATTATTATAATACCTTGTATTTGTAATAGTTATGCAAACTATAATGTATAACACAATATATAATTGTTCTTTTTTTTAAAAGGAAAAGCCATTTCTGAGACACTGTTAATGTTTAAAGAATTTTCTTTTGCTTCAGTTTTTTTTAACCTCTGTCCAAAGTCCAAGAGACTCTAAATGTAGAAGATGGGTTTGGCTTTTATGCTCAAATGCATCAGTTCAAAGTCATGCACTTCTAGAAAATAGTGACTCTAATCATGGAAGAAGCACTGACATCAGATGCACGATAAAAACCAAAACAATGACATAAATGGAAATGTTAATTAGAAATAGGCATTGGGTGGGATAAATATTGAGGTGAGTTTTATATGTGATTTCTTCTGTTCTAACTGCTTATAGCCTTAGAAAGCCTTTACAAAAATGAAACAAAAAATAGATGTACGTTCAAGTTTTTAAGAATGGATTCATCCAAAGGAAATCATTTTTGTGGTTTGGATGTTGCAGCTAGTAAAGGATATATTTTGCTGGATTCAGCAAAGTTAAAGATTGCTGAGGTTGGGGCCAGGTCACTGGTAGTATAATGTGGAATGGAAGAGGTGAGAGTTCAGTTCTAGAACTTTCCATACTTCCAAGTTTACTTGCAAGTTTTTATGCTTGAGAGATGCTTTCTAATTGAAAAAAAAAAGAATGATGTGTTGATTTTACTGATTGTACTGTACATCTATTAAAGCCTTAGATTATTACATTACGGGTTAAAACCCATACCAATGTAATTTCAATCGTGTTAAGAAAGTATAGGTGACTTCACATGTTATTGTAGTTTACTTACATTAGAGAATACTACATATTTTTATCGTTAAAACAGTAGTTTTATTTCTTACATTTATTAGATCATGTTCATTTTCTATTACCAGACGAATGCCATTTCAGTTTATAGGATTTTGTTTTATTAGATTATACTGATGACTTTTTCAAAATATGAAAAAAATTAAAAAGTTTTTTTCTTCATAGCATATGCAGTTTTGAATTTACATGTAGTGTCATGAATATTCGTATTATTGTTAACTAAATGATTTATATTTTACTGATTTAATATTACAATGTAAGAATATCAGTCATTGTTAGTTCTTGTCTAGTTTCATTAAAAGAACAAAGATCTTTTATATGGATATCTTATATAATCATTGCTAAGTAAGAAGTTAAGTTGTTGCTATTGCAACGATCCTGGCAGACAACTGAGTAATATTTTGATGATTTATTTTGTTTGTAATTAATTATAAAAGAAAAATCTAGTTCCTAGATATTAGAATAAAAATTTATTTTCTACTGTATCCATTTCAAATGTTAAAATATTGTTTGAATATTTTTTGAAATCCCTGAATATCAGGCCTTGTTATAAATAAGCTGCATAATCAATAGATCAAGGGACTTTTTTGTGTTGATAATCCAAATACTCAAAAGTTTACGTAAAACAAGAATTATAATATGTGTGAGTGCGTGTGCAAACTCTTGAGGGTTGATTATGCTGCAGTTTAGCATGTGGGAAAGTATAGAGAGAAGTTTGACCTTTTGCACTTCTGTATATAGTCAAAAAAGAGAGAAACCTGTATAATAGTAAGATCTTATTTTGAATAAAAATGTCTATAAATACAAGGAGTTTTGTTAAGGCTAATAAAAATGACAGGCTGAACAAAATTGCTTGCAAAAAAAGTGGCACAGAGTTAGCACTCCATACCCCTTGGAAAAAAGTTGCTTTGCTTTATGTGAACAGCTTCTAGTTTGCCAGGATTCTTCCAGCTGGAAAGATTGGTCATCCTTCCCAGTTTTCATGACTAACAAAAGCTGCACTGGTCAAAATCTGCCTGAAGTTCATTACTTATTTAAAAAAATTAAAGAAAAAAATATTTTTTTAAGAAACAAAATTTCAAATGAACAGGTACTTCAAACCATTAAAGGGAAATCATGGGTCAAATATGTTGTACATTACTCAAAACAACTACTGCATGTTTAAAGTATCAAAGAGAGAGAGAGAAAGAGAGAAAATCTATATATATATATATATATAAAAGATATATATTCTATTCAATCCAGTTTCTGACAAATTTCAGTAGTTTTATTATTCACACACTAACACATATATACACACACAAACACACAATCAAACAGAAACCAATATCGACTTTCACACGCACACAAACAGATAAAAAAATAGTCAACAGGCAAACCAAAACCAAACATCATAGCTGTAGTTGTTATGTAATTCTTTTTATTGCTGTAATAACCCTGTTCTTTTAGCAGGTGAAAAAAAATATACCTTATCAAATTTACCATTGTTAACCTAAAGCACTTGAGAAACCACGAGTAAGATATGATGCCAAAGTGAAAGGGAGGGGAAAAAATAAAGATCATTGGACTTACTCTTAAAAAAAATTACATAGATTAATTAGTAATGTTGCACTTCCTTGCAACCCTGCAATTTTCATCTGCTGAAAGGACAGATGTGCTTGGTTTTTACTATTATGTAATCACAGACTTAAATTTGCTTGGTAGTTGCTCCAAATTATGTACTCTGTCCTGGCTGCAATTTGTTTTTATGCTTATTTTATTATTGCTGCTATAGTTGACCTAGCTGTATGGAAAAAAATAAAGTTAAATTGCCCTAATAAAACTTCTTTCTTACTTATCTTCTTTTCATTTTTCAAGTTTGATGTGGGGAGCAATTTGTTTCTCCATCAGAATTTTTTTAATGGGGTCAGGAAAGAAATGTATGAACCAGAGCTAAGATCCAGTGGCTTAATGTGGGGAATATCTAGAGGTCTGGATGATGTTTATAATCACCTAAAATGTTTTCCGTGCAGCAAGTAAAATGTCATTGTACCTGAAATCCAGAAATTGTACAGTGAAATATGTACCATATATACTTGACTATAAGTCGATCTCATGTATAAGGTGAAGGCAAGTTTTGGAGCCAAAGGCGCGTTACAGACCGCCCTAAAGTGGGCGGTATGCCGCTGCCATCATTAGCTGCACTGAGAAGCCCCAGCGACCAGACCGCGAGGCTTCCCGGCGCAGCTAAAAAGAAGTGCTTCTTCTTGGCACCTGGAAGTGGTGCTGCAAGGCCCGCACTCGTGGCGTCACTTCTGCCGCGCCACGTCCGGACGCTGTGTGTCCGAGACATAAAGATGACGCCCCCTGTGTGGACGGGCACTGCCATTTACTACGCGCTCTGCGCGTACTGGGGATGGGGCCGGTTAGGAAGGTAAGGCCCTTCCTAACCCTAGCACGCCCCTTTCTAACCCTAGTACGTGCGGAACGCGTACTTTGTGTGCGTTTGTAACATGCCAAAGTTATGCATTTTGGTATGATCCATGGATAAGTCAAGAGTCAAACTTTGAGGCTCCTCAGTTCCATGGTGGGTTTTCAGTGTTTCCCTGGCAGTGGACAGAGGCTATTTCTCTGCCACAGCAAGGAAACACCAAAGAACCCCGGTTGCAGCCAGTTTTTCCTTAGAGTGGGATTAAACACTCACAGGCACCCTCTGCCCCTTCAGTCCCAGCAGGAAACCTACTTTTACAGTAGATTCTCCACAGAATGGAAGCTCTTTACTGCTGACCCATCCACAGTTGTCTGTAGCAGCCGGCTTGTCTTCTCACAGAGGTGAGGAGAAGGTGGGGGTGAAGAGTCAGTCGGGGGAGAGCCAAACGTAAAAGGAGCTAATGCACGGAGGGACGGAAAGTGTGTTTGTGTATGCATGCTGGACTAGGGAAAGTGGGGAAGAAGTTGTATGTGTGCTTTTTGTGGGTTTTTCGGGCTATGTGGCCATGTTCTAGAAGTTTATTCCTGATGTTTCACCAGCATCTGTGGCTGGCATCTTCAGAGAATGTTGGCATAGAGGAGAGCTGGATGATACATACACACACACACACACACAGTGTGACCCTAGGCAGGCACAAATGAAACATCAGGAATAAACTCTTCTAGAACATGGCCACAAACCCACAAAAAACTATGGATGCCAGCCATGAAAGCCTTCGACTTCACAGTGTATGTGTGTGTTTGTGACTGGATCAGCTGTTGCTCCCATAGAAATAAATTGCCCTGCACTCTCTCTGCTTCCAGC
Organism: Sceloporus undulatus; assembly: GCF_019175285.1. Lineage (NCBI taxonomy): Eukaryota > Metazoa > Chordata > Lepidosauria > Squamata > Phrynosomatidae > Sceloporus > Sceloporus undulatus. The sequence goes on from NC_056524.1 coordinate 242,358,432, forward strand.
AGCTGTGTGTTTCTGACTGGATCAGCTGTTGCTCCTATAGAAATAAAAATCGCCATGCACTCTCTCTGCTTCCAGCAGCCCACTCCCAGGCATGGAGAGAAAGTTGGGAGGAAGGGGTGTGTGTGTGTGTGTTTGTCACTGAATGAGCTGCCATCATCGGCATTACCATAGTGGCCTGTATATTAAGTTGAACCAGGATTTTAGGGTCACTTTTTGGTCATAAATTTCTCAGCTTATAGATGAGTATATATGGGAATTTCCTATCTGAGAAGGAGAAGGACCCATACAGTTGGGTGGGCAACTGTGCATAGGCCAGGGGGCAATTTTCACTACCACAGCTACATTGGTGCATCTGTAGACATCAGAAATGATGGCACATCACTTCCAGCATATTTTGGCTGGGTATTTTCCCCACCGTTTTGGTGGGGTTGAGGGGTCAATTGAAGCAAACCACTACATTTGCAAGTATGGTGCGGGGGCACTGGAACAATTTTGAAGTGGAAAACTGTTGAAAAATAGATCTGTCGCCAAATTTGGGGGCGGTCTGGGGCTGCACCTTCCCCATCTCTACAATAGAGCTTTGAGGTTTAGCAAGCTGGTAGCTTGCCTCACTTTTTGATTCACTACAGCCAGCCTTCTAATAGGTCCTTCTCTGGAAAGTCATAATCAACTTAATTTTGTTTTGGCCAAAACTAAGGATGCCATCCAGTGTGTGCCCCACAATTGAGAGAAAGCATCTTTCTGTGGAACAAGAAGGGGTGATTTGAGCCAACTCTTCTCCTACCATAGAAGTCATCATTCCCCTTCTAGCAATTTAACAGAAATGGGGACTTTAAGGAATAAATGGGAGGAGTTGTGAGGAGAAATTGCCTAAAATTGCTCCAATTCCTTTTATGCTGGTAGATGCTGTCTTTCATTGGAAACACACCAGCTGGGTACGGCCACATTTCCACTTCTGATATACTGGGTGTGACTTGTGTAACCTTGTTATCCTGCACTATTTTCTAAAGTTGCTGGTACTTATGTCCCTTTGTCTTCCTGTATGGATTGATTCTCCATCACATTACACAGTGTTACAAATCCTTCAAAATGACACCAAAAGAAAGGACTCCCAAGGTGAGACTTGAAATCTGGACCTATGTTAAACCCAGTTTACTGATATATCATCAGAAATTCTCATGCCATGTATCTAATTCCTTTCTTTTCATTACCTTTAATTCTTTTTCATTTGAATGGTTTGTTAACCTGGCTTTTATTGAGGTCAAATATGACCTCCTTGTGGCACCACCAGTTGTATAATCGGATTGTTTAAACTATTCATGTACTTACTATCTTCCCAAAACAACATATAAAATCAGGTCAGCCCAATGTATGACCAATTTCATGCAAGTACACTAAGTGGAGTAAGAAGACTATGTGGGTTCCTGTTTAGGGTTTCACTTTCATTTCCATGTAATGTAGTCTGTCTGCCAAGCCATCATATATCTGAATATTAACCATATGATGGGACAGAAATTGGAGTTTGGGGGGAAAATTACACCTTCAATGATTACTCCAAGAATATGGTTACTGACCATATTGGCTGGGCATTGTGAGAGTTGTATTTTTAAAAGATTCCCCCCTCCCCCTGAGCTGTGATTAGTGTGCAGTTTTTAGGGCTGACTACAGTTAGGAGTATAAATATGTACATTTACATTGATCTGGTAAGTTTTTTTCCCTAAGCATATTCAGAGGTTCAGTATGTGCACAGAGGTTTTGAACAAGCAGATTGCTAGTAGTGGCTGCAGATGGAGTGACTTTGTATTTACTGGTTGCCACCAGTGAAGGATGAGAGGAACCCAGACCCCAATAGACTGCAGGCTGGGATTTGTCTGTGCCTCTAACTGTTTGTCCAGCCACTTTTTACCTCAAATATTTTCTACCAACATCCAGACTCACAGGCTCCATAGTCTGATGTAAAAAACCATACTACCAAAAAAAAAAAAAAGGAAGAAGAGGAAGAGAAAGAAAGAAAGCATACTTTTCAAATGTTAGTACATTTGAGAAGCAGTAACTGTTGACATACTCTCCTTAAGGGCTGAGAATTATACTACTGACAAGCTCCTAATGGACTTTGGGACCATTCAAATGTCCCAGAATCCCCAGCACCCCAAAAAACAACACAACGGGGCAGATTAAGCGATTTCAGACTGTGAAGTCAAAGTCTTTCATGGCTGGCCTCCCCTTAGTTTTTTGTGGGTTTTTTCAGGCTATGTGGCCATGTTCTAGAAGAGCTTATTCCTCATGTTTCACCAGCATCTGAAGATACTAGCCTCAGATGCTGGCAAAATGTCAGGAATAAACTCTTCTAGAATATGGCCACATAGCCCAAAAAACCCACAAAAAACATTTCAAACTGTTAGTGGGAACTCCAGTTGGCTTTAATTTGCCTTCAAAAGTGATGAAGCATCACGTCCAATCTGTATCAACTAGGTCCCCTGGTTTGCTATTTTAAATAATTCAAAGAACACTGGGCTGGAGTGCCATTCTGAACTCCAGCCACCACTGCATAGTACAGATGATAAATCTTTCACTGATGAGGTTAATCAATGCTGCAGCATTCTCTGGTGAACGCAATCTACCTCAGTGACAAACCATAAATAGAAGAGAAGTGGGATGTAACCGAGGGCTATTCTGGGTCATTAATAAAGGGGAGGAGGTAAAGCTGACAGAGAGCCTGTACGCATGGTCTCAACCTTGTGTCATTCTGTCAGGATGATGCAAGCCATTACCCCAGGCCAGGATCAGGCAGACCAGATGTGGATCCTGCCCAAGGGGCCTTGAATTGGTCCCAAAAGGCTGGCTGTTTGCTGCAGCTTTTCTAGGAAACTTCACTGTGACAACTGGCAGACCAGACAAACCCATATGCTCCATACCTGCCTCAGCATTTTCACAGAAGACCCCTGTCATCGCCTGTGACATCAGATGGGGATACCTAGACATGTCAGTGTAGCCAGGCACCCGTTTCCACCCTTACTGGTTGCAATGGGGGTCTTCTGAGCAGTCACAACAATGAAAGCAGATATGGGGTGTGCAGCAGTACTGGTTCCATGGTGCAGTGGTGGGCATGTAAACACCTGCCCATCACTACTGGCCCAGGGGCTAACCCAGAGGCTGCCTAAAAGCTTAGGGACAGAGAGAAGGGCTATAGCAGCACATTTGAGTGTTTTTGTGGAGTTCAAGCCTCTTCTTCAGATGCTTTGATGAAATACAGTATTAATTCACAGGTATTCAAGCAATTACATAACTGCAAATTGTGATGCTGGCCATAAACCTTAAAAGATTTGTATAAGGTGACACATGTCCCTCAAAGTAGGAAAATGTTCTTTATAACTGTAAGAACGACACATATATTAATAAATTTGGTATGCTCCATTTTTGTATATAGTTCTTTGTGGGGTTTTCAGACTATGTGGCTGTGTTCTGGAAGAGTTTATTCCTGACATTTCACCAGCATCTGTGGTTGACATCTCTGAAGATGCCAGCCAGAGATGCTGGTGACACTTCAGGAATAAACTCTTTCAAAACACAGCCACATAGCCTGAAAAACCCACAAAAAAAACTAAGGATGCTGGCCGTAAAAGCCCCCGACATCTCATTTTTGTTTGTTCACGCCTCTGCTAGTCTATTGGAATTTGTAAATATATTTCAGTTCAGCTATTCTCTCAGATCTTTCACCTTTTAATTTGTTTTAATTTTTGGTCCTGAGTAGCTATTTGTAGGTCAGAAATTAATTGCCCAGGACGGCTAAAATGTTTTGCAACCTTTTTGAGGTTATCTACACCTGTCTGTCTGTCTATCTGTTTGCTTGCCTGCCTACCTACCTATCACCTTTTTCCTAGTTTGGGGATAACAGAATGGTATTGCCATTCTAAAGTCAGATTTGTGTCCTTTTATCCCAATGTCCAGAAGCACTGACTGGTTTGTCCAATGTAGGGGTATCAAATTTCATTCTTAAAGGTAAGAATAAATAATTTTACTATTTTCTTCTCTTCATCAGAAGAGCATTTTTCAAATGCTGTTTGCTGTTTGGGACTTATTCTATGCACACACACACACACACAAACACACAAAATCCTGAAAAAAATAATTTGTTTTTTGAGCAGAAGATTTTATTTTGTATTTTTTTGAGCAGACGATTGTATTTTCTGGGCATAAAATGATGCTTGTTTTGTTTTCTGCTTAGAAAATGTTATTTTCTGCTCAAAAAAGCCATGTTATTTTGGGCACAGAAATGTGCAGGAAACTGCTTTCTGTGCACCCATGTGCATTTTTCACACAGAAGAACACAAATTCCAAATATCCTCGGATGTTTAGGATTTTGATCACAGTTTTCTCATATTTGGGAACTCTGTTTTGTTTTAACCAAGTTCCCATGTTTAAAATAGATTCTTTTACTCCTTGTTGTGTGGGCAACAGACAGTGTATATCACAATAGAAGATGAACAAGTAAAAGCATCTCTGGTTTGTGGATGACCCTAGTTGAACTTGTAATGTTGCTGCCAGATTACATCTAGTGTCAGAGTTGTCACTGTGTTGTAGCAGGATCTTAGAATCATAGAATCATAGAGCTGGAAGAAACCTCAATGGCCATCCAGTCCAACCCCCTGCCATGCAGGATGACACAGTCAAAGCACCCATGACAGATACCCATCCAACCTTTTAAAAAACTCCAAAGGAGGAGACTCCACCACCAACTGAGGGAGTGTGTTGCACTGTCGAACCGCTCTTACTGTCAGGAAGTTCTTCCTAATGTTGAGGTAGAATCTCTTTTCCTTTAGTTTGCATCCATTGCTCCATGTCCTAGTCTCTGGAGCAGCAGAAAACAATCTTGCTCCATTCTGAATACAACATTCCTTCAGATATTTAAACAGGACCATCATATCACCCTTTAACCTTCTCTTCTTCAGGATAAACATACCCAGCTCCCTAGGTTGCTCCTCATAGGGCAAGGTTCCCACATTTTTCATCATTTTGGTTGCCCTCTTTGTTATATGTCCTATTGTAGATGAGTAGTACTTTTAAGTTTGGCGGTGATCTTTAGGCAAGTCAAACTCTGCAATTCAGAACCTGAGAGAGGGAGATACTATTCCTCCAAACTGGTTGTTCCTCACTGATAATGCATTTGAGTGATCACAGCTGGGAGTTGACTGTGAAGACTACTAGTGTTTCATCAGTTTCTGTTTTTGGTCTGTCTCTATATAGAATGATTTTGAGTACCAGTCTTGCCTTTTTAAGTAGGGTGTTGCTGTTGGTTTTTTTAACCTCATGGAGTGGCTATTGTATTTTGAAAAATTCTTGATGTGAATCTGACTTTTGAGCTTAGGAAAATAAAAAAAGTTATCTTAATAATAAAGTAGAAAACTAGAAATAAACTGCCCCTTTTCTTCTGCTCTAATCACTTAGGAAGGGAAGGGAAAGAATCCAAACAGCCCTTAGAAAACATCAACATAGGCGGGGATTATTGCAAAACTGCTTTCAGCTAAGCACAGTTTTCATCCTCTAGTATGATCTGACAGTTATCTCTGAAATGAACTTTCCAACTGGGTCACTACTACATGAAACAGCAGGCACAATAATGGGAAAAGTGCTTGTCATATCCAGCAAACAAGTAATCACACTCTTGCCCTTTTGCTCCACGGATTTAGAACTAGAGTTCTAATTTGTCCAGTCTTTCCAATGGTTTATGCTGTAGGCAAATAGAGATAAGGGAATGTTGTTGTTTTTTTAGAAAATGGAACATGACCTATAAACATAGGTCAGAATTACCTTTGAATGGGACATTCAGATTTGTATATACTACAAACATTTGAAGGACTTTAGACAAATGTGCTTGTACTTTTATTTGTTTAAAGTATTAGATTAGATTGTATTTCTTTATTTTAACAACAGATAATATTTGACATATATATTGCATAAGATAATGTACTGTGACACTGTTCACTAAGAGGGATTTTTTTAAATGAATATGGTTTGGCATGCGTACAAGTTATTTCTGTTAAAAAGTAAAATAACAATCCAGCTAAGGATTTAAGGATTCCTTCATTTTTTGAAAGAAAAAGAAAAGATAAGGTAGTGAATTTTGGCTATCAGTGCATTAATTCTTTTCCATTTGGAAAAGGAGCTTGATGCAACACGCTCATCCAGCAGATGTCAGTATTGGAATATGATGTGTGTCAGCAAAGTACAATTGAATATAAGGAGAATATATCTGTCATGGAACTTCTGGATTACTGACAGGTTTTGGAAATGCAGGTTGGTAATATGGCAGTAGTACAGCAGTAAGGCAGCCAAAAAAAGAGGAAACCCATCACACACAAAAAGGACAAAAGAAGATAATATTTGATCCAATTTGTATTGAATCAGATTATAGATTTTCTAACATATTCCAACAGATTATAGATGTAAATTTAATATAATAATAATAATAATAAATTTATTTGTATACTGCTTTTCCAAAGATCAAAGTGGTTTACAGTCGATAAAACCAAGTACAACACATCTCATAAAAATCCATATTACAAATATACAATACATAACACTAAAAACTACAACACAATCATTCAAAGGGTAAAGCAGAGAATCGATGGCAACAGAATACACAGCTTCATTCTTCAGGGGGGAAGGCCTGACAAAAGAGAAGGGTTTTCAATCTCTTTTTAAATGTTTCTAGGGGGGTCATCAGATGGAGCTCCTCGGGAAGATTATTCCAAATCCACAGGGCCACCACTGAAAAGGCCTTTTGGGAAGTGGAGACATATTTGGATGAAGGGACTTCCAACAGATTCTTCCCGGATGTTCTGAGTGTGCGGGGCGGATTATATGGGGGGATGCAGTCCCTCAAGTAACTCGGGTCCAAGACCTATAGGGCTTTATAGGTAATAACCAACACCTTGTATTGCGCTCGGAAGCGAATGGGCATCCAGTGAAGATTTTTCAAAATAGGTGTTATATGGTCAAACCTGGATGCACCGGTGACCAATCTGGCTGCCATATTTTGTACTAACTGTAGCTTCCGAGCTTGGTACAAGGGTAGCCCCATGTAGAGCGCATTACAGAAATCTAAGCGAGAGATTACCAGAGCATGTACCACAGTTTCAAGGTCCCTTTGGCCCAGGTAGGGTCGGAGTTGGTGTATCAACCGAAGTTGATAGCAAGCACTTCTGACTGTCACATCCACTTGAGATGTCAACTGCAGGGACGAGTCCTGAAGTACTCCTAAACTGCGAACTTCATCCTTCAGGGGAAGTGTGACCCCATTCAGGACAGGTGGATAAATTCCTTCCCCGGGCCTGGGGAACCTATCACCAGTAAGATTTATTTCTAATTACTTAGAAATAATTAATTTAATTTGTAGGGGATCCTGTGACCAATCAACCAGTAAACCAGCTGTGTCTCCTTTCTACTGTAAATTTCACTGTTGTTTGGCAACTTCAAATCCTATCTAACATTTGTCATGATTTTTCATTTTAAAACTGAAATTGGACCATAAACAGAAGATGCCTTTCCATACATGTTTGTTCTCAGGTACTAATTCAAATGGAGGATTCTTTTGTCTGAAGAAAGACACATGGGCCAGAATCTTATAGCGTGCACAAATTAGAGTAGACCAATTGTATCAATGGTAAGTGCATAAATAGTTATTTACTAAATTACATCTGATTCAGTGAATCTCTACTAGGAATTAACAAATGAGCACCCTCCACTACATGCCATTTGCCATTGATGTTTTGTCTGCTGTCAAGTCTTTTACAAAATACATGTGTTCCCTGTGCAGAGACAGGCTACTAATGTGGATGTTCTTACATGTCTAGGAGCCATGTGTACACTATTACGTGTGTTCATGATCATCTGAAGGCTAATCATCCAACACAATTTTTATTTACACTGATTTTTATACTTTGTACAGAATGAGCCACAGTGGTAATTCCCAGAGATTATTATTTTTTAAATAAAAGTGTTATGTGCCTATATAAAGAAATGCTATTTGTATAGCAAGATAAAATGTAAGTAGTGTAGTAAATAAAGAGATTAGGAAGCATATAGGTCCAATAGAGACTGGCACTTAGTTTCGGCCTGTGGGTGGAGCCATTGTGCAGTGTCTGCACACTGGACGCTATGACTCCACCCCTTCACGTCATGATGCCATGCACCCTTCTAGACGGTTCACAGCATCATGGTGTGAGTCCAGTGCTGCATCCAAATGGTCCAGCACCAAAGGTGTGTCATCGTGCTGCCCCATCATGGCTATGGCACCCTTCAGGGGGCGCAAAAAGGAGCCACATTTTACAGCTCCTTTTTGCGCTTTCTAGAGGCCAGATCAGTTCCATGGCATGCAGTTGCCGTGGCACTGATCTGGCCACTAATAGGGAGGCTGCAGACAGTCTGTCTAGCCCCATAGTCAGGAAAATGAGAGACTCTAAAGCTTACCACATGGGCTTGATGGATGTTCTCAGAACGGCCTGGCAGGGAACAGAATGAGTGGGGAACGGATTTTACCGCACACACCAATCCCTCACTCATTCCATTCCCCTCTCTTCTGTTCCCATTCCATTCCAGAAGGGAACAGTTTTTGAGAACTGTTCTGAACAGTTCTCAAAAATTGCCCCCTCTGGAACGGATTAAGAATGGAAGAGAAGGGGAATGGAACGAGTGAGGGACTGGTGTGTGCGGTAAAATCCATTCCGCACTCATTCCACACTTGTTCCTGCGCCTTCCGTTCCGTTCTGAGGACGGACCGCGCAGGAACAGTGCAGTAAACTCGTGTGTGTGTGTGTGTGTGTGTGAAAGAGAGAGAGAGAGAGAGTGGTTCTGAAAATCATTTTTTTCTGAAAACCCAAAATTTAAAATAAATTTCCCAAAAAATGAAAATGAAGATTATTCTTAGGAGAAATGCTGGTTTTGTTCCAGCCTTCCAGAGCATATTGGTGATTAGAACCTTGAAAGCCAAGGTGATCAAAAAGATAAAACACTTAAGAACGTTAGCTAGTTTCAGATTGACAAATGTAATTTTTTTTTTAAAAAATCAGAACATCTTGTCTGTTAATCCTGAAACCAATACTTGGAAATAAGGATCTCAATACAGACTACCAGGTTTACTTTAATATTCTGTTTCTTTCTTATGAATGGTCACAAGTGGAGTCCTGTTCTTCATTCCAGGAACTCTCTTGATGCTCCAGTTTAGTATAAATCTCACAATGGACTAACCTGTGATTAATTCTGAAACACTGGATTGGATCAAGGAATGGTTCTTTCCCCCCATACCTCAGTGATTATCAACAACAACTGCAAGAGAACAGTGAGTTGTAACCTAACTTTTTTGGCCTTTCAACCCATCCTGCTGCTCCAAAGACAAAGCGTTCAAGCCAAAATAAACAATGGGTGAAACACAATTATATGTAGAAGAAATGCCTTCTTATTTATAGCTTTGAATAATGTGAGGCTGGGTGGTCCAAAAGAAGTGAGGAAGATATTAACCTATACTTCCAGAATCCAAGATAAATTTACAAATTTTGTTCAGAAAAGAAAGGTTGTATTCACACTGAGAATACAAATACTCCTTTCAAAAGCTAGGCCCTGCCATAGCCTCCTAGACCTTGGAAGTGATATCTTGCAACAAGAGACAATGATGATGATTATTTTACAAGCCCTTCACACCTTCCTTTCCCTCTTGAAATCAACATAAGCAGATCAGTTCATTAATATGCTACTCTGAAAGCCAGGGAATTTAGTAGAGATGGCCATGCTTTGCTAATCATGAAAACAGTTGTCTGAAGATGAGCAGATGTTCTGTCAAAAGCTTTTCTCTTGACAGCTGGGACTTCAGCACTATTAATTAATGAAACAGTAGCTGAAAAACTTATACCACTGTTCATTGCAGTTCATTTGTCCAGCTACTTAAGTGATAATCACAATGGCTGCAGTCTAGGCTACCTCAAATCCCACTAAGGTCCATTAGTCACACATCTGGGGCTTCTTTTCTCTGTAGCTGTATATACTTTGAACCAGTACTATCCAAAGTGGTGGCATCTGGAAGCCATTCCCTGAGCCATTGACTACTGGTCTCTGATGAGTTTCCAGGAAATTAATAAAAAAGCAATTATAGCCAATGGGCACAGTTATAGTGAAGTCCCTGGCACAATGAGAAAAAAATAACTGCTAGTCGCCTGCTTCAGATAGCCTGAGAATTACTGCTTTAGAGAGTCTGTGGAGAGCAACTGTATGGGAAATTAGCCCCACTGAAGCACTACTAGATTTTGTCCATTGTTGTCATGATGCCATTCCAAAGAGACTAGCATGCAAACAATGTGGTGTACACAAGGATTAGACGTGTTTCCATAGTTTCCCATAAATTGTGTCTGCTGTAATTTGTAAGATTGTTGGGAAGAGGAAAGGGATTTGGGGCAGCAAATGACACTAACCAATCAACTTAGCTACCATGGCTAAAGCAGACATAGGCAATATTTCACTCCATACACTTGTTGCTACTGCACACCAGCTTTCCACATATTATTTATACAGGAAAATGTTTACCTACTGGTAGTTTTTTGTGGGGTTTTGGGCTATGTAGCCATGTTCAAGAAGTGTTTATTTAAGAAATAATTCAGAGAATTCCTCTAAAGATACCAGCCACAGATACTGGCAAAACATCAGGAATAAACTCTTCTAGAACATGCCCACATAGCCCAAAAACCCCACAAAAAAACTAAGGATGCCAGCCATGAAAGCCTTTGACTTCACAAAGTGTTTACCTTCTGCTAGTGCTGTGCAGATCTCACAAAATAGTTCTTCCAATTTAAAAAAAATCATAAATAAACAATCAGAAAATCCTATAATGCATAATAAGAACAAACATGCAGGAAAACCAACCCTCAGTCTCCACCTATATCCTCACAGAGCTGTCCCTAGTATGTATTAGGTAGAGTAAGGCAGTCAGCATGGACAGCAAGTGTTTGGGAGGGGGGAGTAACAAGAAGTGATGGAGGAGAAAGCAGTGTGCCTTGTTCCCTTCTGCCTTTATGGGCCATGAAAGGCATTGTCCTATCAAGAGTGGTGGAGAAAGATTCAGCTGCTAGTCCAGCTGGTCTGCATAAATGGAATGGGAGAGGACATCATTTGTTTTGTTTCTTAAAAATAAGTCATGCCAGACTAATTATATCTCTTTTTTGGATAAAGTTGAATTTTTGGATAAAGTTACATGACTGGTAGATGAAGGGTATGCTTTAAATGTAGCATATCTTGACATCTTGCAAAAATGCTAGTAAAAAGTGGGTTAGACAATGATACTGTTAGGTGGATCTGTAGTTGTTTGGGCCAAACCCCCCAAAAGGTTCAGATATAGGCTGGATGATACCTAGCTTGACAAAAGTGTATGTGAAAGGGACCACAAATTGAACATGAGTCAACAGTGTAATGCAGCAGCTTAAAAAGTCAAAATAATCCTAGGTGGTAAAGGTCTGTAAACCATGTCCTATGAAAAATGGCTTCAGGAGTTGGATATATTGAGCCTGAGGAAGAAAAGATTAAGAGGTGACATTATAGCCATGTTTAAATATTTGAAGGGATGTCATACTGAGGATAGAGAAAGGTTGTTTTCTGCAGCTTCAGAGAATAGGACATGGAGCAATGGATTTAAGCTACAGGCAAAAAGATTCCACCTAAACATCAGGAAGAATTTCTTGACAGTAAGGGCTGTTTGACAGTGGAACAATCTGTCTCAAAGTGTAATGGAGTTTCCTTCTTTGGAAGTTTTTAAACAGAGGCTAGATGACCAGCTCTGAGGAGTGCTTTGACTGTGTCTTCCTGCATGGCAGGTGGCCCTTGCAGTCCAGCTCTATGATTCTATGATTGCCTTGTTCTTTAGCTCAGCCAAAATGTCTTGGCACAGTCCTGTTCCATGAGTAGCCAAGGCTTTGTCTACAGCAAACACTACTGATAACTCATGCCGGGAAGGATTCAGGCAGTCATTATCATTCAGGGCCATATAAAGTTAGGATGTCCACCACCTTTTCCAGTATCTTGCTCAGGAATTATTGTTGTTGTTGTTGTTAACCTTTATTTATAAAGCACTGTAAATTTACACAGCGCTGTACATACAATCTTTTTAATTGGACGGTTCCCTCCCTCAGGCTTACAATCTAAAAAAACATGACATTAAAGGAGAAGGGAAAGGTGGTGGGGCTAGTAGGTTAATACATATAAAGTACATAGCAATACAGGAAATGGTTCAATAAAACAGGCATCAAAAGAACATCAAATAGCAAGCGACAATAATGCAATGCCTGGGAACACAGGAATATTACACTACACTAGGGATGCTCTAATGGGCCCTCCAAACGTGGTTGAACTGCAAATCCCAAAAGCTTCAGCCAGCATAGTCAGTCATCAAGCATGCTGGGAGTTGCATTTCAAGAATATTTGGAGTGTCTCATTATTTAGAATCAAAGAATAAAATGTGGATTTTGTAAAGTTACCACTGTGTCTTCAAGAGCAGTAAGAGCTACACCTTTTCTCAGATAGACAGACAGAGAGTCATATCAGATGTCCACGTGATAGGTATAGTGCTGGCAAACTTTAAAATCCAGAAAGGAGACGGCTGGCTCATTTCAAACATCCAAGCAGCTTGTCCACATAAACTGAAGCCTATGTAGATTACTAGATGGAGCCCTAGCTACATGTATCTCTGATTGTCACAACAATAGCTTTTGAATCAGAACAAATCCAAGTGATTTTGCCCACAGAATGCAACACAAATTAGTCATACCAAGTTTTCTAGTGTTCAGTCCATTCTCCCAAGCCTACACAAAACCTACTCATCTTTCCAAGGCCTACTCAATCTGTAACTCCTCCAAACCTACTTGAAAAAGTTTTGCTGGCCACCTTTGTACAGATGTGGTTGTGATATAGTGACTATTATTTATTAATTTGTTAGATTTGGACCTACCTTTCTCTCTCTCTCAGAAAAAAATAGACTCATTACAACAATTAATAAAATGAGTAAAACAAGTGCCGTTAACATAACACAGATTAATTAAAAGATAACTTTAGAAAGCAATTAAAAGCAAACCCAGAGAAGAAGGGAACAGCATCTGCTTAAATTATAATCCCCCTTTGCAGAAAACTTGCTTAAATGCCAAAGGCCTGCCTGAGGTAAGATTTAAAGTAAAATTTAGTTTATTTATTAGGACTGCCAGGGGCACCATACAATAATGAGCAAAAACAGTAGCATACTAATATGCTAGAATAAAACAGACAAAAATAGCTGAAGTGTCATTTTAGAGGAACAAAAAAAAAAAAGTCAGATCTCAAGGACAAAGGAATTGTAAGTATCTGCATCCCCTAACATATTTATCAATCCAGCTATAATATGATACAACATTAAGGTGCCAGCATAAGTGGCTTTGGCTGCAATGGCATACATAACACTGGAATAGGTAATGTGAATGTCACATAGACCCATTTATGTGGAAAGGCATGAGGATGGAGGAGCTTGCTGGAAGAATGCCTCCTCCCCTCCCACTCTGCATTTCTGACAGAAACCAAAAGCCAAAAGATGAATTCTACCAGATCAGACAAGTTCGGAATCTCCCTTTAATCTCTTGTGCATTCCTGAACATCCTTTTCCTGCCCTCTTATCTTGGGGACTCCAGATCTTTTCTAGGTGTTGTAAAGTCCATGAAGGGTCATCTGTTAAAATCAAATCGCTCTCATCTTCCAGATATCAAAACAATCTTCCCACTTTGGAAACCTTCTCACGTTCCATTGAGGATCAATCAAGCTTTTGGTTCCCACAGAACCTCTATGGATTGGGGTTGGCTATAAGGGTATAAACAGTACCCTAAAATCTTTTTGCTGCAGTTGCCCCCGACTCACATGTACAGTGACTGTTGCCCTCAGATCTCAGTCTGAGTTCTTTGTCTGTTTACATCCACCTCCCTATCAGTTATTACCTGTATGCCTGGTGCTTTGTTCCTGCATACATTACCCCCTCTCCCAAAGCCAAGCCGAACATTACCCAAAGTAATTGAAGAGAGATTGCTGCTGCCATTGGAAGCTCTATAAGCCCACACATTTAGGGTAACAGCATAGCAAAATGAAACAAGTTTCAGAAGGTCTTTAATTGTCCCCAGAGATGTAGTCCATTAGATGCTCTGGGTCAGGGTCTTCCCAGGGAAGGATGCTAAAATGACATAAAATCTTCTAGGAAACTGGATCTTCTGCCAGGTATAATATCCCATTTTGACTGCAGTGTCTGCTGCTGAGCTGACCCTCTTGGCAACCCACGTTGCAGAGCGAAGCAAACCATTGGAGCAGTTAACGAGTTTGACACACATCTCCTCCGGGGATTCGTAATTGGATATGGAATCTTTCCCTTCGAGGTTATTCTCATCCAGCTCAGGAGGAGAAAAGCTGGATTCAGCACCATCTGCTCAGTGGCTTGTATGTCAGGTTCTTATTTTAGTGTTCAAAGACTGACATCACAGAAGCTTGCCATTACACTGTTCACTGCAAAAGGGCAACACAACTATACAATGAACAAGCAGGAGCAGGAGCCAAATAACATATTAAACAGACAAACATGAAGAAGGAAGGGGAATATTTGGAACAGGAAAAATTGGACAGGGACATTCAAGATGTTGGGAGGGGGGGTACAAATGGATGAAAGCCATCAGCAATGGGACTATTGTCCTGATCATTTGTTGCACGTACCCCAAAATGCACTTCACTGGAAACACCTTTTTATAAGCTGTATGCACTAGCCTGTTAGATGTTAACACATTTGTCTTGATGTTTTGTAGGCACAGGTGTTCTACAGGTTTGCAAGTATTCTTCATCCATGTCAAGAGATACAGTAGACTGTGTGAGGCCTGGCTGATCCCCAGAGTTATGTCAATGCAGTGATATACTTACATTCCTCTGGGGATGTGTGGCCATTCATTAAGAAGATTGGCCTGCTAACCTAACAGTGTCCATCACTTCTTGTTGTTGTGTGCCTTCAAGTTGTTTCTGACTTATGATGATCCTAAGGTAAATCTGTCTCAGGATTTTCTTAGCAAGATTTGTTCAGAGTGTGTACTGCCATTGTCCAAGGCTGAGAGAGTTGACTTGTTCAAGGTCACCCAGTGGGCCGAGTGGGGATTTGAACCCTAGACTCCAGAGTCATAGCTCAAAACACTATACTACACTAGAAATGGAAAATGGTCTTTTGAGTCTCAAATTCTTGATAAAAGGGTTTTTTTCTTTATAGAAATATCTGCTTTTATTGAGGGTTATGAGACAAAGTGCACCTTATCTCAGAAGTCTACAACTTTTTAAGGTTGGTGGTGTATTAGAGAAATCAGATAGACTATTAAACATTATTAACATGTGTGCAATTCAAAAAATGTACACAGAATCTTACTCAGGAAAAAGCATACAAAAATGGGCATATCCAAACACATACAAAACACATCTGTTTTTTTTTTTAAATACAGGTGTGTGGTGAGTAGAAAATGACAGAAAGAGCATACATCCTTCTGCAAGAAGATAAAATAAATTCTCACAATCCAGTTCATCTAAGGTTGGGGGGAAAATGCAGACAGGATTCAGAGAAATGAAATAAAATCACAAGTGACTGGTTTTTCACATCCTTATGAAATGGCCTTTTTATAGTAATTCTGTATCTCTGGTGAAGCATTTGGTAAATATTCTTTTTCATTGTTATTTAAGGTATTTATACCACTTGCACAAGGACATTGTTCTCTGAGTACTGAGTACTCAGAAAGATAAAATGGTAAATTGTAGTATTAAAATATAATAAAACCTGCTGCAACTTTAAAATATTTTTAAATCAATCCTAATCACATTTCATACATACACACACAGAGAGACACGAGAAAAGTGGTCAGAATTGATTTTAAAACATTTTTATGGAAGTTGAATTAAATGTATGGAAGCTGAATTTAATTCTGAATAGCATGATGGTAGTAACATCCTTACAGAGTTCTGAAACATATAATGAGGTGCTTGCCAAACCAGCTTCATTAGTTGTAACAATTTGTTGCTGCATGCTTGAAAAAACACATCACATCAGAAAGAGACTGGATTCTGATTTTGTCAAAGTTAATTATCTGGAGGACAAAACACTGCCAAGTGTCTGGAGACAGTTTAATGGCTATGATCTGAATTCTATTACTAGTCCCAGCTAGACTAGACCTATTGAATCAATGGGACTTACCTACATGTTGAAGCATTCACTATTCAACAGTCAATTAAATGGGGCTACTCTAGTGAGGATTATCCAATAGGATTCTGGTCTATATCTTCTAAAGACCTCTCTCTCTCTCTCTCTCTCTCTCTCTCTCTGTGTGTGTGTGTGTGTGTGTGTATTATTTTCTACTTAAATATTTTTAATGTTGGCTTGAATGAATGAATGAAAATTTATTTCTAGACCGCTATTCCTTGCAGATCACAGCGGTTTACAAAAACATCATCAGGGAGGGCTTTTCTTCTTCAGGCAGGCAGTTGGGCCAGCCTGCCTCTCTCCCCCCAAGATGGTGGCTTATTACCTCCCCTGATTTATTTTTCCATGTGTAGACATTTGAATAGGCTGCCTGGTCTGCCACTATTGCTCTACAGGTACTCACACAGAAAAACAGCAGGGGAATGATGTTGTTGTTAGTCTTCCTCTGCCTTGGCTCTTTGATGTCATTAGGGGGAGAGATAATGGACATGGGGTGCAGTTTGCATGGGGAGGTGGTTGGTAACTGTGATGTTGTAATTGGAGCTTCTATTGGAGTAGTGTGGGGCAGGGGGAGATACGGCAGTAGGAATGTGGAAGTACAATGGAAAGGAAGGCGAGATCGATGTTTAATATCTATCTCTCTTTCCATCCACTCTCCTAACCAAAGAGAACTGAGGGTCAGTCCAACTGTACCACAAACCCTGTCTCTGCTCCTGTGCAATGCCAGTTCTGTTAGGAATAAGACCCACATAATCCACGACCTCATTCAAGATAAGAACTGTGACCTGGCTTGCATTACTGAGGCCAGGTTTGGGCCTGAGAGCAAAGCAGTGTGGGCACAGGCCCTTCCAGCCGGGTACTCAGTTAAGGAACAGATCAGGTTAGGTGGGCGGAGGGGGGGTTGCCTTGGTCTATAAGAACATCCTTCCCTTAACCAGGAACCATGTCTGGAAAACTGACTTCATCGAGTGTATTTACCTGACCCTGAAGGCCAGGGACAGACTGGGGATTCTGTTGGTCTACCGTCCACCCCGTGCGCTAACAGACTCCCTAGCCGAGCTGACACAACTGGTCTTGGAATTGGTGTTGGAATCCCCTAGGCTTCTCATACTGGGGGACCTCAACATTCCTTTCAAGGCCAGTCAAGGTCCAACAGGTGCGGCTCGGAAGCTCATGGCTACCATGACTGCCATGGGCCTGTCCCAATTGGTCTCAGGGCCCACTCATTGCACTGGTAATACTCTCAATGTCATCTTTATTACGGACACGGATACTCCGTGGGCAGAGGTCTCTAATATCTCTGCCCTATCATGGACGGACCATTTCCTGGTCAAGGCTCGAATCAAGGCTTCTACCCAAATCCCCCCTGGGGGTGGAGGACCTATTAGGATGGTCCACCCTCGAAGGCTGATGGAACCCAACCTAGTGGGCAATATGGTTGGAACTGACGGCGACTCTGTTGATGCCCTGACTAACATCTGAGACAGAGGTCTCTCCAGGGCAATACACAGTATTGCTCCTAAGCGTCCTTTCCGGCCTGCTTCCAACAAACAACCCTGGTACACAGAAGATCTCAGGGAAAGGAAGCGGGCCGTGCAACGACTAGAGCACAACTGGTGAAGACACCAGCACTTAGCCGAGAAGACACTCCTTGAGTCTCTTTTGAAGGCTTACGGAGTGGCAATAAGTGCAGCAAAACATTCGTTTTATGCTGCACGTATTGCATCCGCGGAGTCGTGTCCGCCAGAGCTGTTCAGGGTAGTGAGGGAGCTGACACAACTGCCCCCCTCCCTGAACCCTATTTTAGAACCATCTAAAGCCTGCTGCGACGAATTTAACAACTTCTTCGCGGATAAAATATCTCGGATAAGGGCTGATCTCGACGCCAGTATTTCTTCAGAACCTATAAGAGAGGTGTCCAGAGCTTCTGTGGACTCCATTAAACTGGATCACTTTGAGTTTGTGAGTACCGAGGAAGTGGACAAGATTCTCCGAAGTGTTAGGAAGACAACATGCTCTCTCGATCCCTGTCCTTCATGGCTGGCGGCCCAGGGAGAACGGCGGTAACTTCTATGTTACGCTGTATAATTAATTCATCCTTCAGGGAGGGGCGTTTTCCCTCTTGCTTAAAATCAGCAGTAGTAAAACCTCTGCTAAAAAAAGCCCTCCCCGGACCCCCTGATTCGGAATAACTATCAGCCTGTGTCACTGCTGCCTTTTCTGGGGAGGGTGATCGAGAGAGCAGTTGCTTTCCAGCTTCAGGGGATCTTGGAAGAAACAGATTTTCTAGACCCATTTCAAACTGGCTTCCGGGTGGGCTATGGAGTTGAGACTGCCATGGTCGCCTTAGTCGATGATCTCCATCTGGGCATGGACAGGGGAAGCGTGTCCCTGTTAGTGCTTTTGGACATCTCAGCGTCTTTCGATACCATTGACCATGGTATCCTTCTGGGACGCCTGAGGGAGTTAGATATTGGAGGCACTGCGCTCCAGTGGTTCCGTTCCTACCTCTCAGGTAGATTCCAGATGGTGCAGCTGGGGGACGATTGCTCCAATAAGAGGGAACTTACATATGGCGTCCCTCAAGGAGCTATTCTGTCCCCCATGCTATTCAACATTTACATGAAACCGCTGGGAGAGATCATCCGGAGACACGGGGCGTGGTGTCATCAGTATGTTGATGACACCCAAATATGTTTCTCTGTATCTCCGACTGATGCAGTGACTAGGGATGGCATCTCTTCTCTAAATGCCTGCTTGGTGTTGGTAAAGGGCTGGATGAGGAAAAACAAACTCAGTTTGAATCCAGAGAAAACAGAAGTACTAGTGATAGGCACTCCCGGTCCGGTTGGTGAAATTTTCCCACCTGTCCTGAATGGAGTCACGCTCCCCCTGAAGGACTCAGTTCGCAGTTTGGGGTGCTTTTGGACTCGTCGCTCCAGTTGACTTCTCAAGTGGATGCGACGGTCAGAAGCACCTGCTACCAGCTTCGGCTGATACGCCAGCTGCGACCCTACCTTGGCCGGGGGGGACCTTGAAACAGTGGTACATACTCTGGTAACCTCTCGGTTGGATTTCTGTAATGCGCTCTACAGGGGGCAACCCTTGTACCAAACCCGGAAGCTTCAGCTAGTGCAGAATATGGCAGCAAGGTTGGTCATTGGATGTTCCAGGGCTGACCATATAACACCGGTTTTGCAAGATCTCCATTGGCTGCCTGTTCGCTTCCGGGCACAATACAAGGTATTGGTTATAACCTATACAGCCCTAAATGGTTTGGGCCCAGGTTACTTGGATTACCGCCTCTCCCCATATAATCTGCCCTGCACACTCAGGTCAGCCGGGAAGAATTTGCTGAGGATCCCGATGGCGAGATATGTGTCAACCTCACAAAGGGCCTTTTCCATCTCGGCCCCTAGGATCTGGAACACCCTTCCTGATGAGCTCCGCTCCACCACCTCCCTGGATCTCTTTAAAAAGAGACTCAAGACCTTCTTGTTTCGGCAAGCCTCCCCCGATGTTCCTTGATATCATGTGACTCCCCCCTATATGTACTGTACTATCGACTGCACTCAACTAGCTTGGATTTGATGTAATGGTTTTAATTTGTATAACTGTAATGTTTTTATTGAAGTTTTATTTATGTATTGCAATTTTTATTCTGTCTTATCTACTCTGTCATTGCAATTTTTACCTGTACACCGCTTTGATCACTGCAGAAAAGCGGTTTATAAATAAAACTTATTATTCTGATTTTTAAATTATTCTGACTGGCAAGTGCTGAATGTGATGGAACTACTTTCCCCAAGTTTGCATGTAACTCTGACTCTGCCATTAGTTTCCTGGATCCTAATAATAATAATAATAATAATAATAATAATAATAATAATAATAATAATAATAATA
>NC_056524.1:242378608-242393231 GCF_019175285.1 Sceloporus undulatus
TTTTTATTTATATCCCACCCCTTTGAGGTCAATCGGGGTGGCTAACAATAATAAAATAAAATACAATATATATCCAATTCTACTTCCCTCCCCCCTTAAAAAGTTATTAAATCAATTATAATTAAAACCAACAAATTAAAACAACATAACACATACACACCATTACAAAACAGACAAAAACAAAACAGCAAACTGTGGCAGCATTCCACTCAAATTTCCAGAGAGGACCTTAGGGACTCTCATGAGAAGAGGGTTCCTGAGGTTGGGATTATCTATCCAGGAAAGGCCTGCCGGAAGAGATCCGTCTTGACAGCCTTTTTAAAGATGTCTAAAGATGTCAGTTGACGGATCTCGTCCGGCAGGTCATTCCATAATCTGGGGGCGACAACAGAAAACGCCCTCTGGGTGGTAGCTGAAAGCCTATATCTTTGAGGCTGCAGCAAATTCCTCCCAGAGAACCGGAGTGTGCAGGGAGGATTATATGGGAGGAGGCGGTCCCTGAGATAGTTTGGACCCAAGCCATTTAGGGCTTTAAAGGTGATAACCAACAACTTGTACTGGGCCCGGAAACTAATAGGCAGCCAGTGGAGGGACTTTAATACCGGAGTAATACGGTCCTTCCTAGATGTTCCTGACACTACTCTGGCCGCCATATTCTGCACTAATTGTAGTTTCCGAATCAAGCACAAGGGTAGCCCCATGTAGAGCGCATTACAGAAATCTAGACATGAGGTTACCAACGTGTGTACAATAGTCTCGAGATCCCTTAGTTCCAGAAAAGGGCGCAGTTGGCGCAGTTGGCATATCAGCCGAAGCTGATAACAGGCGCTTTAGACTGTCGCATTTGTCAGGGATGATGGGAGTTGTAGCTCTTCACCTCTGGCTCTAACTCACCACCTTGTTATGCACTGGCGCTGACCAGTTTTGGCCAGTGGTTAATGCTTTTCTCCAAAGCAGCAGAGTTTCAGAGAATAGGCTGAAGACCCTGACAAACTCTCCAAGCCTTCTCACTCTTCTTCCACAGAAGTCTTCACACTTCTCCAGGATCCTGCTGGCTCTTGTATCTTCCTCAAGACACCAGACAACTCAGTAGTCTTATATAAAAGATCTACTTTATTCTACTATATACAAATACTAATGCTCTCACAAATCACAATCTCTACAATCTCCAAACTACTCACAAAACTCCACAACTACCCACAAAATACATTGGCAATCATAGCAATTATTATAGCCATCGTTAAACACCACCCACTTAGTCAGTTTCCACCCAGTGGGCGTGTACATCCATTTTGATTGGTTCTCATAGTTCAACCCATACTTAAGGATTTCATCATCTCACCTTGTACACTTAATGATACTCAGGTGTTTTCAATTATACACTCTACATTTCTGTCCTTGGCATTTAGGACTGCTAAATTACATTAGCTTTTACACCTGTGTGGCTTCTTAATTGCTTTTGCTTAGTCATAGTGACTCTCACATACATGTTTTATTTCTCTACTGTATATCCCATGTTGCATTTTCCTTAACAGCATTTACTTGATTTGTCATCAGGAGCGACGAGTCAAGGAGCACCCCCAGACTGCGAACACAGTCACTGGAGGAGAGTGTAACCCCATCCAGGACTGGGGATTGCAACCCATTTCTTGGTTTCGTGAGCACCTCCGTCTTGTCCGCATTCAGTTTCAATCTGTTTTTCCTCATCCAGCCCATTACTGCCCGAAGACATTCATTGAGAGAAGAGACACCATCAGAATTTGAGGCCGATGAACAAGACATGGAGAAATAGATCTGGGTGTCATCAGCGTACTGATAACACCCAGCTCCACAACTCCGAATAATCTCACCCAGCGGCTTCATATAGATGTCAAATAACATTGGGGACAGTATAGCACCTTGTGGAACCCCACAGGTGAGCTCTCTTTTACTGGAGCAGCTGTCCCCGAGTAGCCCGAGAGGAAGGACCGGAACCACTGCAATGCAGTGCCTCCAATACCTAACCCCCTCAGGTGGTCCAAGAGGATGCCATGATCTATTGTGTCGAAAGCCGCTGAGAGGTCTAGGAGCACCAACAGGGTCACACTACCCCTGTTGATGTTCAGACGCAGATCGTCGGTCAAGGCAACCATGTCAGTCTCGACCCCAAAGCCTGTCATGAAGCCAGTTTGAAATGGGTCTAGATAATCGGTTTCATCCAAGACAGCTTGGAGTTGAAGAGGAACCGCCCTCTTGATCACCTTGCTCAAAAATGGTAGTAAAGAGACTGGCCTGTAATTATTCATATCCAGGGGGTCAAGGGAAGGTTTTTTCAGAAGCAGCCTAACAGCCGCTTCCTTCAAACAAGATGGAATATGTCCTTCCCTGAAGGACGCATTGATGATATCCATAAGGAACTTCCTCAATGCATCCCCCCCTCCCTGGACGGCCAGCCATGATGGGCAAGGGTCGAGAGGGCAAGTTGTTTTCCTCACCCTTCCAAGGAGCTTGTCCACGTCATCAGTACTCACAGATTGCAGCTGATCCAGAATAACTTCATAGATGGAGTCGCTGGACACCTCGCCTATAGTTTCTGTTGAAATATTGGCATCTAAGTCGGCTCTTATCTGAGAGATTTTATCTACAAAGAAGTTATTAAAGGCGTTGCAGCAGGCCGTCGTTGGGTTAAGTAAAGGATTTGGCGCAGAGGATACCTGCGTCAGCTCCCTCACCACCCTAAACAGCTCTGCTGGACGAGACTGCAGACGCAATACGTGCAGAGAAGAAGGATCTTTTCGCTGCACGTATTGCCTCCCGATAGGACCAAAGAAAGTTCCTATGGCGAGTTCTGTCGGATAAGAGTCGAGTCTTCCGCCACTTGTGCTCTAGTCGTTGTCCAAGCCGCTTCATATTCCTAAGCTCTGGTGTATACCATGGCTTACGGTCTGAAGCGGAATGGCAAGGACGCTTGGGAGCGATCATGTCAATAGCCCTGGGAAGATCAGTGTTCCAAGTATTAACCAAAGCATCAACAGGATCACCAGCATTCCCAACCATTAAACCCTCTAAGGCTTTCTGGAATCGGATTGGTTCCATTAGCCTTCGAGGGCAGACCATTCTAATGAGTCCACCACCCCTGGAGGGGTGGATACAGGCTCTAAGTTCCATCTTGACCAGGAAATGATCCGTCCATGACAATGTGGAGGTACTAGTAACCTCCGCCCATGGATCTTCCTTGCAGTCTCCACTGTGCTGGTTTTATGTTCTTTGCTTTTCTGGTTGTAGAAAGTGGGTATATGCAATCACCTGAATATTACTGTCATTACACCCTCCATTCATTAAATTATTAAACTGTATTTGGGATTTCTTGAAAAAATAGGCTCTAGACAAGTGAAGCTAGCCAAGTGAATATCATTGAAGACCAAAGTCAGGATTATCCATGCCACAGTATTTCTGATTTCTGTGTATGGTTGTGAAAGCTGGCCAGTGAAACAAGCTAATGGAAAGAGAATCAAATCATTTGAAATGTGGTGCTAGAGAAGAGCTCTGCAGATAACATGGACTGCCAAAAAAGCAAATAAATGAGTTCTACAGCAAATCAAGCCTGACATCTCCCTAATAATCAGTATGACTAAACTGAGACCATCATACTTTGAACATATCATGATAAGCTATGACTCCCTAGAAAAGACAATGATGCCTGGCAAGGTAGAAGTCAGCAGGAAAAGAATACTAATGGAAGTGAAGCCACATGTACATTACCTTGTATTTCTGCTCCACTGATTTCTGAATATGTTGAGCCACATACAGGAGTGTAGCCGAGGGGGAGGACAAATGTGGGCATTCACCCAATAGAAATTTGCTCTTTGCCCCATGAAATTTTCATCCAGTTTCCAATTTCTACTGTTGCAGTAACTTAAAAGGGAGAGCCTTAAAATGAGCTGTGGAGCTTTAAACAAAACCTTGCATTTTGGCATCTTGGTAACTTAAAACTTTGATTGAGCATTTTGGTATACAGTTTAGGTACCCAAAGAAAAAGGGCAGACACAGGGTGAATCTACACTGGATAAATAATGCCATTTGAACCCATTTTAATTGCCATGGCTTCATACTACAGAATCCTGGGATTTGCAGTTTTGTGAGGTACCAGCTGCAGTGTACTTTTGTGAGGCACCTTCTTTGGCCAAGAAAGCTAAAGATCTTGTAAGACTACAAATTCAGAAGATGTAGCTGTAGCATTTATAGGCTACATCTGCACTATAGAAATAATCCAGTTTGACACCACTTTAACTGCCATGCCTACATCTTATGGAATTCTGGGAACTGTAGTCTGTTGTGGCACCAGAGCTCTCTGACAGAGAAAGCTAAATGTCTCACAAAACTAGAGTTCTCAGAATTCCATTGCAGTGAACCATGGCAATTAAAGTGGTGTCAAACTGGATTATTTCTGCAATATGGCTGCAGCCAAAGTGCTTTCAAACTGCATTATTTCTAGAGTGTAGATGCAGCCATACCTGTACATAAATATATAGCAAATATAAGTATTCTGTGTTTGAACAGTTTTCAGCATATCACTGTCTACATTGCTAAAAATTTAAAAGAAAAATGTCATGGTGGGTAAAGAATTCTTATTTAGGGAGGCAATGTCTTTCCCCCCTGCAGCTATACCCCTGGCCATACTTCATCAGTAGCCTGTGACATATTTTGCTTCTATCAAAACCAGAAACTGTTAACACCAAGAATGAATGGTGACTCAACATCTACAAGTCATTGCTGTAATGCAGAAATTGTGAACTTTATGCCACCAGATAGTTTGGACTGCAATTTCTCTAATCCATAATCACTGGCCATGATGGGTGGATTTCCAGGAGTTGATTGGAGAATCATAGAGAACCAACAGAATTTACAGAGAGAGGACCAACAGCTTCCCATTCCTCCAGTAATAAATTCAGGAAGGGCTGTAGCTCAACAGTAGAGTACATGTCTTGTAATCAAAAGTCATGGGCTCAGCTCATACTATCTTCAGATAGGATTGGGAAAGCCATCCTCTAAAATTCTGAAAAGCTTCAGGATGGAAATCAGTATAGACATTCCCCCCCCCCCTCTCTCCCTCCCTCCCTCCCTCCCTCCCTCTCTGTTTGTCTTCAATTTGTCTGTCAATTTAGGGTGCCTCCAATGAATTGTACCTTAGGGTTTTCTTAGATAAGAAATACTCAGCCTTCCTCTGAAATGTAGCCTACAGCACCTGGTATTCTTTGGTCACCCTCCATCTATGTGCTAACCAGGCCTATGATATAGAAATGAAGGACCCTGCTTAGATTCTAAATTCAGATGTGATCTGGAGTTTTCAAGGTATTTAAGCCATCTCAGCATAGGAGATTAGCACATGGAGGACAGGATAGGGATGGGATCACTCTCCTGTCCTTATCCTGTCCATGACCCAAGTGAAAGTGATTGTGCAAATCACTTTCACACTGCAGCTGGCTGAAAAGTGTTTTCATCTGTCATCTGAAAAGTGCTTTCAGCCGTCACAGTATTAACAGGTTAATTCATTAATACAAAATACTGAAAATGACACCTGAAAGTGCTTTTCATCCGTCTGCAGTGTGAAAGTGATTCATGCAATCCGTTTTACTCATGCTTTCCTGCTAGGTCAAGTGCAAATCAAGTATGAAAGGCCTTTCCACGATCAAGTGGGAAGGACAGGACAGGGATGGGACAATGACATCCCGTCCCTCATGTGACAATCTCCAGAGACTAGGGACATCAAAAGTGTGGCTTTGGGACTACATGTAGCATTCAAGGCTGTTTCTTCAGTCCTGGCTCCCTTCACACTTTGGATCTAGATCACACTCTTTCTGGTGACAAACAAAACAAAACAAAACAAAACAAAACAGGAAGCCTCCTGGAGCAGCTGTTGACCTTTAAGTAGATTTCAGGGCCCAGCAGCACTGTTAGCAATAAAAATTACTCATTCTGCAACATTAGAAGTGGGCTTCTAGTCACTTTTGCTTTTGTGATTTTGGTTTGGATTTGGGTTCGAGGCAGCATTTTACACTGTCCATGTAAATTCTAAGGGGCAACACACACACACACACACACACACACACCCCACTGCAATTGCCTACAGGTATAGACATTACTGAACCAAAGGAGGCAATAGTTTGATTTGGTATATAATGGGGTCAACAGACCCTCCCCTAAGGGGTGGCCTGCAGCTGCCCCTTTTAACACTGGATCGGGCCATGGCAACTATATGCCATTATCCTGATCTCTAGAAAGGGCACCATAGCTGCTGGCACATGGCTTTTTCATGCTCCTTTGGTGCTGAGTCATGTAGATGCAGAGCCATAGAAGCACAGAAAAGCCATGCGCCGGCAGCAATGGTGCCCTTTCCAGAGATTGAGGCCATGACATGTAGTTATCATAACCCCAATCCAGCACTCCTGTGGTGCGGCACATGCTGTGATGCTGGCCTAGGGGCAGAATCAGGGCATATGTCATGTGGATGCCACACTCTGACTCCACCCCAGGCCAGCCTTAATGGCCAGTCTGTACAGCCCCTAAGAAAGCTACCTATTTTTTTTAATAAACATAATAAAGGCATCACCTACAGTCCACACAGGCATGCACACACACACACACACAACCACAGACAAAGCTACATACTGATACTGAAAAGTAAAGAAGAATAAGTTGCACTGTTGTATAGAAGAAACTGCATGACCCTATCAATTTGTAGTACCAGAGAAGCCTACAGTACACAAGTTAACATAGAATGGTAGAGGATCCTACATTTCCCAGACTAATGTAAGAGTTGTGCAGGTGGAATTCTGCTATGGCTCCCTGCTCACTACCCCCAATACTCATAGTTTTGATGCAATAATCCCACTGAACAACTATTCCGTAACAGGTGGAGATTGTTGGGGAGAAGCTCCATAGCCAGAAACAAACCAATGGCACATTCCACCCAGAAATGCTGGAGTTTTTGTGGATGATATAATAAATCTATGTCTGGCTATAGGGCATAGTCAGATCCATAGTCAGATCCTTCCCCAATCCCCTACACTCTTTACCAGTCATGGCATGACCACAGGGAGGGGGAATCACAGCAATAATGTGAGCCTTGACTAGGATAGAGGGGGATATCAACCTTCACAACAACCAAAAATATAAAAATAAATTCATGTGTGTAAGTGGACTTATCCTTATTTTTGTCATTCATAGGGCATCTTTTTCCATAGATCTCAGTCACAGCTGTCTAAAACTGAGCAGATACAAATGTTTTTTGAATCAACTATACCACTGTAAAGCTTTTCTTTCTCTATAGGCAGAAAAGAGAAGGAATAAGGGGTTACTGTGTGATGAGCCATGAATACATTGTCCCTTTCTGTCCCATCCATAGTTCTTGAAGGGAAAACAGCACTGCAAGAATTTATTAGATGGTGACCAGAACTCTAACCTCTTGAGTCCTGGGCCTAGAACATCACCTACAGTACCTTTAACTGAAAGGATCCATCATTTTTATGGCAGCAGTTCTAAATCTATGTTTCTTGCAGTCATTTCCATTCCACTGCGCTATTTACACATTTTGAAAGACTGAGGTTCATAAACCATATTTACTTTAGGCAGTCATCATCCTTGCAGAGTGATGCACAGGAACAGTTCCCAAGAAGGCTGGTTAATTCTACTGGTCCAAGTGGCTACTTTCGTCAACTTAAGCCATAATGTTGGTCTCAGGTCATAATTTCTCCTTACAAGCAACAGGCAATATTAATAAATTTCTGGTATAATAAATCATCCATATGACAACCTCTGACATACTCTTGAAATAACAATTTATTTGATTGCATCAGATTATATTTGTTCAAAGAATATAATTCTGTCCAATGCAAAAAGCATAGTAGCAGTGTAATATATCTAGCAGAATATAGAAAATAATACTTTGACTGTAACAGAGTGCACAAATAAGCATGACCATCATTCATTTACTTCTTCATTCCTCTAGGCAATGCATTTTCCAATTCTAATATATTTACATCCCTTGGATGGTTTTGAAACAGCAAAATATAAGCTAGTCTTCAGTCCATTTTAATGCCAATCCACAGAGAAAATATTTTTAAACTGTATTTCCCTAATTAATTTTATGAGACTAAATAATGGAACAGAGATAAGGATAAAATTACAACCATCACAATGTGATATTTTATAGTACACTATTTGAGATCCAGCTTCCATCTCAGGATGTACACTGTAGAAATAATGCAGTTTGACACCACTTTAAGTGCTGTATATCCATTCCTGAGATTTTTCATTTTGCAAGGTCATTAGCCTTTCCTGCCAAAGAGTGTTGGTGCTACACAAAACTACAAATCATAGGATTCTATAGGATGGAGCCAGGGCAGTTAAAGTGGTGTCAAACTGCATTATTTGTACAGTGTAGATGCACTTCCAGTCTGGCATCCTGTTTGTCTCATACGTAGGTGTAAGTCAACCTTTTAATAAAATAATAATAATAATAATAATAATAATATTTATTTATATACCACTATTCCATTCGATCACAGCGGTGTACAACAATTGCAATAACGATACAATACAAGATAAAAATTGCAATAGATAATTAAAACTTACAAAACAGTGCACAGTATACATAAATTCAACATTAAAGCAAGCCAACAATATACTCGAAGATGTTAATCATATAGGGGGACCACACATATCATGGAACATCAGGGAAGGCTTGGTGAAACAAAAAGGTCTTCAGTCTCTTTTTAAAGAGATCCAGGGAGGTGGCAGTGCAGAGCTCCTCAGGGAGGGTGTTCCAGATCCCAGGGGCCAAGATGGAAAATGCCCTTTGAGAGGTTGACCTATATCTTGTAGAAAGGATCCTCAATAAACTCTTCCCAGATGACCTGAGTGTGCGGGGCGGATTATATGGGGAGAGGCGGTCCTCCAAGTACCGTGGGCCCAAGCCATTTAAGGCTTTATAGGTTATAATCAACACCTTGTATTGTGCCTGGAAGCGAACAGGCAGCCAATGGAAATCATACAACATTGGTGTTATATGGTCGGCCCTGGAGTGTCCAGTGACTAGCCTAGCTGCCATATTCTGTACTAACTGAAGCTTCCGGGTTTGGTACAAGGGTTGCCCCATGTAGAGCGCATTACAGAAATCCAACCGAGAGGTTACAAAGGCATGTACCACTGTTTCAAGGTCTCCCTGGCCTAGGTAGGGTCACAGCTGGCGTATCAGCCGAAGCTGATAGCAGGTGCTTCTGACTGTCGGATGCACCTGAGAAGTCAGCTGGAGCAACGAGTGATTGCCAGTGATTGTCTCTTTTTGGTTGATGCAGGGGTTGATATTCCCTTTCTCTCTCTGCACCAGTTAAATCCCCCCATAGATTTACCACAGAGTCACTGCAGTCACTACATGGCCATTCTGTGCCTTGTAGAGAGTGGTGGTGGTGGGAGGAATTAGGGAAACATCTGACTATAATCAGACAAATCTCTATCCCTCTCCACACTCACATCACCTGGTGTGACAACTTATGGTGCCACCCCCACATTGACGTTCTTTCATACCACATCATACAGAATCCATAGTATTGTTATACTAATGTTACTCATAAATCATAATTCCCATATATGACTGAATATCATTGTGATAGCTATGACATAAACGACTACAAAATTAAAATTATACCTTAAAATTACAATATCATACAACCAGCCTAAATGTATTTACATGTACATAGTTTCTTGTGGTTAAAGTGAAAATTTGGTAAGATGTGGTGTTTTTAAAGAAAAGGTAAAAAGAATTTTAAAAATTAAAAATTTTAAAAACCTGTTAATGTTTTTTTCAAAGAATTAAATAATTTTTTTTAAAAAAAAAAACCTCTCCTTTCTCTTCCCTTAGAGCCTAGCCCCATCCACACCATTTCTTCAGCGTCTTAAAGGGACACAGGCAAAAGCCACAGTCTGTTTCTGCCAAAAGGCAGACATTTGGGAAGCAGTGGTATCATACCACTGTATGATAGGGTGTCACCTGGTGCTGTCTATACTTCCAGCTCCCCTCTCACCAAGCTGAGAAAGGCCATGGAGTGTGTGTGCAGAAGCTTTATATTACAGCTGTGGTTCAGTGAATGATCATCTGTAGCATTGTTCTGCACAATTATTAAACCATGCTGAACCATTCAGGACTGGGGCCTATGTATGAAATATATTTTAAAATATACACTTAATAATTTTAGGAATCTCTTTTAGTGCTGAATGTCAATGATTAAGGCAGTTTCTTTTGGAGGGCATTTCAAGCCCAGTGTGGACTTCCTTCTTTGTGAGGAGAAAGAGGTAAGCAGGTGGGGGAGGCAGTGGAATCACTAGGAAGAGTGGGGCATGTGGACCACACCAGGTGACACCTTAATGGTGAGTGACACCACTACTCCTCAAACACCTGCCTTTTGGCATCAAGGGGCTGTGGCATTCACCTTCTTCCCTTTAAAATACTGTAAGAGATAATGGGAGTGGAGTGAAGCTCAGTGGTAGGAGAAAGGAAACGCCCCATAAATTTTTAAAATTTTGCATTTTTAAAAAAATATAGCCTTTTTAAATTCTCTTTAAAAACATCACATTTAAACCAAATCTTCCCTATGTATATATATAAAATACATTCAGGTTGTGCATATGATATTGTAATTTGAAGATGTAATTTTAATTTTGCTAGTTGTTTATTAGCATTACATTCAGTAGTATATGGGAATTACAATTTATGAGTAATACTTGTCCAAAGAAAGCATTACTAAGGATTCTTTTTTAAAAAAAATTATTTCAAAATAATCTTATTAACAGTTTCATTCTCTGTACATATTCATATACTATAGTATAAAAGAAAATTATAACCAAAAAAATGTATATCAACATTCCCCTTAATTATCCAATTACTATTTTTTGCTTTTCGGGATTTATAACAGAATATCTTTCTTGATACCAAATATCTTTTCCCACGCCTGTGATATCGACAACCATTCGTCCTTTAACTCCGATTCTGATCTATTGTTTAACAGTTTTGTAAGTCTATCCATTTCCTTCATCTCTCGTGTTTTTAACATCTATTCTTCTATTTGTGGTGGATTACTGTTCTTCCAGTTTTGTGCAATCACAAGTCTTGCAGCTGTAACTAAATATAAAAAGACTCTTTTTGTCCATAGCTGGTAACATGTTCAATAAATAGAATTCTGGTGACATGTTAAATTGGAGAGTGAAAGCTCCTTGTATCTCTGTGTGTACTTTTAACCAGAACTTCTTGACTTTTTTACAAATCCACCACATATGCAACATCGTACCCTCTCCAACATTTTAGATTTGGTATTTTGTACATTTTTTTAAATTTTTGATGGAGTAAAATACCATCTATTTGATATTTTAAGGTGATTTTCTTTTAGTGATTGTGAAGCGGTGAATTTATTTGTCTTATCCCAGGCTTTCAGCCATTCCTCATATAAGATTGGGTGTCCTATATCACGCGCCCATCTTATCATGCTTTCTTTTATTGTTTCTTTTTCCAAATCTCTTTTTAACAATATATTGTAAAATTTAGCTATCTTCTTTCTTTGTGGTTTCCACCATATTTCATCAAGCTCATTTACAACTATTTCAATTCCTCTAGTCTTAGTGTCCTCTTTAAATTTAGTTTTGATTTGTAAATATTCTAGCCAATTGAGTGTGTATTCTTCGTTACTTAATTCTTCTCTTTCTTTCAGTTTTTGTTTCCCTTTCAATCCAATGCTTACCAATTCTTTATATGTTAACCATTTTGGTCTCTTCTTTCCGTTACTGAAGAAGGCTTCTTGTGTCGAAGTCCATAAGGGTAGTTTGCTATAGAATTTATCTCTAATTTTTGCCCATGTTGGAAACAGGGCCTTCCTTATATAGCGGTTTCTAAAGTCTTTGTATGCCACCTGATCTTTATATAACAGGTACGCATGCCATCCCATCTTTAGTCCCTCTCCCTCCAAATTTAGCAAGTCTGTATCTTCCAGCTTAATCCATTCTTGTATCCAATTAAGTTTTCCCGCCCACATATATAACTTAATATCTGGTGTTGCATAACCTCCATGTTCTCTGCTATCTTTTAGAGTCTCCCATTTGATTCTAGGTTTTCCTCCCTTCCACACAAATATTTTCAAGGCCCTAGTCACACTTTGTATCGGTTTTACTTTCATAATGATAGGTAAGTTGTAGAACAGAAACAAAAGTTTTGGCAGAATAGACATTTTTATGAGGGAAATTCTCCCAAGAATCGATAAATGTAAGTTGTTCCATTTCAACAACTCCTTATGAATTTCTTTCCATTTATCCACATAGTTATTTTCATATACATTCTGATTATTATTTGTAAGCCAGATACCCAAGTACTTAACTTTTTTTGTTATTGAACATCCTGATTTTTGGCTTAATTTTTCTCCTTCTTTTTCCCCCATATTCTTGGTTACGAGTTGTGTCTTTTCTTTATTCACTTTGAACCCTGCAAATTTTCCAAACTCTATAATGTTTTATACCTTTTAATGGGTCTTCCAATATTGCGACGATATCATCCGCAAAAGCCAAAACTTTTCTTTCTTTTCCCTTTATTCTGTTACCTTTGATTTTTTTCATTATCCCTTATAGAATTCATTAAGACCTCCAGCGTATTTATAAATAAGAGAGGAGATAGGGGACACCCCTGTCTAGTACGTTTATTTATTTTAAATGTGTTGGATTTGCTCCCATTGATTCTTAATTGACCGGATTGTTGATTATATATTTGTTTAATGTTGTTAATAAAGAAGTTCCCTACTTTCATTCTTTTTAAGACTTCCAACATAAAGGCCCATCTTATGTTGTTGAAAGCCTTTTCGGCGTCGACAAAGAGTAACGCATTTTTTTTTTTTTTGTCTATTGAGATTGTAGTGTTCCAAGATGTTGATCAGTATTCTAATATTTGCTTTTGTCTGTCTTCCTGGAAGAAAACCATTCTGTTCTTTCTTGATTGTTTCATTTAAGATCTTTTTAAACCTTTCTGCTAAAATCATTGTATATATTTTATATTCTGTGTTTAGGAGGGATATTGGTCTGTAGTTTTTTACCAGTGTTTTATCTTTACCCTCTTTCAGGAGTAATACGATTGTCGTGTTCTCCCATGATGATGGTATACCCTGTTCCACAATAGAGTTTAGTAGTTTGTATAATGGATCCAATAATTCCTCTTGAAATATTTTATAATATATTGCAGTATAACCGTCTGGGCCAGGTGACTTTCCTTCTTTAAGTCTTTTGATTGCTTCTATAATCTCTTCTTTACTTATTAAGGCATTTAGGTTATCCCTTTGTTCTTTCTATTTCTTTCTGTTTCTATTTTCTTCCCATCTAAATATTTATTCATTTCTTTTACTACATCCTGGGAAGTTTCTTCCTCCTTATATAATTCTTGATAGTATTCATGAAAAGCTTTTTTGACTGTATCTTGATTATAGACCATTTGCTCTTTGTATCTAATTTCTTCTATTGTTTTGTTTTTCTTATCTCTCCTTATTTTCATTGCTAACCATCTGCCTATTTTATTAGCATGTTCAAATTGTCTTTTTAAAAATTCTTCTGCTATTTCTTCCGTAATTTTTGATTTTAGTTGTTGCTGTAAAAGTTTAATTTTATTTGATAGATTCTTGTTTAGAGGGTCCGTTTTTAATTTTTCCTCATACTTTCTTATTTCTTCTAACGTTAGCCTGTCTTTCTTTTGTTTTTCTTTCTTACTAAGGATTCTGTATGGGATGAAATGGGAGGAGGTCAATGGGGAGTGATACCATGATCACCAAATGACACCAACCCTAGGAATGCCACTGGGGGGAGGCAGTCTAGCATAAGAAGACATCTCATTAAGGCTCTTCTACCATTGCTGTTCCACCAAATATCTGATGGAGGTTAACTTTTTTTTAAAAGTTGCTTTTCAAAACCAGTGGTTGACGTCTGTCCACTTCTGGTTTGGTTTTGGTTGTATTTTTTGTGGAAGCCAGTGTAATTCTTGGAAACTCTCTATGGCAGAAAATTAGCTCCTGGAAACACTGCAGCACCTCACCCTGGGTTTACCTTACAATGACAACCAAATACATGCCCAGTCCATTCTTAAGCAGTATGCTTCTACCAGGATCTGCTTATGGATATGAGTTGCAGGAGAATAATAACAGGAGAGGGTGACTGCCTTCATGTCATACTTGTGGACCTCCCAGAGGAACTGGCGGAAAATAGGAAGCTAGTCCCATATAGGTCTTTAGTCCAGTCCAGCAGGACTGTCTTTATAGTCTTTTAACTTTGTATCATAGCGACTACATATATTTGCTTTGGGTTTTTTTTGTGCCTTCACAGTATTTCAGACTTATGGCAACCCTAAGGTGACCCTGTCATGGGGATTTCTTGGTTGATTTTGTTCAGAGTGGGTTTGACTTTGACATAATGGTTTGAGTGTGGGACTACAACTCTAGAGACCAGGATCTGAATCCCTATTCATCTATGGAAACCCACTGGGCAAGTCACGCTCAGCCTCAGAGGAATATATAAGTACTCTCATTAGAAATGAACACAAGTTATTCTCAACACTCACTGGCTCCAGTTA
>NC_056524.1:242393241-242395134 GCF_019175285.1 Sceloporus undulatus
CCTCATGAAATTTTCCTGTGGTTTCAGTTTAATAGAATTTTTTGCCTGGAAATCAGAAAAGCAAAATTAAATCATAATTGCTAGTGTGCAACATGAATCAATATTCTAAACCATTTCTAACCAACTCTGTTCTTTATTGCTGTATCTTAAAGACTGCAGAAACCTACTTACATGGCTTTAATGGATGCTGTGCTTGTAACCTGAATAGTACTAAAAGGAGCTGAAGGGGGAAATAAAGATTATGTCATAATTATCTGGCAGGCATAGTCAAAAGGTTTTGTCCCACATAGACAATAAATTGGGCAAAGTTTGTGAATTAGCTCAGTTGCTTTCAGCTATGAGACAATAAACTAGGCCACAGCAGGATTGAACTATAACCACTCAATTGCAGGCAGCCTGAAAAGCTTTTGGAAGAAAGTGCTTTTCTCAGCTCTTCTATGATGGAAAAGAACCAGACTGTTTTTTTTTTTTTTAAGTACAAGGAAGAATGAATAGCTACCAACAGGAAAGTTTAAAATTCCACTCATCCAACCTCCATATTAGCTTTCCACCATTAACCCCTGAGAACTAGCTATGCATGGAAACATATGCATGTCATGGAAACTTCTCTGTGATCAATCTTACAAAAATGAGATACTCAACAGAACATGATTTCAAAGCAGTTCTGTGCATCTAGAACCAGACTATTTGAAATACTTCATTCTCTTATGCAAGCTTGCTCAGGATTTAAAAACTTCAGAGGAAGGACCTTGGAGATCCACATCAGCACCAGAGATATGTCTGGTAGAAACAAAAAAAGAATCCTTTATGGTAGTCATTCTCTCCTAATGAGTTTGCTAATTATTTCATCTCAAAGTTCACCACTATTTGCTCTGAGATAGTCCCTCCCAATTCTTCTTCTGCTCATAATCTTCTGTCGCCCTTGCCTAAAAAAATTTCTGTGTTTCCTCCTGCTTCTTTGGATGAACTCTCTACACTTCTGAACTCTTCTAAACTTGCAACTTGTTCTCTTGATCCAATTCCTACTCGTCTTCTAATTTCTATAGCTCCCTCTTTTCTGCCCTCGCTTCTCCATATCTTCAATCTCTCTCTCTCTACAGGCTCCTTCCCCTCGGACTTTTAACATGCTCTCATTTCCCCTATTCTGAAAAAACATTCTCTTGACCCCTCCTCTTTGTCTAGCTATCGTCCGATTTCTCTTCTTCCCTTTCTTTCTAAGGTTTTGGAACGGGTTGTTTATTCTCTCTGTCTTGAGTTTCTTGAAGCCAACTCCATTTTTGATCCCTTTCAGTCTGGTTTCCGCCCACAGCATTCTACAGAGACAGCTCTCAGTAAGATTTCAAATGACCTTTTACAGGCCAAGGCTAATGGCCTTTACTCTGTTCTCATCCTTCTTGATTTGTCTGCAGACTTTGACACCGTTGATCACTGTCTTCTAGTTGATATACTTTCTGACCTTAGGTTCTCAGACTCTGTTCTCGACTGGTTTTGATCTTATTTGTCTGGCGGATCTTTTGCAGTGGTTGCAGGCAGCCAGACTTCAACTCCTGTTCCCTTATCTGTTGGAGTTCCCCAGGGCTCTGTTCTGGGTCCCCTTCTGTTTTCTCTCTACACACTGTCCTTAGATAAACTCATTAGCTCTTTTGGTTTTTTTTCTACCATCTGTATGCCGATGACACCCAGTTGTATCTTTCCACCCCTGCCCTTTCTCCAAGGCTTGAACAGCAAGTTTCGTCATGTCTTACAGCTGTCTTGCAGTGGATGCGCCATCACTGTTTGAAGCTCAACATGTCCAAGACGGAGCTTCTTGTCTTTCCTCCTAAGTCCACCCTTCAACACTCCTTTGCTGTCTCTGTGGACAACATTTCTATTCAACCAGTCCAGCAAGCCCGC
>NC_056524.1:242395234-242432552 GCF_019175285.1 Sceloporus undulatus
CAGTTGTATCTTTCCACCCCTGCCCTTTCTCCAAGGCTTGAACAGCAAGTTTTGTCATGTCTTACAGCTGTCTTGCAGTGGATGCGCCATCACCGTTTGAAGCTCAACATGTCCAAGACGGAGCTTCTTGTCTTTCCTCCTAAGTCCACCCTTCAACACTCCTTTGCTGTCTCTCTGGACAACATTTCTATTCAACCAGTCCAGCAAGCCCGCAGTCTTGGTTTTATCTTTGATTCCTCTCTGTGTCCCTCAGATCCAGACCACAGCCAAGGCTTGTCGATTCTTTTTGTACAATATTGCCAAAATCCGACCTTATCTCTCCGCCTCTACTGCCAAGATCCTGGTCCATGCCCCAGTGGTCTTACGACTCGATTACTGTAACATCCTCCTGGCTGGGCTTCCTCTTTCTCACCTCCATCCTTTAATTTCTGTCCAGCATTCAGCTGCACACATTATTACATCCGCCCACCACTCTGACCACATCTCTCCTGTGTTGGCATCCCTTCACTGGCTCCCCCTCCCTTTCCATATTCAGTATAAGCTCCTGCTGTTGATGTTTAAAGCCCTCCATGGTCTGGCCCCTCTTTACTTATCAGACCTTTTCCCACTTGGGCCCTCCGTTCTGGTAGTCAGGGTCGGCTATCCCAGACCAAGATTTTCTCTGCCCCATCTCAGATTCTCCCCTTTTCACTCGCTGCCCCTCACTCCTGGAACCTTTTTCCCCCGCGAGCAAGGGCCATCACTTCCTTAACCAGCGTCAAAATGAAGTTGAAGACCATCCTGTTCAGAGAAGCTTTCCCAGGCATTGCATAATTGTCACTTGCTATTTGATGTTCTTTTGGTGCCTGTTTTATTGAACCATTTCCTGTATTGCTATGTACTTTATATGTATTATCCTACTAGAGAGGCAGGCTAGCTCCAACAGGCCTCCCTGGAAGAAGATTAACCATCCATTATGAAGCCAAGCCCTCCCTCCAGTCCATCTGCCTTGGTCCAGGCCTTGGAGGTAGAGAGGAACTGCTGGACCTCATCCCCTTCCCCACCACCTTTCCCTTCTCCTTTTGTGTCATGCCTTTTTAGACTGTAAGCTTGAGGGCAGGGAACCGTCTAATTAAAAAGATTGTATGTACAGTGCTGTGTAAAGGTTAATAATAATAATAGTGGTGGTTACCCCCAGACTCTGAAACAACCCAACAAGCAAGCTGAGACTATCAACAGGTAAGCTAGTCTGATGCTGAAGAAACTCTACCTGGCTAGGTGCTAATTGTGTCTCTGTTATTTTTTATAACTGCACTTCAATTTTTGTTTTATGTTCCATTTTCATCAAAACCTTGTTTCTAATCTGAAATTATCATAGCCTCCTTAAGCACCTTCTGAGAAAAAAGCAGAAAATAAATTCAATAAATATGTAAAAGAATTGTATAAATGCTGATTTCCTGTCCTGCTTAAAAACTATTCTGTAAGAGTCTAGGGATGCTTTTTACCTACATTTCAAATAAGCTTTTTCTTTCTAATTAGATTCCATTGTCAGTGTATAAAGACAACGTGGTATTGTTCAGTAGCTGTCATCCCACTGATTACAGCTTTCAGTCTAAATTGCAAATTCTATTCAAGCTCATAAGATCACTCCATAATAAGCTCCCAAGTGATCTTCCCCCACCACTTTCCTCAATATGCCTCATTCCTCAATATGCCTCATAATATCTACACAGCATTCATTACACAATGTCTCAGTTTCCCCTTTTCAGAAATAGTTATTTGTGCTGGATTATATTCATGTCCAAAGGAAACTGAATTAATGCACATAGTCATGTTTGCATTAAATGTCTTTCAAAAAGGAGATTAAAAAAAGAGACCTATGAAGCACCACCATAGCACACCACAGGTAGAGACTTGCATGTAGAACAGTGCAGATTCAATTGCTGGTATTGCTCAATGATAAAGATTTCAGATAGCACAACAAGGGGGAAATGATGTCCTTGACACTTAGTAAGAAACTAGATGGACCAAGAAATTGACTCACAATAATGATAGGCAAGTGACAGCTGAGCACACACACACACACACTGAGATAATATAAATACACACAGTTATAAAACATGCTTTTCTCCTTACTGACATTCTGGGCCCTTTCACACTACAAATGTACAACATCATGCTTCCACTTCAACTGCCATAATTTTGTAGTGTAAAGGGGCCTCTGTTTCAGCTATAAGAGGCATCTTTTCTCTAATTCCAGAAGATCAGCAAGAAAAAAAAAGAAACAAATGTTTCCCTTCAAACATCCTCTGCCCATTAGACAACATGGTAATTTGAATATACATTAAACCATATTTCCTTGTGTGGTCATCTGACTCAGGATACTTTAAACTAATTTGTCCAGCTGAATTAAATTAAATTAAATGAATTAAAACGAGGGATATGAAAGATTTGCTTCAGATTGTTTTAATAGGCTTTTCTCAAAATTTGTGCACTTCTGCACGTTTCAAATACAAAGAACTGTATGAGAAATGATAATGGACAGATTGTCAATCCTGATCTAGACCTTGCTGTGCTTTCCTCTTAAAAGCCTGGGCTGTATTCAGTGCTGAATTATTTTAGTGCTGAATTAGGGTTGTTGTTATATGCTTTCAAGTCATTTCCCACTTATGGTGACACTAAGGCAAACATATCAGGGATTTTCTGGGGCTGAGAGTATGTGACCCAACAGGTTTCCATGACTGAGCAGGGAATCAAACTTTAGTCTCCAGAGTTTAAGGGCCAGTACGGACCAGCCCTTTGTGACACCCTCGTCATGTGCTAGGGTTGCCTCGGGGTGGCGCTTCCACACGCCCCTCAACCCTAGCATGAGACAAGGATGTCACAATGGCAGTGCCATTGTTACGCAAATGTCACACACTTGTTATGCCGCAGCTGTGGCGTAAAAAGAACCCACTTTTTGCGAGTTCTTTTTACTCCACAGGGAAGCCGCAAAATTGCTTCCCTGCAGAGGGAAAACAGGTGCCAGAAGGCCGCCCTTTTTTGGGCGGTATGTACCACGCCATAGTCTGACACTCAAACTACTACACTACACTGGTTTTCAATAGTTAAAAAGGTAAAGGTTTCCCCTTGACATGAATGTTTAGTCATAACTGACTGTGGGGGCTGTGCTCATCTCTGCTACTAAGCTGAAGAGCCAGCATTATTTGAAGATGACTCCAGTGGTCATGTGCCCAGCATGACTGAATTACCACCTCCTTTTCCAGGGAAGATCCTCAGTTTTATCACACATATAGTAGTCAGATTCAACATGGATCTCTTTCCATGTTAAAAGCAGTCATACCTATTGAAATTAGTAACTGAAGATAAGTGAAATTTCTCATTTTGGTTATTTTTGAAGGATTTGCTAAAATTTCCAAATCACCAGGATGGAAAAAACTTGAATTTTTAAAACATCAAATGAAGGATCAAGCAAAACAGAAAGATTTCATCACTCTCAGCTTTGCCATAATACACACTGGTTGACCTTGGGCAAGTTACATTCTCTCAGTCTCAGGGGAAGGCAATGGCAAACCTCCTCTGAACAAACCTTGCCAAGAAAACACCATGATGCAGTCACCTTAGGGAACAAATTGAAGTCATAAGTCAGGAACGAACTGAAGGCACACAATAACAACAGTTACTTGTTTTTTCTAAGAAAGACTTCAAGATTGAGATGAAATGGAAAGGAGGCCTAGGCTACTGAGCTCAATAGACCAGGGGTAGGCAACATTCAGTTATTCATTACTTCAATTGCAGTTATATTGAAAGGAGGATGATATTAACCATTGAGTTAACAGTTTGCTTAATACAAATGATACAAACAATGTCACATTTTGTTTGGTCTTAAGAAAGCTTCTGGGAGGAGGCCTTTTGAAATGCCATGCCAGGCCATGATTTGATTTCTAGATTCTCTCTTATAGTCTAAAAATGCTTCTGCTTAGTTTCTATGAGGGAGATCGGATCATTTTCTCATCTATGGTGTTAATGGGTGCAAATATCCTTTGCAAAGAGAAAAGAAAGATGCAACATGTTTTTTTCACCATGGTGCATTGAGGGCAGGACTTGGGCAGACCTTCAGATCCCACTCAAGAGAACGAGCAAGAGGTCACTAAAAGCAGCATGAATGGCTTGCCACATTCTGAACTAAGTGAAATAGAACTAGTAATGTTACATACAATCATATGTTGGAAAAGACCATATAGTCCAACCTCTGCCATGCTAATTTCTTTGATAATTTTGTTCTTGAAGGTGGGAGAGAATAATTTTAGTAATTTTTGTCCCTCTGTAAGAAAGTCTTTGAAAAATGCACAGGGTTCAAAGATAATTCATTGTTCATGATTAATAGGCACAAAATCCACACCTGGTCCTTTGCTCAGGAAACAGCATTTTCTGCACAGAAAATATTTTACATAGAAACACCTTGATATTACTTGTTACAGTAGAAGAAAGGTAACTGATTACATTGCTTATTCTCCTATTCATTACTTTTTTTTTACTTAAAAAATAAAATGGAAAAAAATCCTTGGGATTAATAAAAACATAAATCTGGGGAAATTTCTGTCAAAATACCTCTCAAGGTACTCTTCAAATGAACTTTTGGACATAATTAGAAATTGTTACTCATTACATCAACAAACTAACTTTACATTATTCTATTACTGTCTACATGTTACAGATAACTGTATTGATTATAACATCCTACTTCCAAGGTCTTATTTTACAGCTTTGGTTGATGGTGTATGGCATAGTGTAAAGTGTTTTTTTAAAAAAACCTATTTGCATATGCACACAAATGTTCATGCAGAAGATGTAAAATGGGTGGATATATATATATATATATATATATATATATATATTTGCACCTTTTAGCCCCTTGAATTATAGAGGGAAACTTTGATTTGAAATGCCATTTTTATCTATTAATGTGTTGTAAATCAAATGCCATACCTTCACTGTGGCTTCTCACACAGCTTCAACATAACAATATGGTTTATATTAGTCCTTTTGATTAGAAATAGTTGCAATTCTAATGAATTTTTGTGTGCACTGATTATTGTGAAATATGCAAGTCATATGTCAGAGCTTGCTATTAGCAAAACTAAGCATGTACCTAATTCAGATTTTTTTAAAAGCAAGCCTAGTCACTTTGTACTTCAACGAGGAAGATGGTATTTTATGTGAGCTGACAAGAGAACAACAAATATCATATAACGTATGTTGAAGTTGATAAATGATGAATTCACCCAAAGAAATGGAAGCAATTCTTTATATCATGTATATTAAGATTGATTGTCAAGCTGAAAAGTCACATTGTCCTACAGGGGAAATCAAGATGCAATGGTTTATAGAAAAGCCCAGCTTTTCTAGCTTGCAACTGACTATAACAAGTTTG
This sequence comes from Sceloporus undulatus, assembly GCF_019175285.1. NCBI lineage: Eukaryota > Metazoa > Chordata > Lepidosauria > Squamata > Phrynosomatidae > Sceloporus > Sceloporus undulatus. The sequence continues at coordinate 242,400,648 of NC_056524.1, forward strand.
ACACAGATGAGGTTATGGGCATGTAATCCATAACTATGAGGAACAATCAGAAACAGGAAAAGGGGTAGCAGGAAGGAGGTGTTGTCATAGATGGTCTGGAGCTCATTTTAGTTGATTCAGAGGCCATCTGATTTAACTCAGGCCTGAATCTGAACCTTGATTCTCTGATCCAGTTTTTGTTCCTTCCATTGGTTTATCACTGGAAATCAACAAATGTCTATAACTTTTTCTGTTTTTCAGAATGGTGTGATGCTTTGGTAACATTAATCCCACATGAGTGGATTTCTTATGCCAATTTTGAGACAAATGGGCAGAAGGTATTTTGCTAAATGTCTTTAAATTCTGATTGGTCTCAGCTACACCTTTTCTAGGCCAGGGTCCCTAACCCTGTGGACACTTCTTATGCCAAGTGCATACTCATGACTTCCAATCTTCAGTAGGTACATGATGTGGCATTTAGTGTGATACAGTTGGCCCTACATATCCACAAATTCTTTATCCATGGATTCAAGCATCCACAGCTTGAAAATATTTTAAAAATATATACATTTCCCCCCCAAAAAAACCCAACAACCTTGATTTTGCCATTTTATATAAGGCACACCATTTCACTATCCATTGTATTTCATGAGACTGGGACATCCATGGATTTTGATATCCAGTGTGTGTGTCTTACCACCAAAGCCCAGCAGATACCAAGGACCCCACTGTACAATGGAAAGCCCTTGCATTACTGATAGCAGAGTAAAAGGTTAGTCCTCATCTCCCACTGCAGGTGAAGCACCTCTTCTGCTCAAAACATGTATAGTTAGTAATGATCTCAGCCCAGATCAATTCTCCTAGAGTAACTTCTAGTTTGGTCATCAGACTCAATAGTAACAGATTCTTACAACTGAACTGAAATACAGGTATAAAATAACATCTTATCAGATCTAAAAGCTTGGGTAATGTTTACCACTCCCCCAGAAATGTATAGATCAGTCAGGAGACCCCAAAATACACAATGTCCCAAAGCTGCACTATTAACCAGGACAATAGCCTGCCTGCTGTATACAACAATGTAATACTAAGCTTTGCTTTTCTAATGAAACTAATGTTCATTGGTAAGGAAGCCTCAGGTTGAGCAGATGACAGCAAGCTATTGAGCTTTCTAAAGGGAAAAGGGCAAAGAAAAGTAATGAGAAACAAAGAGCCCTGGGAAAGGAGCACTTGAGTTCGTTTACAGAAAACATGCAGTCAACGTTTTAACTTGCACTCAATCTGAAACCTCTGTGCTCTCAGTAATGTCGAGGTGAATCATACTAGTTGAACATGACTCAAAAAATTTACCATCTGCTTGTTAGCTTTTGTGCTTCCTTAATTATGCAAATAAGGAATTATGACGATGCAATCCAAATCTGTGCCATATATAAGAATCTGTGGAAGCTGGGAGAGGTTTTTGTCTCTTTCTTTCTTTCTTTCTTTTTTCAAATGCCAAGACAGAACTGACTTTTGCAAAAGTCTTGTTGTCAAGTTTTGCAAACAACTACCACAATAAGCAATTGGGTGAGATAAAGATCTCATTAAGGTTTCTCTGTAGGTATTCTGAAGTAATTGGATGCAACAGTGAATACCTGTCAGTGCTGATATTCTAATCATGCTGTTGGTTAACTGAAGCATCAAGGAGGACATCCCAGGGTTATGAGAGCATTTGCATTATCTGAACCATCTCCCTCTTTCACAAAGCTTCAGTCAAATGGCAACCTGAAAGATTCCTGCTCAGATGAAATAGGGAGCAGCAGGTTCCCTATCTTGGGCCTGTTGCTATGCAGCCAGTTGTACAGCAGCCAATTATTAGTCAGGGAAGGAAAAGGAGGCTCTTGACAGGTATGCCATAGCAGTACTGTGCAAAACAAGCTTCTCTGCTTACATTTTTTTAAAAAGCAGCCAGCAGAGCATTAAATCCAACATTTGTATTAATGAGAAGAAGGCATCAAATTTGAGGACACTTCACAATTGCAAGTTTGATCAACCTCAGGCTTGTGATCGTATCCAGAATATGACCTTGTGTGAAGAGAAAGGTGCTTCCGTGAATAAACCTACCTCCTGATGCCTCATTTTCTATGCTGTAAATTCAGAAACTCGGCCCCATACTATTTTTATCCCACTGATATTGTCAGAGGAATAACATGTTTATAGAGAAGAGGAAGGCATATTGTAACTGAGACTGCAGAAGCACAGCAACAGAAGCATCTCATTTATTTTGCAGCTTTGCCCCCTCTCTTTCATGATCAGGCCCAGGAAGCAGAGAGAAATTCATGGCCTCACATGTGGAGCTGAAACAGCCTTGTGTAACATTTTGGAACCTGACACAATTTCACATCAACTTTGACTGATTACATAAATAAATAAAGTATTCAATCCTCTTGCATGCTATTTTTTAAATTTCAGCCCCCCCTCCCCCGCCAGTTTGGTCTCCTACAACTCTCACTATCCCTAGCCATTGTCCATCCTGGCTGGGGATGATGGGAGCTGCAGATCAAAACTTCTGGCTGATTTGTTCAATTTTACCAGCCACCAATGGCAACTGCATGTCTGCTCTTAAAGCATGAGTTGACTTGTCTTATCAAAACTGGCAGTGCCTACCATCTCATTGGGGCTGTGTAAGTGGTTCCTAACTCAGCTACAAAAACTGTACAAACATCCCTGGATGTTGAATGCATGATCTGATATCAAGAGCCTCACACTTTTTTGTGTGTACAGTGGCTCATCTAATAAGAGCATTTGCCTACAAGACATCTTCCAAGTAGTCCTATTAAATGAAAGTGACAATGGTCTAATGCATTGCTTAATGTATAGAGAATGCATTACTATTTATGCTACATTATATTGAGGGAGAGGGGGAGATCTGTTGGCAGTGTAACTGTCACATCTGCCAGTGGACTCCTTTTACACCCGCAGAGAAGAATTTACACTGCTTTGTAGTGCCATCAGTCAGTCTCCCAAGAAAGTTAGGGTTGCGGCCCAAATATACTGGGCCCTTGGTATCTGCTGGGTTTTTGTTTCAGGACCCCCATGATTACCAAAATATGTGAATGCGCAAGTCCCATTAAATACAATGCTGTGGTATAAAATGCTAAAATAAAAGTTTACTTTTAGAATTTATATTTTTTGAATATTTTCAAGCCGAAGAAGAAGAAGAAGAGGAGGAGGAGGAGGAGGAGGAGGATGAGGAGGAGGAGGAACTTAATTGCCTATTCTTATCCTCTTTTCCATGGCTACCATGTCCTTTCCCTGCCATCTCTTCTTTGTGTGTGTGTGTGTTTAGATTGCAAGTACGTTGGGGCAGGCACATCTCCATTCAATATTTGGAAAAAATAATGGACAGAAATGACTCAACATAATAATGGTGGGAATAATTTATTAATTTAATTTAAATAAATGCTTAAATCTTCAACAGATGCTTAGAGCTTGACTGGTCTTTCACCAGTCAAGATACAAGCATGCAGAAGCAGCTTCAGCCCTGAAAATGAATGAAAGTCTATTCTGAAATTCACCTCAACATCAGAGAAGGGATTTAATTCCATATTAGATGCTTGCATTCCAGAAAATACCTGGTGCACTTGCAATATTTTTGGAAATGATATAGATATTAGTTTCAATTAATCAACTACTAATCAAGTTTTGTTGGTGGCATTACCAGAATGACCCTCAGTCTCAGAATAAGGAGTGAACAAAGTTATATGTGAGGATACGATTCCATCAGAGGTCTTCAAGAAGAATTCTGAATGGTGGGTCCTTTTGTTCGCAAACTATTTTATTATATAAATTCTACAGGCATGCCTCCTGAGAAATGGAAGCAGAGAATAACTTTCCTAACTTACAAAAAGGGAAATAAATCAGATCAGAATTATCAGCCAATTAGTTTACTGGATATTAGTCTCAAACCCTATAGCGATTTCCTCCTCCAGAAACTGACAAGTTGTATGGATGAAAATAATATTCTTCATCAGGAATAAACTAGGTTTAGGAAAGGTCACAGTACAGTGGACCAAATTTTTGTGTAATATTGTTTAATGCATAAATATACTAGTGGCCCTTTCAAATGGCTTTTTGCTGCATTCATTGACTTTTCTTCAGCTTTTGTTTGAATAAACAGCAACCATTTATGGGGTATGCTTGACAGGACCAATATTGGTGAAAAACTATTATTAATCCTAATTCAGGAATTGTGTATTAGTACAGCCATGACGGTAAGAATGAATAAAAATGGAAGATTGACGGAGGAAATTTGTACAATGAAAAGACTCGGAGTTGCTTGTTAGCACCCCTCCTGTTCAATCTTTATATTACAGTCGGCCCTTCTTATACACTGATTTTTAATACACGGATTTAAGCATACACGGTTTGAAAATGTTCCAAAAAAGTATAAATTTACCTTGATTTTCCATTTTTTATAAGGGGCACCATTTTGCTATGTCATTATACTTAATGGGACTTGAGCATACACGGATTTTGTTATACACGGGAGATCTTGGAACCAAACCCCAGTGTATAACAAGGGTCCACTGTAATAGTATTGCAAGTGCTGTATCTTAAACTGCCCAGATACTTTTCCACTTTTGATAGAATACCATAAAATGGCAATCCTAGTATATATTGATGATATCAGGCTGTTATCTATAGATAAAATTGGGCTGAAGAGAAGTCTGAATATACTTTATGAGTTCTGTCAAACAGAATAGCTTAGTACAAATGATGTTAAATCTAAGGTGATGGTATTTTGTAAATGATTACCTAAGTACAATTGGAATTTAGTGAGGAATGAGATACAACAGATTTCCTCTTTTAAATATCTGAAGGTATGTTTTTTTTAAAAAAAGGCTCAGCCATAAAACATCAAATTAACAGCAGAGAAATAATCTCACGCTATTTTGAAATTTTTCTATGTTTCTAATACAGAACACTAAGACGGGAAAATACTTGAATCGTTTTAGTGACCAATCATTATATTTCCACTGATAGCAGTAGGGATCAGAAGGTACAAAGTTAGCCCCTGTCTGAGTAGTTCACAGACTGCTGTGTGAGTATATTTGGATTGAAGCCACTCTGAGAAAGCAGCCTTGATCTTTGTTAGGAAACTCATATCCTAAAACCACACATGTGAGAAACTCTATATACTCAGCATGTTCCTGGGTGAACAATATTGAGAATGGAGGCCTCCTATTTTCAGCATTATGGCCATTTTCCTTCACTGTCCACCTTAGTAATACCAGCAATATCTTTACAGTAAAGATGGCTATTCAGTTAATTTGTAAGTTTATGGCAGCAGGGACCGGTTCTTATAACCTATGTTAGGAATATCGGAGCCAGGATTATACTGACTTGAACCATAGGTTCATTGACTGATAGAGATACACCTGTTTTTTTCACCCTAGCCCTGCCTGGAGATACTGAACCTGGGGTCTTCTGTATGCAAAGCACGTACTCATCCACTGATGCAGATGAAAACCCTCCGCTCATGGACATTGACAAATAAATAAATTATTGTGAGCAATTTAGAGACTTGGGAAAAGAAGTTCAAGGGGAGACCGAATATTTCCATATGGGTAATTTAATGTCTTCCCAAAATAGCAAGATTTGAAAATGTAGCAATCTAGTTAGCTCTCCATCTCTCTATATTCATTCTGAAAATTCATCTTCAGTTTGATATGGGCTGTCCAAGCTAGCTAAAGAAACACTGCAAACATTAATTTGCTTTATTTTCTGCTTCACCAGTTCACGTCCTCCACAAAAAAATCATTCTGCCTCTTTACAAAAGCAATTGCTCAGCTCTATTTAAATGTGGTTTTTGGAAAGAGTGAAACTCAAATATGTTTTGCTGAAGTGTTTATACCAAACTAGATTTGCTTTAAACAAATATTTCGATAGTGCCAAGGCATGGCCTTTCACACAAATGCCAAAGTGATACTTGCAACACTAAGAAGTGCAAACCTCAAAGTCTGTAAAACATTCACTTTGGACTGCCCATAAAAAATGAGAAATCCCAATACCTTCTTCTGAATTATCTGGAACATCCAAAACAGCACCAATTCCCACATATATCACAGATTGTTCCAGATATTTCAGAGACTAGGAGCTCTAATTTTGCTTGGTTGATCAAGATATTTGGATATAGCATGAAAAGAGTGGGTATCAGAGTGGTGTAACGGTTTGAATGTTGGACTATGATTCTGGGAGATCAGGGTCTGAGTCCCTGTTTGGCCATGTGAACCCACTGAGCGACCTTCACTCCTCTTAACACTCCTCTAAACAAATTTTATCAAGAAAACCCTGTGAAAGGTTAGCCTTGCTTTAAGTCAGAAATGACTGGAAGGCATACAACAACAAACAACATTGCAAAGAGTGTCATTGCCTTTGATAACCACAAATGCTATGTAGAAAATGGCAAAAGTGATGGATTCTTAAATTCTTGCATCTGGCTGATCCAGTCTCTCTTCTAGTCACTAATGAGGTCATAGGCCCAAACAAGAAATTAAACATAACAAACATTCAATCTCCTCCTCCACCATCATAACATACAAATTGCATTAAAGTAATTTATGAAATAAAATTGAAAACCATCCTATTCAGAGAAGCCTTCCCAGGCATCGCATAATTGTCGCTTACTATCTGATGTTCTGTTGTTGGCTGTTTATCGATCCATTTCCTGTATTGCTATGTACTGTATATGTATTATCCTACTTGTGAGTATCTATTTTCCCTGGATAATGATTAACCTTCCATTATGAAGCCAAGCCCTCCCTCCAGTCCATCTGCCTTGGTCCAGGCCTCGGAGGTTGAGAGGAACTGCTGGACCTCTTACCCTTTCCCGTCACCACCCCCTTCTCCTTCTGTGTCATGTCTTTTTAGATTGTAAGCCTGAGGGCAGGGAACCGTCTAACTAAAAAGATTGCATGTACAGCGCTGTGTAAATTTACAGCGCTTCATAAATAAAGGTTAATAATAATAATAATAATAAAATAGATTTAATTTAAAACATCTGAAGCTTATCTAAAGCTGTGTCTACACTGCAAAAATATTCCAATTTGACATCACTTTAACTGCCATGGCTCAATGCTATGGAATTCTGGGAACTGTAGTTTTTTGTGGCACCAGAAGATGCTGACAGAGAAGGCTAAATGACTCACAAAACTACAAATCCCATAATTCCACAACATTGAGCCATGGCAGTTGTAATAACTACAACATTTTCAGCCATTTTACCTTTGCAACCGCACTGGTGGAGTAGCAATATCTGGCTAACAATATGTTTGTTATGGCTGCCTAACACTGGGTAATAATTCCATGATTGTCATCTTAAAATGTGAGTGTTAAGGGAAAATAACATGCCTAGTTAGTTTATACAAGCCAGTGACTGTAATTCTTAACAAAAGGAAAAGAGCAGGATTGATTTAGGTACAGTTAAACCCCATCTATGTCTTTATGACTAGAATAAGTGGCCCAGCCACTCACTCTTTTGTAGATTTGTTCTCAGCTGTCAGTAGGTACTCCAGCTATCATTCAAAAGACCTACATGGAAATTTCAAGGGAATGAGAGACCACAGTCTGATTTGGTCACCTTTACAGATAAAAGGCAAAAATCAACACGGGAACCCAAGATTCTATCGTTTCCTCAGTCCATACAGGGACAAACTGTTCACTGTAAGGAGCATTCATATATTGGCCAACCTCTAAAGGATACTCATAATCTGAATATTCTAATATTAGTATTAGGATACAGTTAATTTCTTCAAATATTCTGCGTGAATCCTTGGGAAGACAAAGGACAAGCTCATATATAATGAGATTGAAAACTCTGAGCTGCTAGATAGAATACAGGTTGCCAATATCCTTTATTCAACAAACAAGAGAAATGTTTGTCTAGTAATAACCCATAATGAGAAAAAACATGTACAGACAAACCTAGAAATTGAAATATATTACTAAGTGTTTTGTGTTACATACTAACATTGATCTTGCTGGAAAAAAAAAGATCCATCCCAAAGATGCACCAGTAAACTGCAGCTTCAGTCAGAAGCTAATAGCTAGAGACCATGGCCAAGATCCTGTATCAAATGTAGTCACAATGTCAAAGCTAAATCTTTGTAACTATATCTCCTGTAACTACTACCCCTCAAAATCTACCTTTGAATCCATGCATCCCCTCCAACAAAGGAATTTTTGAGGTGCTGGAGAGCAGGGCAATGAGTGATGATGTGCTTAGTTCTCTCCAGATAGTGGGATGTGCCACAACAGGCAGGAACCCTTGGACAGTTCTATTGCAGCTGCTTATTGCAGTGTCCTCTATAATCATTGCTCAATACCCTTTTCTCCAGCATCTTAGACTCTGTTAGAGGGGCCGAGTAGCTTAAAAGGTGGGTTTTGGGGGGTATTTGCCATAATTTCAATGGTGCAATGGTTATAAAAGTGAATTAGTGTAATTGTGATGTTGTAAGTCAGGCTTATGTCATTGTAGTTACTGAAATGGAAGCTCATCTATGCTTTGTCTTTGACAGAGAAACACCCAGCCTCCAGGTGAAATACTGTTGCTGCTTTACATCTGTGCACATCACAAAGTGATTATAAGAAAGAACAAAAGAACTGTCCCACTCTAGACTCAAGTCTTGCTAGCCAATAGGAGTGTCATAAAAAAGATGTGTCGAAGCTAAAAGTTTATACAACCAAAGAGAAGCAGATAAAAATTACCCTCCTGTGGTAATGAAAAAGCAAATTATAGCTTGAGTGCTATTCTAAAGGGGATTGAACAGCAAAGGATTTATGGGGTGCCTACAATAATAAAAAAAAGGTGAAAGGTAGCACCTAAATATTTGAATGGTGTGACCTGGTCTATTTTCTAGCCTCCAAGTGTGTGTGTGTGTGTGTGTGTGTGTGTGTGTGCGCGCATGCATGTGCATGTGTATATACTTACTAAAGTTGATTGTTGTAAGTGTGTGGTATCATATTCCATAAATGCCTTCAGTTAACATTTCAAGCTTACCTTTAAAAGAGACAAGAAAACGGCATCATCTGCATAAAATAGGGGGTACTCTAGTCTTTGACAATCACCCAAGTCTACTATCATCTGATGCCAAGCTATGATCCTTCCAATGGCTAGGTACTTCTTTTGACAGGACAGCAGCGTCTGTTTGTCTAGATTTGTGGTATACAACAGTCCCACTTTCATGCCCTTCATTATGTTTACAGGGTTACACACTGGACTTGTCACGGTTGCCAGGAACCTTGAAATCCTGTTGGATGATTGTTTCTCCCTACGCCCCTTTATTGGGGCAACTGCTAAAGCATGTAACTTCCATCTTTTGAATATATGTAGGATCCATAGGTTTTTAACTGTCAAGATTGCCCACTTGTTTCCCAGGCCTTGGTTATGTCACTCTTACTCTTCTTGTTTTAATCCAGAACACTATCATGCAGATTATCTTAAATCTCCCCATGTCTCTTCCCCTTGTAGATCCTTACACTGGCTTCCAGTTTGGGCTATGGCTCCTTATAAACTTTAGGTACTAGTATTTAAGGCCCTGCGCTTTAACCGTCCGCTATGTTTGCCAGCTTGGCTAGTATAGTATGCATCATCTAGCAATTTGAGATTTTCAGAGAAAGGATTATTGGCAGTTCCACCAACACATATGGCTCTGTCCAGACTGCGAACCATTCAGGATCTGGCTCCATGTTTGTGGAACATTTTTCCTTTGCACCTCTGGAGGAGGATCTGATCCACTTTCATAAAGGTTTGAATCTTCGATTTGCTGGATTAAGTTGCTGAGTGTGCCTAAGGTGGCTGAGAGGGGTAGCGACTAGTGAGGATTTTGTTTGCTTTTGTTTTTAGCATATTAGTATATTATTTTAGTATTTTATGGTGTGGTATTTTATCATCATTTTTTATTGTATAGGTTCTTATGTACCACCTTTGGTGGAAAGGGTGTTTTAAATAAATGTTGTTGTTGTTATTTGAACCAGTGGCATTACTATGGTGGGTGTCATCCTAGTGCAGTAATTCATGCTGTCATTCTGCCTGGCACACATCACAGCTGCTCTCTTCTGCCAGCCAGATCACCTCTGCAGTGGTGGTGGTAGGGTTTTGCTGGTGCCCAGTAGTCTTTTCCAGGAGTGGAAGGGCTGCAGAGCAAATGGGAAAGGACACAACTTGCTTTCCCAGCAGAGCTGCCGGATCTGGAAGGCAGTCCTTTTCCACCAGCAGCTGTTGGTTGGGGTGGGCTGCTGCTGCCACTTGGCGGTCTTTTTTCTGCTCAGTCAGTAGCCCTGCTGCTAAATGTGTAATGAGAATCAGCAACCCCTTGTTCTTAGGATCTGCAGAGGTTAATCTTAGATTAAATTGGGATGTGGAAAGTGCATCCTGGAGGTCACAGACAGCCAGGGAGACCCCCTTTCAGAGCCTCAGAATCCTTCATACCTTTGAATAGCTGAGCACTTAAAAATCTGCCACCAAAATTGGTGGCACAGGTCATGTGGTTGCCATTGAAAGTGAGAGCAAACTGTCAGTATAAGAATTTAGTGAACCTTGCAACCTCCATGAACATTGACAGCATTAACACTGAGTAGGAGCTGGGTGGATGGGATTGTGGTCTTTGCACTTTCTCAAGCCACTTGTCTCCTTGATTTCAAACTGGCTTATAGCACCCCCGCCCCCCACATACTGCTAAGTGCATGGAGCAGTGCCCAATTGCTTAGAGGCTTCTGAATCAATGTGCAGGGAGAGAGCAAATGAGTAAACAGTGCAGATAGTCCTTCTGCTCAGTGCAATTGCTCATCTTTCTTTGGCTCTCTTGGAAGCCTTACTAAGTTCCTCCCTCTTTGCCTTTTTCCAGAATAGCTGACATTTCAATTATCCACCTGCAACTTAAGTGGAAGTATTAAGTAGAAATCTAAAGAATAATGATTCTTAAGTGAAAGAGCTTGGCCAAGACCCTTTTTTGCAAGACAGAATGATAGAGATGCAGCTACAGTGTCTTCTGATGCTACCCTCCAACTTTTTAAACCTCACAGCCCCACTAACACCGCCATTTGCTGGAGAGTGGCATGCTGGAGATCAGGAGGGTGAGATGATATGTCCAGCCTACGCCTGTGGCAAGCCATGCTGAGACAGGCAGCTGTCAGAATCATCTCACAACTGCATGTCTCAGTGGCTTGTCTCAGCCCACTCTTTGACCAGAAGGAGGCTAGACATGGCATTACCCACTGCCCCACTTTCCAGTACCTTAGAAATTGCTGGCAGGGGCTGCAAGGCTTTAAGGGGGGGGGGAAGAGACATTTTTGATCATTGCAGTCATACAATGACTGTAAACACGCACTGGAATGATTACACTGTTGTAGGATGCCTGCCTTTCCTACCACTACCATGCTGCAGAGATGGGAATGTGTGCTTCTGTAAGATAAGTGGTTATACTGATGGTTGCAGTGCTGCTAGTAGAATCACCCATGTCATCAATGGAAAGTGTCCACACAAATGCATATATTAAGGGAAAGCACATAAAAAATCCACTCTGCGATGACATTAAGGGATTTATACAATGTGAACTAACACAAAATACCAGAAAAGCAAAATAGCCCTCTATAGTTCCAAAGCAGTAGAGACAAATATTAGTTACAAGCCACAACTGCAGATTCAGTGTCCAATCAAGTCAAAACCCAGTCTGGAAAAAGTCTAAACCAGATGGGCATTGTAGTCCTATAGTATCAGCATGAGTGATTTATTGAATTAGTCTACAGACCAATTGAAATTGTTTCAAATTTACCTTAAAAACAGTGTAGTCCTATAAGGATGAAGAACAAAGAGGCAAGAGGAGCTGAGGCCAGCAGGCTCCCAAGACCAGCATTTACCACCAGTCCCACCCTTCTGCTCTGCTATAAAACCTGCAAGGAGAAGAGACTGAGGAGTTTATCATACGGGAGGAATTTCTCTAAATTTCGAATGAAAAGAAAGTAGGGCCAGAACGCATTCACATGAATTTGCTAGTTGCCTGGGAGGCTGCCACTACAAGAAAAACAGGAGCCAGCAATATGGAGGAAAGGCCACAACTTTATTAAGCAACCAGCTAGCAAAGTAGGGTTGGCCCAAAGCATGAGGTCTGGATCTGGATCATCATACCACCTGCTGTTGTATGATGAACCGTAATACCTGGTAACGGCCAGGCTTTGGGATGGCCTAGGGCCTAAGAGAACTCCATATATCCGTCCATGCAACCATTCGATCGCATGTATTTAATCAAGCCCCTAGTCACCAGGAGACGCTGTCACGCCGTGGCCCCCGCAATGGCCACAACGCATGCCCTCAGCACTCCCGTGTCCCAAAGGGACTCCTGAAACAGTGCTACACAGCCCTGGAAACCACGCCCACCAGATCCACGACCTATGCTGCCACCCCTGAAGTTGTGACATGAAAAACCAAGCACCCAAGGGAGGATGGGTGGGTGGGTGAGCCAAGCAGCAGATGGCATCGAGCAGCAGATGGCACCGAGCAGCAACAGCAGCAAGCAGCAAATGGCACCGAGCAGCAAAATGGCTCCAAGCAGGAAGCCACGTGGCCTTAAATAAGCCAGTATGTGGGAGGAGCCAGGAGGGAAGTCTCCACGCCCCCAAGGCCAGTCGATGAATCGGCTACCCTGGAGGTCCCAGGGAGACCATAGAGAGGGACCCCATGCCTCCCGGAGAGGCCTTGGAAGGCGGATGTCCCTCCCATTTCCACCCTGGCCACCAATCCCAGGCCTGAGCACCCCAGCTAGGCACACTGGGGTGCGACCAAGTCCATTCTCAGCCTTGCAGCGGCAAAGCTCCTGGCGGCAACACGGCCTGCCCGATGAATCGGGCCGCCGCATTTTCAGCGAATTTATGTGAATTCGAATTGCATTCGAACTGACTTCCCATTGCCCTAAAATAGCTTGCCATTGCCCGAAAATGCATGTGGTAGTCTATCACGCAATAACATGAAACTCCATTATTCCATTTGGACTGACTTCCCATTGCCCAAAATTGTGTGTGGTAGTTTATCACACAATAACATTAAACCCCATGATTGTGTTCGGATTGCCATTGGATTATACTTCCAATTTCCCTTGTCTGATAAACTCTTGAGAAGGAGACAAGAGACGCTGAGGCCTCAAGGCTCCTAGAATCCAGACTGAGAGAGAGGAAAACACCTCTATTTTTTTATTTTTAATGTTTAATGTTTAATTATTGTAATTTAGCTAATGGATGAGGGATGGAATTTTAGTTAGTATAGGTTATTTATTATTATGCATTTGCTTATGTAAATTATTTATGTATTTTATGTACTTGTTAACATTTTTTCTCCCTAGGGTAGAGTTGATTATTATTAGTTGATTATATGTTATTATAGCTTGTGCTGTATTTTGTATTATTTTTATTTTTTTCTTTTCTTTTCTTTACCTTGGTACTATGTTATGTTTGTAATTTGAATTTATTTAATATTGCTTTGTTTGGAGTTGTGTTGGGGGCAGGGGAAGGGATTAATTATGTGTTTTATCTGAATTGTAATGTATTTTTTTGTTTTGATTTTCGTTGATTTTTATTTAATTATATTGCACATTTTATTGCTGTAACCCACCTACATGATTGGGCGGGATATAAATAAATCAGTATCATTAAAATAAAAAGTCAGTATTATAGTGGAGGAAACATCAAAATCAATGACCCATTACATTTTCCCACTGCCAGAACAAAAGGTGGGTGGAAGTTTCTGTTCCTTGTTCTTTTCTTTTTTTTATTGTCAGTCACCACAACTTACCTGTCCTGGCTCAATTACCCTCCCATTGCTTGAAATAAAGAGAAAATTATATCAGCCCACCAACAACACTACCTATCCACAGTGGTGGGCTTGCATGTTCCTGAAACGCAAAAAGCTATGCTGATAGTAGCAGTGCCCCTGGTATGGTCTCCTATGTCAGACAAGCTTTTGCTGAGGAGTTAGACTAAATGTGACAAATTGGGCAGCAGAAGCAAAGGGGAACACTGGTGGAAGTTCTCTTAAAGACAACAGTAGTGGTACTATAGCTAACACTTGTTAGTACTGCACAGAAGGTGGCAAGGTAAACCCCTTTTGAATGTCTTTTACCATGAAAATCCCATGATGAGACAATTCAAAATGAAACAAGAGATAGTGCCAGATGATGAAACTCCCAGGTCAGAAGGCACTCAGCAAGCTACTGGGGTTCAGCAGAGAACATGTTCAAGTAGTGCTGTGACTAATGATGCAACTGGACAAGCCAGCAGGTTGAGTTCAGCTGCTGATGTGCTGGGAAGTCAAACAATGTCCAAAGCTTCACAACAAATTGAATAGGAACATAGCCCTGCCTTCTACTATTAGCATTCTCTTCACATGGAGAATCTGAAAAGGAGAATCCCTGCTATGCATAGAGGCTCTCCATGAGGTTGTTGTTGGTATTAACTGCCCTCACATTCATGGCAACTCCATGGATGAGACATCTCCAAGACCCCCTGTTCTCTACTACTCTGCTCAGGTCCTACAGACTCAGGCCTGTGGCCTCTCTGATTGAGTCCAGCCATCTAGCATCCCTGTCTTTCTACTGACCTCTACCTTTCATAGAAGTTTATCACACAAAGGATATTGGGAGTTTATTCCGTGAATATCCTCGAAAAATCGCGTAATTATGTGAAACGATTTCACATGACATCACACAAAACCCACCATTAAAGTAGTCATAAAGAAGCATTAACATGCATCTTTTTACTTTCAGGATTTCAGCGACAATGCATTTCTGATATCACTCCATTTGTGCAATTGCTTGTGATAATCATTCATGCAATTATTTGCCATTTTTGCTTTATTTGCAGGATGCTTTATATGTGCTTTAATCTCTCTTTAATGACAAAAATAGTTCTAGTGTGATAAACTCCATAGCATTATTGTATTTTCCAATTGTGGCCAAGGTATAACAGCCTCAATTTTGCCATTATGGCTTCGGGGGGGGGGGGTGTCGGGCTTGATCTGTTGACCCATTAGTTTATCTTTTTGGCCACCCAGAGTATTCTCAGCACTCTTCTCCAGCACCACATCTCAAATGAGTTTATTTTCTTTCTGACAGTTTTCTTCCTTGTCCAATTCTGGCAGCTGTACATGGTGATTGGGAATAGAATAGCTTGGACTATTTTCACTTTTGTGTTAAAGAGTTGTATCTTTACATACACATATCTTTACCTACATGAGACCCAGACCCCTAAAAAATCATGTTTTCCTGTTATGATTACTTCTATCGTTCACACATTTATTTCAATCCTTTCTTGAGCACTGGAATAGGGTTTTCATATATGCTTCTTTCATTTTTTTCATTAACACAAATAACACTACTACAAATATCATTGTAATCAGGCAAAGTCTAGTAATTAGCCACTGTGGCCTAGATATGCATAACATATTTTGGACGTGGAATAGCTCCCTGTGATTTGCAAGATATTGGAATGTATATTTTTAAAAAATATCTTTGGGTAGTTTGGCTCTTTTCAAGTGCACCAAAAATGCAGATGCACTCTTTTTGATAATGCGACTGTCACAATGGATCTAACAGATGGCGTAAAGGAACTTAAGGCTTTCTGGAAAAAAAAGAAAAGAGGAAGGAGGACTTAAAAAATAGAAAAATGACAGCTGAGTGCTAAGGGAAAAAAAGAGTGATTGTTACTGGACTTTCTCAGCAAAACAAACTCAGGGGCTAAATGCTTATTACTAGGGGCTTTATCACACCAACCCCTTTCTCACCAGAATCACGGAAAAAATAAAAGTGGCAGCATACCGCTTTTACTGATGCCTTTACTGCACGTTATTGCTTTTTCAATAAAGTGCGCAGAAGCTCCCAGTGTGCTCCTTTCCTGTTTTGTCCCTTAATTCCACCCTCCTTTTTCCTCTGGCATACCTTTGGTTTTCATTTTTTGTTTTTTAAAACTTTTGTTGTACAGTTTTGGAGCTCTGCACTTCTGATTCCGCATTTTAATTATTTTCAAACAAAACCTTGATTCTCTGGCATTCCAAAATTGTGTGAAAACCCAATTAAAAGAAAAATTAAAAATTGTGAGGGGGCGGGGGAAAGGGTGAGGAAGGGACAATGGCACCATGTGATTCTCAATTGCACAAATGCCTCAGGAATGGCTTTCTGCACCCAGGACATCACACAATTGGCAGCTCATTCACAGGTTTTCCTCATGAATGAGAAAAGACGAGTGAGAATGGGGCAGCTAAGGAGGGAAGTGGTATTGTATGATCACCATCACTGATTCTGCTTCCCTCCCAGTGAAATCATTATTTAAAAGCCATGTGTGATAAAGCCCTAGGATTGTCATGGGCTACCAGAGAGGGTTGCTTGCAAATTTAAGAAATCCTGTTTGAATGCCCACCAGCAGAACAAGCAGGGCCCCAATTACATTGAAAATGTGAGCATCAGCTATCACTTCTCCCTCACTTTTTACTTGCCTGTCCAAAAAACCCCCAGAAATCTTAATGAGGCAGAGGAAGGGGAAGCAGAGGCAGTGAAGGTAACAATATTTGTTACATCTCAGGAAAGCAGTTCTCTAGAGCTATTTCCCAGCAGCCTTCAAGTTAAAATATGCTAACATCTTAGTTTTTGCTGGGTAAAGGCCTTCTCATGGCAAAATAAAAAAGTCTAGGGAAAAACATGCATCAAAAGATGGCTCAATTTTATTGAGAACAAAATAAAACAATGAGTTATAAATGAAAGAGGTGGGTTAAAAATATTGCTAATCTATTAGGCAAACAGAGATCCTAGGGTCTTAACATGTATGTTTGACATACAAAATACAGGTGAGGTAAAGTATTCAACAACTCCAAAGATACAAATGGGAGGGCTAACAGTACAAGCCCATTACAAATGAGAAATAGATAAAAATGACCAAATGCATTTTGACACTAGATTTTCTTCAGTGGTCAAGATATGCTGGAAAAATAAATAATGATATCAGTGGTTTATCAAAAAAAATATAATAAAGGCCATATTGTAGATAAATCATATTACAAATATACCTGTTGTAACAGCATAAAAAGAATAGCAATATGTGTGGGCACATCCAGTGAAGGTAAGTAGTTGGTTGTCCTAAAAAAGGTACATAGGAAGAAAATATATATAAACAAATTCTGAATTTTAGTAAAGAAAATTTTGGAAAGGATACTATAGATATATCCTTACTTACTGTAACCTGGATGTACCACAGCAGAATAAGGCTCAATTACTTGTTAGAACTGGGGAACTCTATATCACTCTATCAATCAAAAATCTAGCACACCTGTACTACACAACCTGAAGCCATTTACCATGAGATGCTATCCTGTAAGTATTTATATCCACTGTAGATCAAATATTAACAGTTACATACAATCATATAAGGGTTCAAATATACAAACCAGGAACAGATAGAAAGAAAGGTTACAGTGTTTCAATCCAGTTACAACTCTCATTCAAGTTGAAGGGTTTCTGTATCTGTAAAGTAAAAATCCAGAAGAGTTCTCTTCTTCGGAGTTTCCTTTCCAAGTTAACCCCAGTGCCAGACATTTTCTTAATTGTCCAGAATTTAATGTCCATATCAGAATGTTGGAACTGTACAAAATGCTGGACCATTGGTGCAATAGTTCTCTGGTTCCTTATGCAGCTCCTGTGTTCAGATATCCTCATCTTGATTTTCCGGGTAGTCATGTCGATGTAAAGAAGGTTGCAAGGACATTGAATAGCATATATGACCCCCTTTGTATCAGAGGTGTACAGTTCATTCAAAGAATAAATTCTGTTGTTAATAGGATTTACAAATTCAGTTGTTTTTACACAGTTTCTGCATACACTGCAATTATAGCATGGAATACTCCCTTTGGTTTTTCTTTGCAACAAGCTTGGCTGAGCCTCCTTGGATTTACATTTGCTGTGTACTAGGTGATCTGCAAGGTTTCTCAAGCGTTTATAAACAAATATAGGTTTCTCTGAATATCCTGGGATGTCCTGGAGTAAGTCCCAATATTTCAGAATAGCTGTCTGGATGTATCTTGTATGTCTAGTATATGTGATAGGTATAAGCATTCTGGATTGTACTTGCTTTCTCTGTTTCTTCAGAAACAGGCTCTTTCTTTCCATTTTTCTTACTTTAAAGTAAGCCTGTTTTAAACCCTTCCTGGGATACCCTTGGATGGCAAATTGTTCTATTAAGGTTTTAGCCTGTCTGTCAAATTCCATAAGGCCAGAGCAATTTCTTCTCAGCCTTAAAAGCTGCAAATAGGGTAGATTTCGCTTCATACGGGGTGGATGGAAACTATCATATCTAAGGAAGGAGTTTGTATCAGTCTCTTCCCTATAGAGATCAGTTATCAGTGAGGCTCCTCTTTTAACCACTAATACATCCAAAAAATTAATCTTGACATGATCAAAATTCAACTCAAATTTAATTGTATTGTGTACATTATTGAGATATATGTAAAATTCAAATTCACTCTCCGAACCATTCCATATGATAAAGATACCTTTTGAATTCATATATATTAGCTTTGAAGATATTCTCTTCATTCAATATGTACAGATGCTCAAAGCTATCCATAAATAGATTTGCTAGTTCTGGTACAAATTTGCACCCCATTGCAGTACCAGATATCTGCCAATAGAACTTGTCCTGGAAAGAAAAATAATTCTGTTTTAAAGAAATCTCAGCTAATGTACACAAGAAATGAGTAGGTGAATATAGATAATCCCTCCTCTTGTCCACTGTTGATTCAATAATTTCCATTGCCTCATCATGGTTTATATTGGTGTAAAGGGATGCCACATCAAATGTCACCAGAATGCAGTCATCATTAGGTAATGTAATCTGTTCTAGGACTTGCAGAAAATGTCCTGTGTCTTTGATGTAAGTGAAAATTTGTGGGACAAAGGGCTTCAAAAAAGAGTCAACAAATTCAGAAAGAGGTTCCAATATGGAGCCACATCCAGATATAATCAGCCTACCTGGGACTGAAAATTTATTCTTATGTATGTTGTGTAGCAAATAAAAAACAGGTGTTCTTTCTTCTGATTGTAGCAAAAATTCATATGAGTTTTTGTAGATATACCCATCAATAAGGGCCTCATAGACTATTCCAGAAATTGACTTTTTGATATCTTTAGTAGGGTCATGACTGCAGGTTGCATAGTGTGATGAATTATTTAATTGTCTGTGGGCTTCTGCTACATATTCTTGCATATCCTAAACAACTATTGCTCCTCCCTTATCTGCTGGCTTAAAGACCACATCTTTGAGTTGGCATAGTTCTTTAAAAGCCAGACTCTCTTTTTGTGTTAAATTGTGCCAGACTGTGGGAGATTGATCCTGAATGGATTTTAATTCTTTAAGGAAGATATCCTCAAACATGAAGATATTATGATTGGTGGTAACTGGGTTAAAGGTAGATTTACCTCTGAATAGTCTATCCTCTCTATCATTATCAAGCCATGTGGTCTTAAAAAAATCTGCAATCTTAACCTTTCTAAATAGTCTCTGTACCTCTATCATGGTGTGAAAGTGATTGGTTTTAGATGTAGGAACAAAAGATAGGCCTATTTTCAATACTTGAAGTTGATGGAAAGTAAATTCCCTTGCAGATAAATTAACTACATCCTAACTAACATCTTAGTTTTTGCTGGGTAAAGGCCTTCTCATTACAGATGTCAAGACTTGCAGTCTGAAACATAGAATCATAGAGTTGGAAGAGATCGCAAGGGCCATCCAGTCCAACCCCCTGCCATGCAGGAAATCCAAATCAAAGCATCCCCGACAGATGGCCATCCAGCCTCTGTTTAAAGACCTCCAAGGAGGGAGATTCCACTGCACTCAGAGGGAGTGTGTTCCACTGTCAGACAGCCCTTATTGTCAGGAAGTTCTTCCTAATGTTGAGGTGGAATCTCTTTTGCTGTAGCTTGCATCCATTGTTCCAAGTATAAGTTTCTGGAGCAGGAGAAAACAAGCTTGCTCCCTCCTCAATATGAAATCCCTTCAAATATTTAAACAAGGCTATCATATCACCTCTTAACCTTCTCTTCTCCAGGCTAAACATCCCCAGCTCCCTAAGTTGTTCCTCATAGGGCATGGCTTTCAGACCCTTCACCATTTTAGTCGCTCTCCTTTGAACATGTTCCAGTTTCTCCACATCCTTTTTAAATTGTGGTGCCCAGAAATGGACACAATATTCCAGGTGGGGCCTGACCAGAGCAGAATATAGTGGCACTATTACTTCCCTTTATCTAGACACTATACTTTTTTTGATGCAGCCTAAAATTGCAAGTTCGACTTTTTAAAATAATAAGAAAATAAAGAAGTGACCATCTATCAGCACATGGAGCTGGACTTCAACTGTCATCAGCACCTTTCAGAATGGCCCGTGGTAAAGGATGGTGGCAATTGTCATTCAACAACTGCTGTAGGAACACAAATCCCTCACTGCTGGGTTAAATATATGCACAGCATTGCTTCTAAGCTCAAAATTGATATTCCTTCAAAAATAATGTCACTGGGGTCTGCTATGCACATTTGAATGTAACAGTTTAGATAACAGCTCATTCTGTTTTAACTGACAAATCCCAGTAACAACTCACTTTTAAAAAATGTGCTCATCTATTACATTGCTGTCTTTAAGCTTGTTCCCTCTTGCCCTGTTTTTTAGAAAGTTCCTCCTTGCCATCTGTTACATCCATTGAGAGAGTGGCTGACAGAAAGTAAAGGTCAACATTTTGACGGAAGTGAGGGGTTGTGCAACAAATGGTTACAGAACCCTGTGAGAGATCTGACACAGCCAACTTGGTATGTACTTTGTGCAAACTGTTTTATTCCTTTTTCATCTCCTCCCATACTTACAGAGCATCCTTCTGCATGTCTACTCTTAAGCAACGTCCATTAAGGTCTTTGGAGTTTTGGAGGTAGGTTTGGCACTTTTATAATTGTTAGACTGTGCAGCTTTTTGTCAGATAAAATTAAAGCTCGGGTATCCATTATTATTATTATTATTATTATTATTATTATTATTATTACTACTACAGTGATATACCACCAGGAGCCCTTTCACACTACACAGGTATGACATGTTGATTCTGTTTTAGATGGCATGGCAACATCAAGTGGAATATTGGAGTTTTTACACTAGACTAGATCTCTTTGGCTGAGAATTCTAAATAATCCACCCCCAAATGCAAATTTTAGGATAACATAGGATGGTACTGTGCCAGTTAAAGTGGAATCATAGAGCTGTAATTTTTCTAGTATGAATGGTCCATTACATTGGCTAGCTTTTTTAAAGTTCAGACAAAAAGCTGGAACAGAGTCACTAGCTCACTGACATAGAGGCTCCCAGCTGCCACTGCTTCTGATTTGTATGTTTGTCATTATTTATGTATTTTGTGCCATTGCTTATTTTGGAGGTTTTTTAATATCTCAAGAGCAAGGGCAGATTAAAATACTTTTAATAAACAGATTTAAAAAAAGAAAAGGAGCTAAAATGCAGAAAGAGCAAAATGAATGAATGAATGAATGAATGAATAAATAGAGCAATACGTACCTTCTGAATATGCTCATAGGTGGAGTGGATTGTAAGATGAAAATAACTCAAAATAGGTGGACCCACAATAGTTTAGTAAACTTTCTCCGCTACTAATTTGACAAATCAGTTCTTTCAGTATTTCCGTAACCTAAAATAAGTTATTCTTCCTCAAGTGACTAAAGCTGTGACAAATGGGACATGACAAATGAGCCTGACATTCCAATTGCAGGGAGTAAACCATTGTCAGAGAGAATAAAACTAGGTTATTAAGTCATAGGGGTAAATGAAGCCCAAGGAGTTGTTGTGTTCCTCTGTCAAAAACAAAAACATCACAGTTGTAGCACAGTGGCTTGGAATTGCAGCAGATATTCATTCCCCCATTGCTGTAAACATGCACAAGCTTGTTATTCTCTGTGCATTTGTGCCAGCAAAATGAACATGTTTACCCTGAACAGTCTGCTGCTAGCCCCCCCCCCCCCCCATTGTGCATACTGTCACAGCAATAATTGTTCTGCTGCAGAAGGTAGGTCTCAAGCCAATAGAGTCAAGCTACAAGAAAGGAGATTCTGACTGAACATTAGGAAGAACGTCCTGGCAAGAAGAACTGATCAGCAGTGGGACACATTATTTCAGATGTGGTGGACGCTTCTTCACTGGAGGTGTTTAAACAGAGGTTAGATGGCCATCTGTCAGGGATGGTTTAGTTGTGGATTTCCTACATTGACAGGTCCTTGAACAAAATAACTGTGGGGAGTCCCTTCAAACTCTATGAATCTATGGCCAAAGAATAATCTTTATGAACCTGGGCCAACTATAACCAGCAAATGTACATTTGGAGAGAGAGATACACTTTTTAAAAAAGCATTAGAGAAATTTCGCATGGCTGGCACTGTCTCTGTGAGGCTACATTTCTCCTTCATTTAGCTTTAGCATCTTACAGATAATTTAGGAAGCTGTGCCAAGCTGGCAATTTAAATGTCTCTCTGGAGAAATATTACACAATTTCTCATCTTTCACCATGACGGGAACAAAACTCTAGTCAGAGAGCAGGGTGCAAATTTGGCATCTTTAGGCTTTAGGATGGGATGAATTAAAAGATGAAAGTATATATGTAGCAGATTGGAGCTCTGACCTCTATCGTCTTACTCCCAATGATCTGAGCTCTAAACAAGAGGGAATTTTGTCATCCATGTCTTCTTCATCTTCCTCCACAAGAGGCAGAATCCATGCTGCCACAGGAATGGAGCATTCTCTCTCACAAGGTGGCCATCACCATCATCAAAAAGGAGGAGATGTGCCTCTAAAAAGAGGATGGAAAATATATTGAAAACAACTAAAACAATGAAGATGGCAGATATGCAGATAACAAAAATTAAATTGATTAAATAATTGCCAGAATAAGGCAGGGGACCAGCCCAATGGCAGAGCTCATGCTTTGCATTCACAATTATCCAGGTTCATCCTCCATCATCTGCAGGCAGGGAAAGATTGGGAAAGACTCCTCTCTTAAACTCTAGAAAGCTATTGTCAGATGTGTGTGGTGGGTAACTGAGAGATCAGTTAACTTGATAGCCTCCATGATTCTTGTTCAGCTTTCCTCATCCTGGTGTGTGTGAGGTGGAGGTGGGCAGGATGGGTGGGGAGGGGATTGGGAGACAATAATGGAGGCTGTACCTTGGTTTTCCCTTCTACCTTGCCACTGGCCACTTCCCCTTGTGATACGTCTTTAAAAACTTCAGAGTTTTCAAAGACAAGGCTGTGGGAGGAAAATTGGTTAAATTATTCATTCTTCCCTGTGGGAATCAATACATTTATTCCCCTGTGGGAATAAACAGAATATCCCTACAGACTATCAATCTGGCCTTAAGGATTCAGAGAGCAACTTAGATTCAAAACAGTTTTGATCGTTCAGGGCTCCCATATGCTTTTTAAAAAAAAACTGATTTGGGGTGGTGGAAATGTTAAACAAAATATTAGCTTCAAACTAAGCATCAAAAGTAGGATTGATTCCAGATCCTCCTTCATTGACACCAGGAAGATGGTCACACAGGGATAAGAAACAGGAGAAAAGCGCTATGCTCTCGTCAAGTGTGTGTGATTGCAGGAAGTTTTTCACACAACGTCATGCACATACCATACTTGTCCTATCATTGAAGCATCATGCTAGTGCAACTTCTCATTAATGACAAAAAAAGCATTAACGGCTTGCCAACAGCACTTCATTAGCGCTATTATGAACATGTGAATGGCAATCATGTTTCAATAGTGCCATTGAGAATCTGTCATTAAACTTTCTGGAAATAAATTGAATCCCTCAGTCTCCCAGTGTGCCATTCGGCAGAATCACTTCCTCTGTCACACTTGTGAGTCACAGGAGAGTTCCTTAGCGGCAAGAGATTACCAGTTTTTTTCCTCACCACCCCTTTTTTCAATGTGTGGAATGTAATAATAATAATAATAATAATAATAATAATAATAAGTTTTATTTATAAACCGCTTTTCCACAGTGATCAAAGCGGTGTACAGATAGAAATTGCAATAACAAAATACAAAATACAGACTAAAAATTGCAATACATAAATAAAACTTCAATAAAAACATTAAAATTATACAAATTAAAACCATTACATCAAATCCAAGCTAGCTGAGTGCAGTCGATAATACAGTACATATAGGGGGGAGTCACATGATATCAAAGAGCATCTGGGAAGGCTTGCCAAAACAAGAAGGTCTTAAGTTTCTTTTTAAAGATATCCAGGTAGGTGGTAGAGCGGAGCTCATTGGAAAGGGTGTTCCAGATCCTAGGGGCCAAGATGGAAAAGGCCCTTTGCGAGGTTGACACATATCTTGCCATCGGGATCCTCAACAAATTCTTCCTGGCTGACCTAAGTGTGCGGGGCAGATTATATGGGGAGAGGCGGTCCTCCAAGTAACCTGGGCCCAAGCCATTTTATCATTTGTGAATCACAACTGTGAGTAGCAGTGATCTAGAGCACAGTTGGTGATCTTAGGCACATTCAAGATTTGAAGGTGCCTAAGATTTCCCCTTAATTTCTGTTATGGAAGAATCTCTATTTATACTTAATGCTGTCTCACCCACTTGTAATCAAAAACATACAGTGGGACCTTATTATCTGGTAGGGTTTGGTTCCAGGATCCCCATGGATAACAAAATCTGTGGATGCTCAAATCTCATTAAATATAATGGCATAACAAAATGGTGTCCCTTATATCAAATGAAAAAATCAAGCTTTGTTTTTTGGAATATATATATATATATATTTTTATATATATATATATATATATATATATAATATTTTAAAGCCATGGATGCATGAATCCATGGATAAAAATCCGTGGATTAGGAGGGCCAACTGTACTCTTTAATAAAAGGATGTGTGTGTCAGTGTGAACCATAGCTCTAAGAAAATAAACCCTAAGCATTTAATAATCTTACTAAGAGAACTCTTGGAGTATATACCCATGGGTTATTTGGTTACATTAATATATTAATCAATTTAAATGTGTCTCTGTGTTTGAAGCCTGTAGCAGCATCTTCAGACACTTGCTGGGAGACTTCCCCAACAAGTGCATAGTTTTCAAGTTGATACAGTTAAATATTATGGGAAAGCAGTGTAACTGACACTTTGCTTTAGTGTACTAAAGTAAGAGATAGTCCAACCTGTTCTAAAGTGGATCCTTTTTGCTAGTTTAACATGAAGGAGATGTCATAATGTGCATAGGAATTCTTATGCACTACAGACAGAAGTTCAGAACTGAATATAGGAGCCAGCTAGTGGCAAAAGCTAGAAAATTCTAAGCAAAAATGACCACAAATAACTAGACAGAAGGAAGGAAGGAAGGAAAATAAAAAAGATTGCAACAGGGCGAAATAAACATGAGGTATGTTGATGGCCCCATGAATGGATTACTACCCGCTTATTTTATTTTGCTGGCTTGCAGGCTATGTTGCTCTGGCCTTTTCAGCATGAGAGTCATATGGTGAGTAAGCCTCATCTTGCCACATACCGATCCTCATCATACCCTTGATAGAATGCAACACTTGAAATGTTGCTGCTTTTACAGGCAGACAAGCAGGAAAATCATGTGTGAGTAATGTAACAAGGAGCTTCAATTCTTGTGCTGTCTTTGAGGGCTGTCTTTCAATATGGAAATGGCCCAGGCAAATTATTCCAGACATATTAACAATCTGAATTTTATTGGCTATTTGTTCTAATGTTAGAAAAGCCCAAACCCAACCCTGTTGATGAACTCTCCTCTGTTAACAGGACTGTTAGTCTCAGTGGGCATATTTTTGAACGCTGTTGTTGCTATAGTTTTGGGGGGCTATGTGGCCATGTTCTAGAAGAGTGTTTCTGATATTTCTCTAGCATCTGTGGCTGGCATCTTCAGGGAATGCTGGCATGGAAGTGAGTGGGGTATATATACAGTATAGATAGGCTTATCGCATGGCACTCGGAGAAACAGGAACAGAACTGAATGGAAAGGAATGGAACAGGGTAAAAATGTGTGTTACTGAATGGGAGAATGCCACTGATGCTGTTGGGAGTCCCCAAGCCATTCCTCAATCATTCCACAACAGCTGATTTTGAAGAACGATTCAAAATCAATTATATCCAAGAGCTATTAGATTCCTACACCCTCCAATTTCAGCAGTGATCATAGCGAACCAGTGTTCTCTGTTGGGGAATGGCTTGGGGATTCCTGGCGGCATCAGAAGTATTCTCCTGTGCAGTAACATACATTTTCATCCGTTCTGTTCCCTTCCATTCCATTCCCATTACTGTTTCTCTGAGAGCCGTGCAATAAGCCTAATACTGTGTGACCCTCGGTTGGGAGGAGTGATTTCCATGTTAATCTGTTGTTGCTGTTATTTGCCTTTAAGTCAACCGTGTCATATGTCCTACCATAGGGTTCTCTTGGCAAAATCTATTCAGAGGAGGTAAGCCATTGCCTTTCTGTAAAGCTTAGAGAGTGTGACTGTCTCAAGGTCACCCGCTGGATTTCCATAAGTGAATGGGAATTTGAACTCTGGTCTTCTGGAGTCCAAACACAACATTCAAACCACTACATCCCACTGGTTCATGAAAAATCTTATTGTTTGCTGTTTGTTACACAGCTTGGCAAATCAGGAGCTTTGCTAACCCATGCCTCTTTCTGAATCTGCAATTGACCTTTTCTTCTTTTTCATTTTTTATAAATGAGTAACAAATCATTTCCAAAGCATTAGACAATGCCACTCTAGTGTGTCTTATCATCTATGCATTACGCTCTTTTCCTGGGCAGTTGGCATAGTGGCCAGATCTTAAAGAGAACAGTGTTCTTTCCCTTTAATAATTGCACAGAAGAGGGGGCATAGCTTGAAATCACCTTTTCTATATTTATTTTTTTCACTTTTAGACTGCCTGATAACCAGGATCTTTGTTGTTATGTACCTTTGACTCAACTCTGATTTATGGCAATATTGTCAGGGCAAGATTTGTTCAGAGGAGTTGCCTTCCACTTAGGCTGAGAAAGTGTGACTTACCAAAGGCCAACCAATAAGTTTCTATGTCTGAGCATGGATTCAAACTCTGGTCTTTCAGATTTCCATAGTTCAACATCCAAAACACTACATCACACTGGCTCCTTCACCAGGATTGCACAAGATAGTAAAAAGGAAAAAAAATGAAGCAATACTAGAGATAGTACATTATAAAACCAAGACCAAAAAAAGTACACCTAGCAGTAAAACTAGCAGAAAACTAGAGAATATTAAGACCTTAAAGTATTTAAAATTCTTTAAATGCCGAAGATAAATAATATGTTTTATCTGGCACCAAAAATAATTTAACATAGGTATCAGAGAGGTGTTTCTGATTCCACAGTCAGAATAGACCTTTCCTCTTGTATCATTCTTCATTTGGCTAAAAAAATTAGCCATTGTATAAAATAGAATCAATGTTTGCTCCATTGATCCTATTCTATACAATGGCTAATATTTCTTAGCCTAATGAAGAATCATGAATGGCCAAAAACACAAACAAATGGGTCCTAGAACAAATCAAGCCTGAACTTTCCCTGGAAATGAAGATGAATAAATCGAGGCTGTTTCATTTTGGCCACATCATGAGAAGGCACAACTCGTTAGAGAACACAGTGATGCTGGAGAAGTTAGAAAGAGAGGAAGACTGTATGCCAGATGAATAGACTCAATGAGGGAGACCATGGGCCTGAGCCTACAAGACCTGAGTAAAGAGGTAGAGGATAGGAGGGCTTGGAGACATCTCATTCACAGGGTCACCATAAGTTGAGGTTGGCTCATAGGCAGCTAACAACAGCAAAGGATAGGATTCCATTGTCATAAGGGGCAAAATATGGCAGCATAAAAAGCTAGCTTCTGGGCATCCTGGGTGCATGGCAAACAGATGACACCCCCCCCCCCCAAGATGTCCAGAATCTGGCTTCAAGCCAAGCAGCTGCCCACACATGGGCTGGCTTCCAGGCTTTCTGGCAGCATGATGTTTACATGCTGCACACCGCTGAAGTACCTTAAAGCTGGCTTTCCACCACGGTGGAGAGGAAAATCCAGCTTTTTGCTGGTACAAAAAGGAGCAGCCATTTGCCGTTCCTTTTTTGGCCAGCAAAAAGGCAAATTGGAGCCATGTTGTATGGTTGCTGCAGCCCCAATCCAGCTTTGTCATGGGCACCTTGAAGCCACACCTTTGGGGTGGTCTGTTTCACCCCATAGTCTTGAGAGTTCCATATTCATAAGCTTGAAAGTATTTCTAAACCTTGGCGTCTCCCCAGATTCCACCATTGGTGTTAGTTAGGAACCACTGCATGCCTATACTCACTAACTGCTCATTTAAATGTTATTTTATAGGTGTTTAGTCATAGCATACATTTATGGTAACTTCCTCTTTGTTTACTTTAACCTGCTTTTCCTCTCTTTCTTTTAAATGTGCACAAGTTTTTGTACAAGGGGTTATCGTAAAGTTGTAATTATCACCTTTAAAAAAATTGTCAGATAGTTTGTTTTGATTTGCAGTTCTTAACTTATCTCTATTAGTCACCATCCAGATTTACACATTTTTCTCAGCATTTCTTGACCCTCCAAATACCATTATTGTAGAAGTCTGCAGATTGTGCCTTATGAGGATTTTACACTTTAGTCACATCTAGCACAACCTGTCACAAAAAGAAAGGATGCCATGAGCTGATTTTAACAACATTATGCACTTAAGGACCAATGATGATACTGACAAAATTTCATCAATATACCATAATAACTTCTGGATGATAGTTATTATTTTATGATATCCCCTTGTAAGGCACAATCTGCAGACTTCTACAATATCAGGTATTTGAAGGATCAAGAAATGCTGGGAAAAATGTGTAAAACTGGCTTGTGACTAAGCAGAGATAAGTTAACAACTACAAATCAAAACAAACTTTCTGTTATTTTTTAAAAAGATATCTCCTTAATACTTAAAACTTTATGATATCTTCTCATAGGTAAATCTCTCTCTCTCTCTCTTTCTCTCTCTCTTTGACTAAACTTGTTTTTTTCATTCTGTGCTAGACCTATGGGTGGGGTGGTGGGAGTGGGACTGGTTGCTTTAATGTGTTTGAGAGATCCAATACTATTCCTCAGAATAACTGATTTTTGAATGAATGAAGAAATAAATAGACAAACATCGTATTTTAAAGAAATCAAAATCTTCATCAGATATCATATTTTGGGGTTGAAGATGAGGGCATACAGCTTGTACATTTATCTATATCATAAAATGTGATTTCACAAGACATGAAAATTATTGTAATGTCATATGAACAAAATATGACATCTGAGAGGTCCCTATAAGAGCAGGAAACTTGTTTTGCATCTTATTGTCCCATTCTGCCAAGTTTACTTGTGCTATGTGCCAAATTAGACTCTGACAAACCTCCTCTGCAAAAGCCTTGGAAGATCAGCACATTCCGTTCTGAGGGCACAGTCTTTGAAAGAGATCTGAAAATTTTTAAGTACTCACTAGGTAGAAGCTAATTATAACAGGGAACAGAACTGTATATAGACCATATGGATGCAGAATTGGATAATGGAAGAGTTCTTGATGTCTGTTCCAGATAACAATTGTTCAAGATACATAGTCCTAACTCTGACACATAGCCTCACATCTCAGCACCGAATTACCATTACAATTACTTTCCCAAACCACAATATATTGAGGAAACATGCACAGATTCATTACCTTTCAAAATGGCCATTGTTTCCTCCTCGTCTGACGGGCACTGGATTTAATTTTCTGAGCAGAAAGTTAAGTATTTTAAAAGTGTGCCATAAGGTTAGGGATGAGGAAATCTTGTTTCCCTTTCTTCAACATTCCTTTCTTTTTAAAAAAATGAATATATGGGCATCCAAAGTTTTAAGAATTAAATCACCAAAAGCATTATACCTGGTTGGAAAAACCCTCATCTTCAATTTCTCCCATATTTTTCTTAAACTTGCATTTTCTCTTTCCTAAATATGAAGAAATCTACAAATTTTGGCAGCTTCTTGCCAGAATGAATTGGACTGAGATCTATCTATTGCTCCATTAGACTGAAATAAAGGATAATTTATCTTAGACCAAGAGTGAGCCATTTTTGACCCTCTAGATGTTGTGGGAAATTCCAATATCTGGAGGGTCACAGTATCTGGAGGGTCACATGTCTTTATGCCTGTCTTAACAAAGCAAAACATGACATTCTATTTTATTTATTGCTGTGTTATTCAATGTACAGCAGGATCAGAGTACTGGGATTCTCTGCAATGCCCATGTAAAAAGGGGAGAAATATTCTGTTAATTGGTTTATACTTCTGTAGTAGAATGCAGCTGAGATGTGTTTCTTCCTTTACTGATATATGCATTTAATAATATATAAATGCAGTCTTCCTTTTTCATTTGAATTTCCACATAGGGCTTTTTACCTGACAAAGAAATTAGCCATGGGGGAAATACCTAGTTTTCTTACCACAAATTCTAGCAGACAAAATGTAGGAAACAAGAGTCAATTTTCTCATAATCTCAGGGGTAGTGTGCTCTGAATACCATAGTCTAAAATTGTTCTGATTGTCCTTTTATTCTATTGTTTAGTTGCTTTTAAAATCTCCCAATTTCTGTCTCCTCCTCCCACTTTTGCCCTTTGTCCTCCGTTTATTTCATTTACTGCAAACTGAGTTCCAAGTGCAAAAGTAATTTGTGCTCAGCAAATTTTGGTTGAATCTTGCCCTTCCCAGTAGGCTCAGGCAAAAGTAAGATGCAACAGCCTCTCCTAGTTTGTATGTTATCCCTCATTTTGTCATCATGACCACATTGTGATGTTACTTGACCATACGTGTTTCAGTTTTCATCTGTGAAATGTTGGATGGTATGGAACTCTAGTTACTGAATATAATGACATAGGTGATATTGTGCTCATGTTCTGCTTTTGAGCTTCTCATAGACAAATGCATGGCCAATGTGAGGACAGCATTCACACAGTATCCAAACTTGTTTTATCGTCAGAATACCTCTACCCATATTCATATATGATTTTCACCTACATACAAGAATCCTATTGAGTTTAAGGAACAGCTGTACTGTGTATTGCTATAGCTTGGTAGAATGAATATGGCAGATAAAGATGTGAGTCAAAGATGTGGGATGAAAGTAGATGCTATGTTCTATGTTGCACATGACTCAGGGACCAGGTGGCTTGGGTGCAATGGCTGTCAAGTAGTTAATTCAGTCCAGATCAATCAACTAAATGAAAGGCAAAACAAGAGGGTAGTTTTCAACTGGTTTATTGTTGTTATAGTTGTTATAGCAAGTCAGCAGTCCAGATAAGCAAAGGCAGCAAGGATTAAAACAATGTCATTAATTGTAGTGAGTCCAAGGTTGGGAAAACACAAATGCTGGAGTACTGCCAATCACCAAGAAAGAATGGTTACAAGCAACAAAGATGTCGGGGCACTGGTGGGAGATTTATAGACAACTGTCTCAAAACAGCAGTTGTGTAATTAATCAGTGCCTCTTATTTAACAGCCACTGGGACTGGCACAATCTGTCCTTCTCTCTTCACGGATCTACAAAGGATGATACCATATTTTTAGCATCTGCCACCTCCTGCTGTGGAATAGGGCTTCCCTCTGTCTCAACTCCCAGCTTCTTAGACTCAGAGAGACCATTGCCATCAGGAGCTGTACTGGCAATCTGGCTTCATATCTGAATATTTCAACTCCAGAGGAGGATGATGATGATGATGATGATGATGATGATGATGATGATGATGATGATGAT
>NC_056524.1:242432562-242443429 GCF_019175285.1 Sceloporus undulatus
AATAATAATAATAATAATAATCCTTTATTTATAAAGCACTGTAAATTTACACAGCGCTGCACATACAATCTTTTAGTTAGACAGTTCCCTGCCCTCAGGCTTACAATCTAATAAGACACGACACAAAAGGAGAAGGGAGTGGTGGTGGGGAATGGGATCAGGTCCAGCAGTTCTCCACCTCCGAGGCCTGGACCAAGACAGGTGGACTGGAGGAAGTGCTTGGCTTCTTAATTAATGGTTAAAAGGAGGCTTACTGGGTCAGAGAGGGGCTAGCCTCTGGGAATGCTTCTCTAAACAATATAGTCTTTAACTCAGTTTTGAAACTGGGTAGAGAAGTGATGAGGGGTGCATGTGGGGGAAGAAGGTTCCAGGAGTAAGGGGCAGCAAACTTTTATTTTTATCCCGCGTTTCCACGATGATCAAAGCGGCATACAAATTTCAACATAAAAATACATACATATTGATAAAAACAATGTAAAAAAATCACATTAAAAGCTATTACACAGCCAGCTTGGTTGAATTGATCCAAAAACATTGCAAAAATCGTTACACAATAGGGGGAGAGGGCATAATATCACATCTCATGGGGGGAAAGCTTGGTGAAAGAAAAAGGTCTTAAGTTCTTTCTGAAAAGGTCCAGGGAGGTGGTGGAACGGAGCTCGTCGGGAAGGTTGTTCCACATTTTTGGGGCCAAGATGGAAAAGGCCCTTTGTGAGGTCACCGCATATTGCGCAGTTCGGACCTTCAGCAGATTCTTCCCGGCTGACCTGAGTGTGCGGGGCGGATTATATAGGGAGAGGCGGTCCTCCAAGTACCCTGGGCCCAAACCATTTTGGGCTTTATAGGTAATTACCAACACCTTGTATTGGGCCCGGAAGCAAATAGGCAGCCAATGGAGATCTTTCAACATAGGTGTTATATGGTCTGCCCTGGAACATCCAGTGACCAATCTCGCAGCCATGTTCTGCACTAATTGAAGCTTCCAGGTTTGGTGCAAGGGTTGCCCCATGTAGAGCGCATTACAGAAATCCAATCGAGAAGTTACCAGAGCGTGTACTACAGTTTCAAGGTCCCCCCAGTCCAGGCAGGGTCGCAGCTGGCGTATCAGCCGAAGCTGATAACAAGCGCCTCTGACTGTCGCATCCACCTGAGATGTCAGTTGGAACAACGAGTCCAGAAGCACTCCCAAGCTGCGAACTGAGTCCTTCAGGGGGAGCGTAACCCCATTCAGGACAGGTGGACAAATTTCACTACCCGGGCCTAGGGAACCTATCACTAGTACTTCCGTTTTCTCTGGATTCAGGCTGAGTTTGTTTTCCCTCATCCATCCCATTACCGACTCCAAGCAGGCATTTAGAGGAGAGATGCCATCCCTAGTCACTGCATCAGTCAGGGACACAGAGAAGCAAATCTGGGTGTCATCAGCGTACTGATAACACCGCGCCCTGTGTCTCCGGATGATCTCTCCCAGCGGTTTCATGTAAATGTTAAATAGCATAGGGGACAAAATAGCTCCTTGAGGGACACCAGATGTAAGTTCCCTCTTCTCGGAGCAGACGTCCCCCAGCTGCACCATCTGGAATCTGCCCGAGAGGTAGGAACAGAACCACTGGAGCGCAGTGCCCCTGATACCTAACTCCCTCAGGCGTTCCAGAAGGATACCATGGTCAATGGTATCGAAAGCTACTTTGATGTCCAAAAGCACTAACAGGGACACACTTCCCCTGGCCATGCCCAAACAGAGATCATCGACTAAGGTGACCATGGCAGTCTCAACTCCATAGCCCGCCCGGAAGCCAGTTTGAAATGGGTCAAGAAAATCTGTTTCATCTAAGATCGCTTGGAAGGCAACTACTCTCTATCACCTTTCCCAAAAAAGGCAGCAGCGACACAGGCTGATAGTTGTTATGTATCAGGGGGTCTAAGGAGGGCTTTTTTAGCAGAGGTTTAACAACTGCTAATTTCAGGCTAGATGGAAACCGCCCCTCGCTAAAAGATGTATTAATTATGTGGTGCAACACAGATGTTACCGCAGTTCCCCTCTGAGCTGCCAGCCATGAAGGGCAGGGATCGAGAGAGCATGTAGTCTTCCTAACGCTTCCAAGAATCTTGTCCACTTCCTCGGTACTCACAAACTCAAAGTGATCCAGTTTAACAGAATCCACAGAAGCTCTGTCCACGGATAAGTTATAACATACTGCCACTGAACCTCCAAATGATGACTATGATAGTTATTTAATTAATTCATGTTGTGTCCAATTTTTTTTAAAAAAATACTGGTATCATTCTGCTATAGTAATAAAACACTGTGTGTGTTACAGGAATAAGGCTGTAGGATCACAGTAATATGCTGTGAAATCCAAACAGTAAAGAAGAGAATAACAGTCCAGATATTCAGCCAGATTTCCAAACCCCAATGTCCAGGAACAAAAGCCCAGTCAAAAGTCATGCCAAATAAGGAAAGAAGCCCATGTGAGAGTTAGGTGCCTATTGGCTCCACCATGAATTTTCCATTAAACCAGGAGCGGGGAAATGTGATATTGGATGCAATTTTTGTGACACTTGAAACTTCCTACCAGTCTACCAAAGATCCCCACCTCCCATTTCTTAACATGCTGGGTGTGATTTTTGAGCAGTTTTTGCCACCAAATCACACAGAACCCCACATGTGCATGAAAACAGCCGACACTACTCCAAGAACCCCCAGTCCCACCAAAGCTTGTCTTTACCCCTGCGGTTTTTCACAAAATGGTAGAAAGGAATGATGAGACATCAGTTCTAGTCAGATTTTTGAGAAAGACTTCAGAGGAGTATAGACATTTGTGGTCTTGCTGTGGGTGTGTGGCCCTCATGGAGGTCTGTTGCCCACACCGAGTTAAACCAACATTTGAAATTACATTCACAGTAGGGCATTATATAAGGCAATCACGAATGATCACATCAACCACAAGGAAAATGATAAATGAAAGGATATCCAGAGTATCAGAGTAGTCATTGTGATGGCATGAGAAAATATATCTGTCTTTTATTGAAACATGTATACCCCACCCTTTAGCCAAGCATGCTCCAAGAGCATCTTACAAATAATTTATTCAGCAGTCCCTCCTCCCAGGCTTACTGTCTAAATAAGACACAACATACAATTAAGTTCAGTAACAGCTAAGTTCTGGCATGATGGAGGTGAGTCAAGCTGCTCTCCTGTTAAATCAAGAGCAGCAGCAGCAGCAATGGCAATTGGAAAAATGGAGTTACAACTGGATCCAAGCATGATTAGATCTATATATCTATAAATCACAGTACGTTTTAGGACATTTTTATTTAAAATACAAATTTCTCCATTAACCAGTTTAACTGAGCTGTATCATCTTTAGGGGAAACCCTCATCTCAGTCCTGTCACCTTTGGAGGCATGTTGAGGGGTGCCTTCAATCACTCTGGAATGATCCAGAGTGCACAGAAAGGGACTGAAGATGCATATTAAAAGAAAGTATGTTTCCTAAGTCTTGCAAGATACTGGGATTAGTATTTTTTTACAGCCTCAGGTTACTGAGTGAGGACAGTTAAATTCCAGAAAGGTGTTAAGGCACTAGAATATGCTTTAACAAAGGCTTCTGCCATCTTCAGGCTTATCAGGGGGAAAGTAACAGGCAGGTACTTGAGGGTGTGTCAGTTATACATTCATAGCAATTACACCGGAACTGAATGTAAATACTTCCCTCCATAAAAGCCCAGATGGCAAATGTACACTCTGGTTTCCAAATATTTGAACAATCAGTAGTTGAAAATATTTTACATTGCCAGGGTTGTTAGCATTGGCAATTTTATTGCTGCATCTGACATGTAGCCTAATTATAATCAATTGTAAGAAAAAGAGAAATCTTTTTCCCCCAGAAGTCTAGGGAATGATTTCTAATTAAAATTAATTTCTAGAATGCCATGGATTCGCTTCAATTGATTGTTTTTTTGCTTCAGAGCAAAGCAAATGCAATGAAAAACATGCAATGTGTAGTCAAGCTCAATATGTATTTGAGCATGGAAGGCATGGTATCTACTCTGTTATATTTTAAGGCAATTAATTCAAATAAGGAAATCAGGTACCATAACCTCTATACTTTATTAAGGACTAAAGCAAAGATCACAGGAAGATGACATTTGGAAGGTATTTCTTCGAAATAGTGGAGGGAATTCTTCAAAATTATAAAGTGCTTGTTTAGCTTTTGTGAAATCTTTGCATTAGGAGGAATACTCTTTGCTCAGGGATAATTGGAAATAAATAAAATGATGTTGAATTTAAAAACTAATATGCCTATAAGTCATATGATATATGCACAAAAAAGCATTGATTGAATTATAATTTAATGAGTTAAATACTTTCATATATCAATATTTAATTCCAAAGAATAACAATGCTCAAACACAAGATGCACAGATAAAAATTGCATAAATGCACAAAGAAAAATCACATGCTCAAAGGGAAAAGAACCAATGATTCATGGGAGTTCTTGAAGATGAGATATTAAAGGCATAGTAACAAACAATTTCAATGAGGAAGAAAAGTGGGAGGTATCAAAAGAAACCAGAGTGTGTACACAAAGAACTTACAGATCAGATCAGATCATGTATAAGAAATGGAAGATGAGGGAAGTCATGAAAGAGGAACACAGATAAATAGTCAGTATTTATAGGGAAAACATCAGAAAGCTAAAGCTTAGAATGAGATGGTTTGCTAGAGATGCCAAACTTAATTTTAAAAAGCACTTTTAAATACAATCCTATATCAGCTGCTTAGTTAAGTATACAGTGATCCAATTGCCTGCACAATGGACCTCCTTCTTCCCATGCAGCTGATGCCCAGTAAAATAGATTTGAGTTACAATTGTGATAATAGTGTCAAAATGGTGACTAAGTACTTGGCCATGTGGTGATTCCCCCACATTTATGTGATGACTCTGCTACCGTTATTGGTTTTTAATAGTTATGTAATTTTAAATCTTATATTGTTTAATTTTTTTTAAAGGGGGATAGTTCGTATATATGGATGTACTATTTTACCTGTTGTAAGTCACTTTGATTGTTTTAACAAAAAGCAGGGTAAACGTTTTATTATCATTTATTAGTGATTGTGAATATGGAAAAGCTATTAGATGTACTCATCCATAACTGTTCTACACTCATGATTGGGACATTATTGGCACAAGTGTACCCCCCCCCCCGCTTTACTGGACATCAGCTGCAGTTGAACAGTGTTTCCATCAGGTTTGGAGAGGCTGGCTCAAGAGAATATACATAGGGCCAAAACAGATGGCCCCAATCAGGGCATATTGGAGCCGTCTCATTCAGGCTGGATCAGGGCCATGGTAAATAGACATGCAGGCCCAATCCAGCCAGCTTCCACCCCAAATAAGAGTGGCTTTGGGGCAAGTGGCATCTAAACGCCATACCCCCAAGTCGCCTGGAAGTCAGCTGGCATTTAATCACTGGTGCAGCTTCTGGGTGAATTGGGGACATGGCATGCCTAAATGCTATGTACCCAAGTCAACTAGAAGCCAGCTTTATCAGGTCGTCAGTTTCAGCCCATAGTTAAGTATACTAAATAGGTGATACAGGATTCTGGCCAATATTTCTATAATAATAATAATAATAATAATAATAATAATAATAATAATAATAATAATTTGTATACCGCCCTCTGGCAAACCAATCCGGGCGGTTAAGAACAGTAAAATATAAAATATGACAATTAAAAACACTTTATCCCTCCCCCCCTTAAGACAGTATTAAACAGTATAACATATTAAAACACAATATCAATGCATAAAAACAACAATTAAAAACTAAAAACCCTGATATCCCTCTGTTGATCCTCGACCATCACTAAGATGGGGCCACGGGAGGAATGAGGGAATCTACACACACCCAAACACACCCTTGTGTGAATTTTGTGCACAATATCTCCTGAACTACAAAGATCCTCCTCAAAACAGGATTCTTCTTGCCAAGGTTTCCTGACCCTCATAAAACACATTTTTAAACAATTCACATATTGTTGACTATTCCATCCATCCCTAGAACAAAAGCAGTAAAACAAAATCAATACAAATTACTATCTGCATTTGCGGCCATTGAATAACTTCATTTGAGATCTGGGTCTGCCTTTGTACTGTATAAGACTTTCAACTGTTCCCGCAGAATATACCATTCTCTTCACAAATGGCTGCGTGTGAGTTTTGTACATAATAATTTCTGAACTGTGAAGATTCTTGTCAGCCCAGGATTCGTCTTGTCAGGGTTTCCTGATAATTTAGATTTTTTAAAAAAATGTTTTGAATAGTCTTTCCATTCTTAGCTCTGAGCCATTTTTAAATATTATTCCTGAGCACAAATGTGCCTTTGCACATTCAGCATTAAATTCTGGAAAGATGTGAAAGTGTTTTGTGAATACATTCTGCTAGATGAACTTACAGAGCTCCTGTGATCAGGAGGGGCTGTGCAAGCATGCTCAGCTGACTCCATTTACAGAACCTTTTTCAGATCTGTGACTAGGGCTCGATACAAACGGGCATGAAGTGCCATGCTCGTGCCAATTTTAGGGTTAGGGACTGCATGGCAACCGCACGGACCCTAACCCTAACAAGGCATGGTGCCGTAACAATGATTTGTTACAGAATTCACAGAACTAGACTTACAGTATAGGTACTTGATGAAATTGTCATTGCCCATTTCTCCAGTTGTAAACAATTATCAGAAATTTCAGCCCCTTCCCATATACAGAGTGTATGTATATGAAGTGTGTGTGTTTATGAAACAGTCAAAAATAGAGGGGGAAAAACCCTTCCTAATCTATTATCTTTCCCCAGTAACTATGCAATATATTTGTTACATCTGTAAAAATGGTGTGGGGGGATCTCCCTTATCATCTTTTGGGGAAAACTTAATGCTGAGAAGCAGAAGGAATATGCTCTATTTACTATTAGGTCTGTTTAGAGTAAATCAACATTTCTCCCAGGGTGTGGATGCAGTAGAATTTTCATTGGGAAAGGAATGTTGAACCCTAACTACAATGCTTCACTCTAACCACAATGTTAATCCACACCTTTGCCCTCAATATGCTAAAATGTGGTCTTTGGCACATTTGGATCAGAAATTACCCCACAACTCACATGATGCAAGTTTTATTTTTATCCTGGTGCATAAAGATGGATAATTTTTTAAGACACAATGAACATGTTGCAAAACTTGGGTGTGACTGAAGGCTACCTTTTATCTAAGACACTGAATTATACAGGAGCAAGAATCATGGACCCGGAACAATGGATGCAAGCTACAGGAAAAGAGATTCCACCTCAACATTAGGAAGAACTTCCTGACAGTAAGGGCTGTTCGACAGTGGAACAAACTCCCCCGGAGTGTAGTGGAGTCTCCTTCCTTGGAGGTTTTTAAGCAGAGGCTAGATGGCCATCTGTTGGGGATGCTTTGATTTGGATTTCCTGCATGGCAGGGGGTTGGACTGGATGGCCCTTGTGGTCTCTTCCAACTCTATGATTCTATGTTTGACTTTCATCTCAGTGTCATCATCAAGGTTGTTGCTCAGTTATATGAAGAAAAAGAAAGCACGACAGCTGTGCACCCCCATGGCACTGGGTGAAAAATTCAC
Source organism: Sceloporus undulatus (assembly GCF_019175285.1). NCBI lineage: Eukaryota > Metazoa > Chordata > Lepidosauria > Squamata > Phrynosomatidae > Sceloporus > Sceloporus undulatus. The sequence continues at coordinate 242,440,216 of NC_056524.1, forward strand.
CTGTCATGTTGGATGGAGAGACCACCACAACAACAATTTCTTACCCACCTCTTCTCACAGATCAAGGCAGAGAACAACAGATTAAAATACAACTCATAACATCAGTTTAAAAGAACATATATATAAAAAAGAACCAAAACAATTGGTCCATGGATGATGCAGCGTGTTACTGTCTGCACATTTCACAGAGGACCCTTCTCAATCGTGTCATTCATTTTCTGCAGACACCATACTTCCCAGTCAGAGAATGAAGAATTTCTTTAGTATTTGTACATGTCTCTTGTTTCTCCTTTGAGGTCATTTACAAAAGATTACGGCTAACTCTTACCACAGTTTTGTTTTCTTTTTCATTAAGCTATTTGCTGTGCCGTCCCATTTTTTGTCTTTCAAAGGGCAACAATGTGAACCACTGAAGGTTTTTATCAAGGCATTCCAGAGCTTCCTTCTCTTATGCCCTTCTGCCCACCCATATTTCTAATTTGCTGTTGGTTTCTGAAAAGCCACTAAGACATCCTGCCATAAAACTGACAGCTGAACTAGGTTGTCTTCTTGTCACACCAAATTCTCCCAGGAGACGCAGAGGAAATGACAGCTATTCATCCCTCTGTGCACTTTAAAAAAAAAAAAAAACGCATGGAGAAAATTCTGTTGCAAACTTTAAAGTATTGGGGAAAGAGTTTTATTTATAGTCTCAAGCAATTTAAAGTATTGCATGATCATGCATTTCACATAATATGAATGACTGCTGTGTCTTTTTGTACTAGGAAATATGTTAAGTTCAAATGAAGAACAACCGTTTTCTGAAATCAGGGTACAACTTTGTTCTGCATGGAACCCAAGACATTTCTGAGTGTCAACAATTTCATTTCTCATCATAGATAAAAAGAAATGTTCTTTTCCAAGCAAGTATCAAGTTTTTGCAGCCAGCTACATCTGCCACTCACATGTTTATATCTTCAGTGGTTGTGTATATATGTATAACATGCACGTGTGTGTGTAATTTTTATCAACTCAAAAGCTCTTTAAAGTTACCCTTCCTTGATGGCAGCTGCTGACAGAAAATCTAGCACATATATTGAACAGGAATTTGTTTCACTAAATAGGATTGGGGGGGGGGGGGGGGGGGGAGAAGAAACAAATCACTAGCAAAACCATAAAAATTAAAAAGAAATATAAAATGGAGAAAACAGGGCTGGCCACAGGGTAGAAGCAAAATGCTCTGAGATTACTCCTGCTCTAAGGCCCCATACTGGGTGACCTAGTGCACATGTTTTAACAAAGGCCCTATCCCATGCAGATAACACCACTTTCTACATCATTTTGAGGGGGAAAGGCAGTTGTTTCAGACAAAGCATTTGGGCTATCATGAAAAGGCAGCAAACTCTTTAGCTATTAAGCTGTCCTTATTGTATTTATTGACAAGAAGGAAGAGGGAGCTTGTGGGATGTTCTGGCTTTTACAACGATGAACCTAAATGGTGTGTTTCAGGCAACAAAATATTTAGGGCCAGCCCTGCATACCCAAAAGGAACCAGAATAGCTCAAGGAGGATCCAGAATGGGTCACACCTCAAGGAAGGATCCAAAAAAACAAGAACCTCATTCTGATTTGGCTTCAGACTTCAGCACATGGCAACATCATGAAGCCAAATCAGAATGAACACAATGGTATCAATCCTCTTTCTAGAGTCTGGGGGAGGGGATTTTCATGGTGAAACAACCAAGACTGTGATTACTGCAATCATGTTTGCCCTATACTTTACCTGTTCATGTCCCCCGAATCACCAAAATACCTTTTAACTTTCCTGCCTAGTGGGGAAGTGCAAGTGCATGAGAGATTTATTGTTTTTGTTAATTGCCACTGGGTAACCCTGGGCTACTCTCACTCTGTCAGCTTAAGAGAAAGGCAATAGCAAACCTCTACTGAATAAATCCTGTGAATAAAACCTTATCAAGGTCACCATAAGCTGGAAATGACTTGAAGGTGCACAACACACACACTCATATTTCATTTTAATTAATAACTCTAACAGTATATAGCCAAAAACAGGAATTACCCCATATTTCATGATGAATTACATATCTGACTTGTAGAAGGCAAGTCTTAGTGTGAGCTGAATATCTCTCTCCAGAGTTCAGCATGTGATCCAGAGTAATTACAAATATCATCTAAGCAAATATCTGTGACAGTTTTAGTACTAACTACTTTAATTTCTCTGGCGGGTTACAAACCGCCACTTGGGACGTCCTGAGGACGTCCCAGTTTAAAAAAAGGGGCATCTCTTCCAGACGCCCCTCTTCCTGTTACGGACTCTGTCCGTAACAAATGGCAGCGGCCATTCCACATGGCCGCCACCATCTTGACGTAACGGATGCTGTGCGTCCGCATGTCGTGCGACGCTAATGACGTCGCGAGTTCGCCATTGGTGCCTCGCGGCATCGTGAGCGCGACGCCAGAAGAAGCTCCATTTTGGAGCTTCTTTTTTGCTCCATAAGGGAGCTGTGGAGTTTGGCTGCAGTGGCTCCCTTACGGAGCAAACAGCAGCGCCGGGAGACCGCCGCAAAGTGGTGTTTTGTAATGCCTCACTGTAACCTTTTATGGGCCATAGCTCTATAGCCCATAGAAATGTTTGCTTAAATAAAATAGTTTGCCTTAATAGTGCCACAAGACTCCACATAGGGAGTCCACATATGAACTTTCCAAAATTTAAAGATTAACAAGGAAATTATCATCGTTGTCATCGGGTAGAACATAGATTATAATACATTGGCCCTCCATATTTGTGGCTTCGACTTTTGAAGATTTGATTATTTAAGGTTTTGATTAATATGTTCCCTTTAGGAATCTCTAGGTCCTACAGCTCAACTCTGCCAGGAGTTGACCATAGAGTTGTGATGGTGAAACTAGAAGTTCCTAAAGAAAACACTTCTTTAGGCATTTGTAGGTCCTCTAGCATGATTCTATGATCAACTATTAGCAGAGGTGGACCATAGAGTTGCACTGGAGGACTTGGCGATTCCTACAGAGGTGTTCTCTCAGGTAAAAAGAGTAGTGTTTTTTTTTATATTTGTGGTTTTTCCACATTCACAGGGGCCCTTCCCCTTTAACCCCAGTAAATTATTATTATTATTATTATTATTATTATTATTATTATTATTATTATTATTTTATATAGTGCTGTAGATTTGCACAGTGCTGTACATAAAAACAATAAA
>NC_056524.1:242443439-242463185 GCF_019175285.1 Sceloporus undulatus
TATAAAAGAGTAAACCTGCCTATGACATACAATCTAAGAAATAATAGGTTAATACATATAAAATACATAGCAATACAGGAAATGATTCAATAAAACAGGCAACAAAAGAACATCAAATAGCAAATGATAATCACACAATGCCTGGGAACGCTTCTCTGAACAGGATGGTCTTCAACTCCGTTTTGAAACTGGTTAAAGAAGTGATGGCCCTTGCTCGCAGGGAAAGAAGGTTCCTGGAGTGAGGGGCAGCAAGTGAAAAGGGGCGAATCTAAGATGGGACAGAGGAAATCCTGGGCTGGGAAAGCTGACCTTGACTACCAGAATGGAGGGCCTGAGTGGGAAGGTGAGGAGAAAATGGAGGGACCACTGTACAAAATATAACTAAAAACGTTAATCCATTTAAACACATAAGTTAAAACATATAAACATAGAATTAAGATAGATTAATGCTATTCAGATATAAAATTTTAAAAAATATCAATTTAAAATTCATAGTTTAAAATTGACAGGGTAGGTCTGATGGAAGGGATAGGTCTTTGATATTCTTTTAAATTCAGTCAGCATATTTTGCTGTTGAATCTCTCCTGGCAGGTCATTCTGCACTCTAAGGGTGGCCAACAGAAAGGTCCTCTAGGTGACAATTGCCAGTCTGGCTGGCTGATGTAAATGCCCCCCAGAGAGTCTGAGTGTTCAGGGCACATTATATGGGAGGATGTCATAGGTAATCTGGAACCAAACCGTGTAGGCTTTAAAGGTAATAATCAACATTTTCAACTTTGCCCAGAAACTAACTGGCAGCCAGTGGAGTGATTTTAATATTGGTGGGATACGCTCACTTCTAGATATTCTTTCTCTCAGTCCACCACCATCACAAGCCTTCTCACCATCTGGAACTCCCTTCTGTGGGAAGCTAGGCTGGTCCTCTCCTTGCTTTCCTTTCGCCAGCAGGCAATCACTTTTCTGTTTAAGGAGGCTTTTACTGTGTAAGCAGGGAAGCTTCTTATTGGGACCGTTTGTTTGTTTGTTTGTTTTAAAAACCTTTGCATGTCTTTTAAATCATTTCACACTGTTTAATGTAGTGATTTTTAATTGTTTTACAACTTTTATTGTTAAAGTTTTTATATTGGTGTCTTTAGGAGCAGCCGCCTTGAGTCCCACTCTGGGGGAAAGGCAGCATGCATGCATGCATGCATGCATGCATGCATAAATAAATAAATAAATAAATAAATAAAGACTATTTTTGTTCCTGTTTTCTACTGAAAGAGACTAACACAGACAGCTCTTTTAGAAAATGTCTAGGTATCAGTGTTATCTTCTTAACAATATACTGCACATTCCACATTTCACCTCACTTGCAGGCTATTCTGTTTGTTTTTATTCAGGGACAGATCTTGCAAAAGTTACTCTTTGGAGTATAGCTTCCAGAATTCCCTAGGGAGTTAGCTGACAGTCCTGTATTCTGGGAAAGTTCTTTTTCCAAGTTCTTTTAAAGGTGTTCTAGGTATTCTCTGGAGCAGCCTTTGGTAGAACTTCATTGAAAAATCTTGACCATAATGGTAGAATAATGTTCTGAAGAAAAGTTAGCATCATGAATGAATCCAAATAGTGACACTCCTAAATGCATTAGTAGAAGATCTTTTGTCTAATGAAACATTTACAGTTAAATCAGGTCTGTTTTAACTGCTTAACACAATGGCTTTCCAACAAGACAATGAATGTTGGAAATAATAAAGAATTTAGTATTCAGGCTTCATTGCACATTTTTGAAAGACTTTAAAAGAGAAGTTTCAGGCTGCTTGGCAAAGAAGGGCTTAGTCTTCTGCTGCCCTTTCATCTAATGTTGCATACAAATGTTATATCATTGGCTGAGGCTAATTTCAAGAATATCTTGTGTAAATGCTTACACGGGATCAATTTGCTATTCTTACTTTAACTTAATGTGAATTTGAAAATGTGATGTGTTTAGATGTTTATTTGCTGATGAAGGACACATTCCATTAAAGTGTGTGTATATGTGTGCCTGTGAGAGAGAGTAGTGAGTTGCAGAGACAGAGGTCCAAAACACACTGCAGAAATAATCTAGTTTGAAATTGCTTTAACTGCCCTGGCTTTATACTAGGGAATTCTAGGAACTGTAATTCTGTGAGACAATGGCAGTTTACAGACCACCCCCTTGGGGTGGCATGTACCCACCCCTTTCCCCAATAGATTGGGGCCTCAGCTGCCACAGCAGCAGCCCTGAGGCCCCGATCCGTCACTTTCCCAGGCTGCGGGAAGCAGCAAAAGGCTGCTTCCTGAAGCCTGGAACGGGATGTCCTTGGGGCTTCAAGCCCCAAGGACACCCCGACAGTGGTGGGGAAAAAGAGAAAGGGGTCGCTCAGCCCCTTTCTCTTTTGTGTCACTGGCGCAGCCGTGTAAAGGCTGCGCCAGAGACACAAAACTTGGAAGACGCTCCAAAATGGAGCTCCTTCCTGCACCGTGGAAAGGGTGCCACAGGCACCCTTCTGCAGCGCCAGGATGTCACGTCCACGCCGCTCCATTTGGAGGCGTCGTGGTCATGACATCCTAATGACGGTGCCCATGTAGAATGGGCGCCGCCATTTTGTACGTACTGTGTATGTACTAGGGTTGGGGGCATCCGAAAGAGATGTCCCCAGGCAACCCTAGTACGTACACAGTACGTACTAAAAGGCCCGTTTGGAAAGGGCCAATATTAGCTTTTCAGTCAGATGGTGTGAAGAGATGAGTGAATGTGAATAAGGTGGCACTGTTGCTCTGAACAAAATGGAGAAGCCGCAGTGCATGATGTGGGGAAGTTACCTGGCAAGCGAAGCGAGGATTTCAAGTCTGTTGATGAAGATGGCGCATCTTGAAGAAAACAAGATGTAGCTGCCAAAAACCTTATCTAGGAACAGAGAACGTACAGGTTCTAACAGTGATGAGTTACTGTATGTTTGGATGACCGTCCAGGATGTTTGAAATTTGGACTGTTAAGAGATGGAATGTGGAAAACAACCCAGTTTATGCTGAAGAAGAAACTCCTGGACAAAACCCAAAAGGCGGTGGTCAGTGGAAAGGCAGAAAGGTTTAAAAGAGAGACTTTTGAAAGCAGTGACTTTGTGATCCTGAATCCGCGGCATCAGATCTCCCATGGCTTCATGAAGGCACCTGATCAGTGACTTCAGTGACAGCCACTCTTGTATGCGTGAGTATTGGGTGAATGGTGTGTGTGAGAGCTCTCTTGGTACTTGAATATATGTATGTCTTTATGTTTAATAAATGTTACATGAATAGTGCAAAACCAAATTTGGTGCTTCAAGTTTTTGTGTGGGCTCCTGCTGGGGTGGGTTTCTTGGAAGAGGAAATATCCAACACAGTCTCAATAAAAACAACTTGGCGTGACAATGGCTGTAGTGCCACAACAAACTACATTTTCCAGTATTCCCTAGCACTGAGCCAGGGCAGTTAAAGCAGTTTCAAATTGGATTATTTCACAGTGTGTTTTGGACCAGAGACTAACACTTCAGTGATAGACTAGAAGATTTTCACATGACATTGTTATATCGTTCCTTTACCGTCCCAAAGTGTAGTGGAATCGTCATAACAGATAGACGATTCCAAAAGGTTTTCACATGAGGCTATTAGTGTTCTTAAAACGTTGATATATCAGAATTCAGCAATAAATGATTACAAAACAATTTCAAAACAGTTACATTCACATACTGGACACAGCAACAATTTAAGAATGATTTAACAACGATTTAAGAACACTAACAGCCTCATGTGAAAACCTTTTGGAATCATCTATCTGTTAAGACGATTCCACTACACTTTGGGACAATAAAGGAACGATAGAACGATGCCGTGTGAAAATCTTCTATGTGCTTGCTAGGTATACACCTTAGCGTACTTTCAGCTTTTTATACAGAAGAAGTAGAAAGGTCCTCTGTGTAAGGTTCTAGAGGAGTAATAGTTAACACTTTCTTAGTGTTCAAAACATTTCTTGGTAATTCTTACAGCTTCGTAAGATAGGTTTTTTAAATTAGTATATACATATTGTGCGGGAGAGAATAACTGCACAAGCCCACACTGTGCATATCTTCTGATTTCAGTGAGCCTTACATCCAACCAATGCTCCTATTATTTATAGGAATGCAGTCTTAGGTGAAGTCAGTGTTCTGCTTCAAGGCTGCCTCCTTCGATTCAAGATTTGAACAGTAGATCTCACAGTTCACACCTCTTGGAAGACTGATCTTGTGGGTGTTTACTCAGAACTCAAGTGAATTCAGTGGGCTAGATTACATAATAAGTGTGGATAGAGTTATGTAGAAACTAAACAGGAATTACATGTTTTCTGCACAAATATGACATGTGTGAATTTGGAGCAGAATAAGTCAAGAATGGTAACCTTCCTCAAAAACTGCACATTATTTGAAGACTTTATTGCAGCAGGAAGAAAACTGCCAAAATTACTTGTTGCCTCTTTCAAGAACAAAATTAGGTAGAAATTACATCTGTAGACTGGTGGTTCCACTCATTTATGAAGGCAAATTGAACATTAAATGCAATGTAAAAGCTGTATAGAATAGCCACAAAATGCATGCTCCTATATTTCTTAGCTAACTTGTTGAAACAAGATCTTCAGTGTCGACACAACAGATAGTAATTTACTGGCAAAATTCCTCCTCGACATGAAGCCTGGTCTTTCAAAACAGGACAATGTAGCACATTCCTTGTGGACTCTTGTTCACTGACAGTTCTAGTAAATATAAGACTTTTATGAATTGATTTAGACATACTGAGGGAGTGAACAAACAATTGATTTTTCAATAAGCAACCACCATTGCAAGTTTATTCAGGTGGGTTTTTCAGGCTATGTGACCATGTTCTAGAAGAGCTTATTCCTGACATTTCACCAACATCTGTGGCTGGCATCTTCAGAGAAATTTACCATTGTTTGTTGAAAACAGTCCAACTCAAGAGAGTTACTGGCTTCTTCTGATATTTCTCCATCTTTCTGCTTTTCTTCTAGTTGTCTCCTGAAGTTGCAATATGAATGAACATGAATCATGAATGATAAATTAAGTTTGAGATAAAGAAAAATGTTGGTGGATGAAACTATATGGTGTATGTCATACTCTCATGACTGATTAAGTTTTCTTTTTTTTTTTTTTTTAATAATCTTTATTGGAGTTTTCAATATTTACATCCCCTACGTGTTACATTCATCATATTTGTATATTTGCAATCCAAAATACAACACCTTTTTCCCCCTCCCACCATCCCCCCTTTTTGTTTGTAGTAAATACTTTCTTAACAGCTCTTCTCATAAAAAATATTTCTCTTTTATCAACAGCTTTTCTCCATAACTACGATCTTCTTATCTAACTGTTTTTCTTTAAAAAGTGTCCTTAGAAACTGTTTCAAACCTTAAGCCCTCCATATCTATTTCCCACCTACTACAGTATTGTACTCTTAATATGCTATATATTTTGTTCTTTACACATCAAGATACGTTATAGAAGAAGAAACAAAAATAGTTGAAATGAATTCATTTTAACTTCCATCTATCTTTACAGAATTCCAACAGTGGTTCCCAGGTTTCTTTTACCTCTTCATATTTATCTTTTAAAGCCATTGTAATACAATGATACAAACATTTTGGGAAAAAATTAAAGATATAATAGAGAAGATATATCAAGTAGAACTAAAGATGGACCCAGAGCTCTTTTTATTAAATATGGTTGATAGTAAAGATATTAGACAAAAGCTAAAACCAATTCTGTATATGATAACTACTGCTAGGATGTCGATAGCAAAAATGTGGAGAAACTCTGAATTGCCCACGGTTGATATATGGCTTTGCAAATCTTTAGAAATAATAGAAATGGATAAGTTTTCAGTTAATAAACAGGGTAAGTGGCTGCATTTGCCCATTCTTGCCAATTGCTTTCTCTAATGCAGAGCTTGGCCTGTAGTGCAAGCAGAAGAGAAGGGTGGGTGCAAGATTAAGCATAGAAATTGGGAGGGGGGAGGTTATTTTTTGGAGTAGAACTCCCCAAATCCCTCAGGCAGCATGGTCCATTATTTTGGGGGGATTCTGGCAGTTGCAGTCCAAAATTAGTAATGTTTTGAAACTCTGATCTGGAAAGGACCAGGTGAGAATAACATAGGTGATATCAAATCCTATTTGATTGCCAAAGGCAACTGTTGCATTTACAGACCTGCTTAGAATAAAAAGAGAAAATACATATGAACTAGAAGATGTTTATTTCAAGAGGAGCTGGAGTATGTACACACACACACACACACACACACATGAAAGATGTGAATGTTCCCTAACAACATGAGTTCTCTAAGCAGAGAATGCTAGTATGTCCTCAGCAATGGTATGGTAAAACTTTACATTCTAGCATGCTAGTTTTTCATCTGCAAGGTTTTGACTTTTTAAACATATGAAAAAGCATTCAAACATGAAATCCCTGCATCTATAGCTTGGAAGTATATATAGTTATAGGTGGAATCTTAGAATCATGTTGGTGTTTTCCTTTGGGTAAATGCCCCCACAGAAGCAGCTGGATATTTTTGTCCAAAGCTCAATGTCTGCATTCAATTCAAGGTTGTGAAAGTGGAGTTGTGTGTGAGTGTTATTGCCCTTAGCCAATCTGTATTCATCTGGCCTGCGGAAATTGGTAATGGTACTCTTTTGGTTGAATGTGTGTGGTGTACTGGTTTGAACACTGGATGATGAGTCAGAAGACCAGAGTTCAAATTCCCATTCAACCATGGAAACCCACTGGATGACCCTAAGTTTCCACTCTCCCAGCCTCAAAGGAAACCAATGGCAAATCACCTATGAACAATTCTTGCCCCCCCCAAAAAAAAACAGTCATAGGGTTGCCTTAAGTCACTGTAAGTCAGAAGTGACTTGAAGATACACACAAATAACTGTTTCAGTTGGGCATTTGGCTGTGCGAGATTGGCATAATGGTCTCAAATCACAATCATTGGGATGCTATGTAGCCTCAGTGTAAGATCTCAGCCTGTATGTTTTTGAAATCTTTGTATCTTTACTCATACTCAGCTGCATGGAAATTGGCCTATTATTGTTCCTTTGTATCACACCTGTGCATGGGTTTCCTGGAAGCCTGGTAGCCTCATTCCTTCTTTTGCCAAAGTTGCCTCCCACTCCTTTTCCATAAAACAATTTCCTTCAAACTCATTGCTCCTTTTAGTTTGTCTCTTCGTAATAAAGAAGCTCTAGCACCTGGTTGTGATTATTCCAGTTTCCTTATGTAAATAGCATAAATTCATAGAATCACAGAGCTGGAAGAGACCACAACAGCCATCTAGTCCAGCCTCTTGCCATGCAGGGGCATACAATAACAGCAGATACTCCTGGGATGGTGCAAACAAATGGATTAACCAACTTTCAGCTTGGAATTTATTTGTGTGATCAGGCAATGTTGGGTGTGGAGTAATTCAGTTAATTTGGAGGACAACAAGTTGAGGAATCTGCAATAGCTAATCTACCACTGTAGGGCTCCTTTTAATGCTGATTGCTGAGTGAAACATATGATTCATAAGTCAGTTAAAATTGACATTCTTGGGTTACATATAGATTATGTGTGATTAAATGGAAGGATAGAGCTAGATAATGTGGAAGCCACAGGGCTGCTGCTCAAAACAAGTCTTGTGACTAATTTCCCCCTTCTTTTCTGTAATATGTGGTGCAAAATATCAGAGTGATACAATTCATGGCTGCTCCATTCCTTGGTAAGGGTGCCATATGTAAATTCACAGTGTGCTAATGTCAATTCACACAAATTCCTCCAAACATTATGGGATAGAGTGAAATCTAGATGCAGAGCTAAAGTTTCTGAAAGCAGTCCTCCACAACATGCAGTTATGTTATGAATTAATACATTCAGTGATCCTGAGTAGAATAGCAAATCCACTGGTCATAGTTTTGTCTACCACACTTAATCAATCTGCTACGCTGATGTATTAAAAACAAAACCTCATCATATGTATTTGGTTCAGTGAGTACAGGGGAAGGAATATTAATATCAAAAGGATTTGTTTTAGAGTGAAATTTATTTAACAGTATTAGAATAAAAGTGATCAACAGTGAACAACCACTAATGTTTTTGAGGTAACATCAATAAATTGAAAAGGACTCTATTTCAATTGATTATTGTTGTTGCTTTGTTGATGTGTGCCTTCAAGTTGTTTCCAACTTATGGTAGCCCTAAAGTGAATCTATTTTGGGATTTATTTAGCAAGATTTGTTTGGGTGGGGGGGGGAGCTGCCTTTGCCTTTCTCTGAGGCTGAGAAAGTGTGACTTGCCCAAGATTACCCAGTGGATTTCCATGGACAATCGGGGCTTATTCAGTGCTCAAATCACTACATCACAATGGCTCTCTTGCTACTTTCTTTTTATATATAATTGCAAACAACAACTGGATTTCTTTCCTTCCTCTCCTCAAGCTTCAAGGTGGGGTACAGCATGTTAAAATATAACAATAACAATAACAATAATGTTCAAAACTTTTATCTCTTTGTTCAGTATACTTTATTGCTCTTTGTGAGACCCCCTCGCCTCAGTTACAGCCATGAAAGATGAAAACTATATTAAGGAATTCAGAATGGGCAGTTAAGAACTAATAAACTAGAAGCCTGAGTTTCCCAACTTTGCCCTAAAGGAACAGAGCATTCTTTGTGAGAAAAATTACCATTTCATTTTAAAAAATCAGATACAATTAGCTTCTTCTCTTAGAGAAACAGTCTTGTTACCAGGCACAGCAGCAACAGCTGCTCCATGCTTTCTTTAATTGATGTTCTCACTAGCCATTGCTTTAACTGTTAAATTAGGCAATGTCTGCTTCAGCCTTTCACTTCTAATTCTTAGCTTAGGATGATGAACACATAAACTAATATTCCTTAGAAAGTGATCAACATCTTAAGAGTGGTGGAGAGGGTAGGGGTGGGAAGCAGGTAGGTGGTTAGGACATGTAGGAGCAAGTCTGAAACCTTTAGAATGTCATCATGCTAACAGATATTTTGCTTGTCTTCTTGCTCATTACCTGACTTATTGTTTATGTGCATTTTTTCCCTTGATTTCTACTATAACTGTGTGGAAATGACATCTCAAAATTCTACAACCTATTTATAGGCAAGGGGGGAACAATTTCACTCCAGGATAAATCTTCCATCAGTTTTGGAGGTGGTATGGCTGTGAGATCACCTTTAGCAATGGTTGCAGATTCTTTCTGTATTACCAAAGCTGTATGGGTAGGTGTGTGTGTGTGTGGGGGGGGTTGCAAATAGCAACAGCAGCAATTGTGTTCACATTACAACCAGCCATTTTTGTTCATCCTTCACTGTGCCCTATACATAGTGTCCTAACCTTATGTCGGATGTGATCCTTCATGGCTCAGCATAGTATGCATGCAGAACTATGTCAGTTTGAGCCATGGACATCTAAGCATCACACTATATTGCAAACCGACAGACTTCAACATGTATTTACATGTTCCACCCTGAACACATCACTAGATCCATTGTCTAAGGCCAACCCCTTCAATACAATCGCATCTGCTCAGACCCAGAAGACAGGGATGGTAAACTCAAGAAATTGCAACAAGCATTCCTCAAACTACAGTACCCACCACATGAAGTAAAAAGAGAGAGAGAGAACCAAATAAACAAGACTTGTACCCACAACTGATGTATTACAGAATATTTTGAAGAGAGAAAATGAAGAAAGAAAATGCCCAGGGAAACTGAAATGTTCTGCCACCAGTTTTTGTATATTCCCACTCCTAATGTCTCATTTATGTCCATTTATCCTTGTGGGTCTGAGCAGATGTGATTGTATCAGAGGGCTTGGCTGTAGACTATGGATCTAGTGGTGTGTTCAGGGTGGAAGCTGGAGGCATGTAAGTACATGTAGCGGTCCGTGGGTTTGCAGTATACTGTGAACTAACATCGGGTGTCCCTCAGGGAGCTATTCTGTCCCCCACTTTGTTTAACATTTACATGAAACCGCTGGGAGAGATCATCTGGAGACACGGGGTGCGGTGTTATCAGTATGCTGATGACACCCAAATATGCTTCTCTGTTTCCCCGACTGATCCAGTGACTAAGGATGGCGTCTTTCCTCTGAACACCTGCCTAGAGTCGGTAATGGGCTGGATGAGGGAAAACAAACTCAGTCTGAATCCACAGAAAATGGAAGTACTGGTGATAGGTTCCCCAGGCCTGGGGAAGGAAGTTTATCCACCTGTCCTGAATGGGGTCACACTTCCCCTGAAGGATGAAGTTCACAGTCTAGGAGTACTTCTGGACTTGTCTCTGCAGTTGACATCTCAAGTAGATGCTACGGTCAGAAGTGCTTGCTATCAACTTCGGTTGATATGCCAACTGCGACCCTAGCTGGGCCAAAGGGCCCTACAAACTGTGGTACATGCCCTGGCAACCTCTCACTTAGATTTCTGTAATGTGCTCTACATGGGCCAACCCTTGTACCAAGCCCAGAAGCTTCAGCTAGTACAAAACATGGCAGCCAGATTGGTCACTGGTGTTTCCAGGTTTGACCACATAACACCTATTCTGAAAGATCTGCACTGGCTGCCTATTCGCTTCCAAGCACAATACAAGGTGTTGGTTATTACCTATAAAGCCCTACATGGCTTCGGCCCGAGTTACTTGAGGGACCGCATCTCCCCATATAATCCGCCCCGCACACTCAGAACAACCGGGAAGAACTTGCTTCCCGAGGAACTCCACCTGATCACCCCTCTAGAAACATTCAAAAAGAGGCTAAAAACTTTCCTCTTCTATCAATCCTTCCCCTCTGGAAAATGAACTAGCGTACTTTGATCCCATCAACTTCCTGGCTCACCTTTTCGAATGATTGTTTTAGATTTGCATATTGTATTGTGTTATTGGTTTTATCTATTTCATGATGTGTTTGTAACTGGTTTTAAATTTTGTGTACACCGCTTTGATCTTCTGGAAAAGCGGTATAAAAATAAAATTTATTATTATTATTATATTGTGGTGTCATGTGTGTGCCCATGGCAGTGCCATAGACTTTAAGGTATTGATGCAGTAGCTAAGAAAGTCAATGCAATTCTAAGCTACATCAATAGGAGTACAGTGAGAGAAGTACTAGTATCCTGCTTTGGTTTGATCCCACCTAGAATACTTTGTGCAGTTCTGAGCATCACAATTCAAGAAGGATATTGATAAGCTGGAGCATGTCCAGAAGAGGGCGAACAATATGGTGAAAGATCTGGAAACTATGTGCTATGACGAATGGCTTAGGGAGGTGGGTATGTTTAGCCTGGAGAAAAGACAGTTGTGAAGGTGTCATAATAGCATGGAACAAACTTGTTTTCTGCTGCTCCAGAGATTATGGCATGGAGCAATGGATTCAAACTACAGGGGAAAAGATTCCACCTAATCATTAGGAAAAATTTCCTAACAGTAAGAGCTGTTCGACAGCTGCTTCAGAATGTAGTTGAGTTTCCTTCTTTGGAGGTTTATAAACAGAGTCTGGATGGCCACTTGTTGGGAGTGATTTGATTGTGTATTGCTGCATGGCATGGGATTGGACTGGATGGCCCTTATCATCTCTTTCCTTGACTAACTGTAAGCACTTCTTTCCTTGACTAACTGTAAGCCTGGAAAGAAAATTATGTGAGTTTCCCCACTGCTCTGTGAAGTCTTCACCCAGGAATCAGATATGTTTTCTGTTCTCATCCTTCTTGATTTGTCTGCAGCCTTTGACACCGTTGATCACGGTCTTCTAGTTGATATACTTTCTGACCTTGGGTTCTCAGACTCTGTTCTTGACTGGTTTAGATCTTATTTGTCCGACAGATCTTTTGCAGTGGTCACAGGTGGTCAGACTTCGTCCTCTGTTCCCTTATCTGTTGGAGTGCCCCAGGGCTCGGTTCTGGGTCCCCTTCTGTTTTCTCTCTACACACTGTCCTTAGGTAAACTCATTAGCTCTTTTAGTTTTTCCTACCATCTGTACGCCAATGACACCCAGTTGTATCTTTCCACCCCTGACCTTTCTCCAAGGCTTGAACAGCAAGTTTTGTCTTGTCTCACAGCTGTCTCGCAGTGGATGCGCCATCAGCATTTGAAGCTCAACATGTCCAAGATGGAGCTTCTTGTCTTTCCCCCTAAGCCCACCCTTCAACACTCCTTTTCTGTCTTTGTGGACAACATTTCTATTCAACCAGTCCAGTAAGCCCGCAGTCTTGGTTTTATCATTGATTCTTCTCTGTTGTGTAGCCCTCAGATCCAGACCACAGCCAAGGCTTCTAGATTCTTTTTATACAATATTGCCAAAATCCAACCATATCTCTCTGCCTCTACTGCCAAGATTCTGGTCCATGCCCTAGTGGTCTCACGACTTGATTTCTGTAACATCCTCCTGGCTGGGCTTCCTGTTTCTCACCTCCGTCCTTTAATTTCTGCCCAGCATTCAGCTGCACGCATTATCACATCCGCCCACCGCTCTGACCATATCTCTCATTTGTTGGCATCCTTTCACTGGCTCCCCCTCCCTTTCCGTATTCAGTATAAGCTCCTGCTGTCGACCTTTAAAGCCCTCCATTGGCTGGCCCCTCCTTATTTATCAGACCTTCTTTCTCCTCACCTTCCCACTTGGGCCCTCTGCTCTGGTAGTCAGGGTTGGCTGTCCCAGCCCAGGATTTCCTCTGCCCCATCTCAGATTCGCCCCTTTTCACTCACTGCCCCTCACTCCTGGAATCTTCTTCCCCCGCAAGCAAGGGCCATCACTTCTTTAACCAGCTTCAAAACGGAGTTGAAGACCATCCTGTTCAGAGAAGCATTCCCAGGCATTGCATGATTGTAACTTGCTATTTGATGTTCTTTTGTTGCCTGTTTTATTGAATCATTTCCTGTATTGCTATGTATTTTATATGTATTATCCTATTATTTCTTAGATTGTACAGCATTGGCAGGTTTACTCTTTTATATTTATTGTTTTTATGTACAGCGCTGTGCAAATCTACAGCGCTATATAAATAATAATAATAATAATAATAATAATAATAATAATAATAATATGGGGCTGCCAATGTCTGACCTGTGCCGTCTTCTACAGCCCACATAATGGGACAATGGGACTTCCATACTTTTTTTATCTCCCCCACATAAAAAAGTGAAATGAAATGGCTAGTATGCTCTCTAGGGGTCAGAAAAGGCATTTTACCCCATTTTCAGGGTGATGGTAGTTGATCTTAGATTAGGGATTTCAAAATCAGAAGTGACTGATTTGGAAATAAGAGTGCAGGGAGTTGGAGGATATATGTGGACCTCTGAGGCCTGTTAGGGACAGTGTGTGGAATGCAGCCTTCACTATGCTGGGAGTTATTTACCCTTTGGTAAGAGAATGTGCAGCTGATGCTGAAAATGAAAATTATACCATGAGCAACCAGTAGTATTCTACTTGCATTTTTTGAATGTCACATGCCAATACACATGCACTATGTGTGAATTTTGATGTGCATTAATTAGCATTATAGCTCTTTTTTAAAAATAAAATCACATGCTAAAATCCTTCAACAAAGTAAATATGTGAGCCTATATGGTGCTTTTCTATCAGTATCTAAAAACATCAGTCAAAAACCAAGAGTTCTTTAGAAATTATGAGGGTGTTTTTACACAGTTTAACATGCTCTGATGGGAGCACTAACACAATGGTGTGAAAGCATGATTACCCCCCCCCAATAAAAATTACGTAGATTGGCTGCCACTACGCATTCAATGTTTTCAGTGTAAGATTTTGCTGAGGATTGTCAGCTTAAAGATAAATAAACATTCTACATTATTTATATGTTCATTGTAAATATCATCCATTTAAAAGTCTCTGTTTTGCTTCATTAGCAGTCATAATGGATCAAAGTTAACATTAGCAAGTGTTGGGATATGAGCTGTGATATGCCTTGCACTATGCATGTAAATTAGTCTGACTTACAGAGGATCATCCAATGAAACATCAGCCAAGGTTTCATAAGAACTTTGAGAAAGCAGGGCATTATGTTTGAAACACTGCACAATTCTATAGAAGATTAAGAGTGCAATAAAGGATTTGGTAGACACCTGGGTGGCTTTCAAGGCCTCAAAGGGCCACATGGTCATAGCTTACTCACCTCTCTGTTAAAGCCAGTTAACATGCAAAAATAAAACTCTCTCCATCTCCAGTGCCACTTATCCTATGGTTTATCTCTCCTCCCAGAGACACAGAGCAATTGCACTTGTTATTATCACTGCTGATTTGTAGTGGTTATTATAATTGCTGTATATTTTAAAGGTTGGATAAGAGGGTGTTTTTTCCTAAAACAAAAACAAACAAACAAACAAAAAAAACCAGCCATGGACAAAACCAACAAATAAAAATATCCTCATAAAAATTGGACTCCTTTAAAGAAGTCATTCCAGGAGTTGTAAAATTTGTTTTTAATAATCTCCAGTCGATCAAACATGGCATGCGAATTGTGCAAAATTTGCTGCTTTATACTGGACCAAAGACAATCCCTTTCTGGATGTCTGGAGGACTAGTTATTCATTACAAACCTTCCTGGAAGATAGCAAACCTTGTTCTAGGCATGTAATTATTTTCTGATTTTGTTCTCAAAGGAAGCAACGACTAATTTTAGCAATTTTCTTCACTGTGAGAAAGTCTTCAAGAACTATTTTGTACAAAACTTGCAAGTGATTATAGAAAATATTTCTTCACATAAAATGCTGTAGTTGGACACTTAAGTTGCACATAATGTGCACATTTTTTGCACAGATAACATCATTTTCTGCACAGGAGACAGCCTTGCCTCCTCCACACAACATTGTGAAGAGAATACTGCAAATAGTTACACATACACACGCACATACAAAACCCACATGCAGCTTTATCAGTTCATCATTCTCCATACTTTGCTTGTAAGAGTATTTGTCAAGTGCAATGATCCTTAGGTCTAGGACACCATGGTGGGACTCATTTGCAGCAATTTGCTAGCCCATACGGAGGTTTCCTGTCTTCCCAGGAAACAAAAAAAGAAAGAAAGAAAGAAAGAAAGAAAGAAGAAAAAGAAGGGGGAAATGAAGAGCCCTTAAAAACCATTACACATGTCAAAAGCCAAGTGAAGAAGCATTGCTAAAGAACATTAACACTAAAAGATTCTGTGAATGTGGAAGCACTGAAAAGCATAGTATGATTCTGAACATTTTATTCATCAGAGTTCTGAAGAATTATTATTGTATAAAAAGGAACTGCAATACAGAGTTAAAGGTCACAACTACAGGGACCATATAAGCTAGATTCAGAGTGCAATCCTGTGTATGTTTACTCATAAGTAAAACTTGTTGTTTTCAGAGAAATTTATTTCTATGTAAGTATGCATATGATGCATTACAAATTTGTGCACACTTAGCTGGGAGTAAGTATCGTTGAGAGAGCCAGTGTGGTGCAATGGTTGAGCATTGGACTTGGGTTTGAATCCTTGCTTGGCTATGGAAACCCAATGAATGATGTTGCCCAAGTTACAACCTCTGAGCCCAGAGAACCACATGATAGGTTCACCTCAGAGTTGATGCAAGTCAGAAATTACTTGAGAGGGCACAACAACAACAACATGTAATTGAATATAATTAGTTTTATGTTTGAATAAGCATGAATAGGGTTGTCTGCACATGCTGCAATTCTGAAGACTGTCCCTAGGGAATAAGCCACAAGTGAACTGAATAAGAATACTTGTGCATAGGACTGTGCTACACTCAAGCAGCTAGACTACTGAATTCTACATTCAAACAGTGTTCTGTCCAGCAGGGCTCCTAACAGAGGCCTGCAGCAAGGCTTCTCTTATTCCAAAAGAAAAAGAAGCAGGTGCCTAAAGTCTGGGCTAAACATATCTAAGAGTTTATCACTCAACTTTTTAAACTAGTTCAAGCCTCCTGGGCTGAAGCTGGGATGTGGGATGGAGGTAGGGTTGCCATAATTCTCTACTATAAATCGGGACAAAAGGTAGGACAAAATTTAGACCAAAATTTAGGACAATTGTAGGATAAAGTTTAGCCCAAATGTAGGACATTTTAGAAAAATGGAGGACATTAAATGTCCCAGCTCTAGCCTGGGAGGCTTGAACTGGTTTAAAAAGGTAAGCGATAAGCTCTGCAGAGAGACAACTTGGTAATTGTGCAAGTTGAATACTAGGAGTGTCTGTGTATTTTGATGAATACCAAATCAAAAACCAAAATGAACTGACTTGGGGATATTCAGCAGAAACCAAATCTGAAGCTGAATATTCCTGAACACTCATTAGCAATTTAGATTCTGGGGAATACAGAAACCCAGTTTTCAAAAACGTATTCATTTCCCCACAAGGTTGGGGAGAGGGAGGTGGAAGAAGCATATCTTTGTCTGACAATCAAAGCTTCTAATCACAATGAATGTTTTTTACCAGGGCATTGCAAATTTGAGTGTTTCTTTCCACTTGCGCATTCTCTCTCCAGAGAACAGGAATTTTTTTTAATGACCCGGAGGAAATGTAATAAAGGGTGCTTGTTTGAAAAATGTTGGATGCCGTCCTCCAGTCATACCATAGCCTAATACTGTCCCCCACCTGTACTATTGCATCAAAAAAAGTCATACAATGTATTTCATTGATCATAACTCCCCTCTCCCTGTACCCATTCTTCTGAAATTTTCAGGGGTTTTGCAAAACTGACATATAAGAGAATGAGACAATAGAAATGACAGAATCGCTGCTATTGTTGATCATGAGGGTCATCATGACTTGGGGACAATTCGAAGGCAGTTAATAACAACAACAGCTTGGTAAGGTAGAATGCAATAGGAAAAGTGGAAGACCACATTCTAAATAAATAGAATCAGTCAATGAAGCCATAGCCCTGAGTCTGCAAGACCTGAGCAGGGCTTTTGATGATAGAGTGTGACTTGTTCTTTCATTCATGGGGTCAAAGTGAATTTGACAGCAATTAACAACAACAACAGACTGTAAAGAATAGTCTTGCACAACCTTATGCAGAATTCAAGCTGAGACTCAGAAGGTCTGATGGCCTTAGAAGTGGCAATGTCCCTACATATTCCATACATTTTCACCAAGAACACAAAGCAACAGACAGCTTAAAATAACAAAGAAAATAATTGAATATAAAAACACCTCTACCTATTTCTTTGATGTTTGTTAAGCATAAACCTTTCATAAGTTGTTGTGTACTTATGGCAAGCAGGAAAAAAATATCCTCACTATATTTATATAGACTCAATGGGATATAGGAAATTATGATTTGGATTTGACCTCCAAATAGATCTGAGATGAACTTACTATTTTCTGAATCAGGAAATCAGGGTCCTAACTGAAGTGTGTGGTCATAGTATCCCTACCTGGGAGTAAGTTTAATTGAATATAATATGACTTGTATCTGAGTAAGAATAAATACCATTGTCTACTCATGTTGTAGTCCTAAAGACATTCCTATGGAACAACTCCGATGGCATGTAAATCCAAATCCCAAAAACCTTGTGTTCTAGCTAACACTTAAAACCTTAGTTTTAAGTACAATGTTAACAGTACCAGACAAACATTTGTTGTTGTTGTTGTTGTTGTTGTTGTTGTTGTTGTTGTGAGCCTTCAAGTTACTTCTGACTTATGGTGACCCTAAAGCAAACCTATCACCTGGTTATCTTGGCAGATTTAGTTCAGCCCTTGCCTTCGTCTGAGGCTAAGAGAGTGTAACTTGCCCAAGGTCCCCAAGACTAACAGTACAGTACTCATTAAGAAGAGAAAGTCAAGTGGCCCGTGTAGGGAGAAGAGCTGAACAGTGGCTTTAAAATCTCAAAACGTTCTGAGCAAGACATAGGGGCAGTATAGATGGATGGCTCTGTGCTGCCCATCTTTGCCCCATGTCTGTGATGCAGCACCCCCATGCTGCAGCATAGACACACCATAAAAAAGAGCCACCTAGAGCGGCTTCTTTTTTGCGATGCTGGAAGCAGGAAGGGGCACCGCCATGATGTCACTTCCTGCTAGTGACGTCTGGTCGCTGTACAGTGGCAACATCATAGTTGCCCCCATATGGATGGGAGGCCGCCATGATGCCAGCATCTGTACATACTAGGGTTTGGGAGCGTGCAGTTGTTGCATGCTCCTGAACCCTAGTATCAGCAGCTCCACACCTCTTTTGGCCCATGAGTACCAGGCAATTTATTGTTTTGCAAAAACAACCAGGACTGCTGCTTGAGAAATGCTGAAGTTGAAATGCTTCAGTCAACTCAGTTCTCTTTCCTGTCCTTCCCAATCCAATTTGAAAATGGCAAAACATATCAATTATTTAGAACAAACAACGCTTCTGAAACAGGACATCATGATCTACTTGGAGCCTTTTAAATTATATAAAGGCTAATGATGGCTTTTAAAGATCCAGTGAAGAAGCTTCAGCCTTGCAGTTTTAAAAATGGCAGCTGTTGACTGGAATGGAACAGAAATCCTGTGATTTCTAGTCACTGACTGTCCAAATTCACCTTCTAGCAATGTCAGAGCAACTTGGGTTTATCAGAGAAACCAGATGTTTCTTCCTAAATCAATCAATACCTCACATTTCTTGAAGGCTTAATGACATTTTGTTTGCTGACCTTCTCAAGGGTTACTTATAGGTCATTCTTTGTTTGCGGGAAACTCAAAATTGAGCCCAATTTATTGGATATTTTTGTTTGTGCTTTTAAATCAGAATTTTCATCATGGGGTGTTTTAAAAGGGTATTTCCAAAGTGTTCCTTGTGCTTGTTATCAGAAAGCACTGTATCTACTTGTTCCACCTTTTCTTTCAGAAGAGGTTTTTTTAAAGAGGGGCGGGGGAAGAGGAGTGAAGATCTGGAAACTTTTAAAACTTTCATGAATAAGAGCAATGGCATGAAAATGTCTTATCTGAAAGCACCAAAGCACCATAAAGCAGATAAGAAGCTATCGGTAATGAATGGTCACTGTGAGGTCTCCTTCAGATGGAGCAAATGTGTGAGGAGGTTATGATATTGATTACTGTTGTTTTAAAAATATCCAATGTTTCTGTTGCCTCAGAACATTTTATTCTATCCTCAAGTAGGTTTCTGTGAAATTCTGAGACATTTTGGAACTTAATCCTCCTTTTTTTCTTTATTTATTTTTTTTAGTTCTAAGTGCAATAATGCATCAATCATATAGCACTTCTGGAGAGGAGGGTTTGATTCCGAGCTCATCCATGAAACCCACTAGGTGACCTAGGGCAAGTCACGCACTCAGCCTCACGGGAAGGCAATGGCAAACCTCCTCTAAACATATCTTGCCAAGAAAAAAGCCATGAAAGCTTAGGGTCATGATAAGTTGGAAATGACTTGAACACTCACATGTACACCCACTCCTCTTCAGGAAGATCATAAACTTCTACTTGTCTAGGCATATAACATACATTTCATGTAAGGCATCAGACATCTTCTATCCTATCTTGAGAAATATCACTAAAAGGAAACTATAAAGGTCTACTGTTGTAAGAAATTTAACATACACAGTGCTACAATGTAATCATCTGTCAAGGAATTCTAAATATCATCTCTTTTATTTCTAAAAGTGAAAAATCTTACTTTCCCATGGGCACTGCTATACATTGCAGCATCTGCTATATATATCTACACCATACATTCATTTAACCAGT
>NC_056524.1:242488185-242511181 GCF_019175285.1 Sceloporus undulatus
ATACACGGATTTAAGCATACACGGTTTGAAAATGTTCCAAAAAAGTATAAATTTGCCTTGATGTTCCATTTTTTATTAGGGACACCATTTTGCTATGTCATTATACTTAATGGGACTTGAGCATACACGGATTTTGTTATACACGGGGGATCTTGGAACCAAACCCCAGCGTATAACAAGGATCCACTGTATGTGCAGCTACTCATACAATGTAAGGCCTCATAACAACCATGATAGCTGCTAATGGCACAGAAGTTGTGACTAGATATACCTTCTTACTGAGAGACCCTTTATCCTGCTTCCAGATGCCCCTATTGTACAGAGGAAAAAGAGCATGAGTCAGACATCTCTAAGGCCTGTTACAGACGGGCATAAAAGTACGGACTGGGTCCATACTAGGGTTAGAAAGGGGCATCACTTCTTGACGCCCCTAACCCTAGTATGGACCCAGTCTGTACAAAATGGCGGCCCCCGTTCCACACGGGGGCCGCCATTACGACGTCACCACCGCACCACCTCCAAATGGGGCGGCGTGGTTGTGATGTAGTGGGGCCACGCAAGGGCACCTAGGGCACCCTTTCTGTGGCCCCGGAAGGAGCTCCGTTTTGGAGCTCCTTCCAGCTTTGCATTGCTGGGTGCAGCCTTTACATGGCTGCGCCAGTGATGCAGAGGAGAAAGGGGCCAAGCGGCCCCTTTCTCCTCCTCCCCGCCGCCACCGGGTGTCCTCGGGGCTTGAAGCCCCAAGGACACCCCTTTCCAGGCCACGGGGAAGCGGCCTTTTGCAGCTTTCCTGCGGCCTGGAAAGCGGCAAATCGGGGCCTTGGAGGCTGCCATTGTGGCAGCTGAGGCCATGATCCAGCTGGGAAAGGGCCGTTTACAGGCCGCCCCAAATGGGCAGTCTGTAACGTGCCTAAGTTTGCCTTGACCTAGCTGTTATTGAGAGCTACCTTCCCTCCTGCTATGAACTTCAATTGAACAAGGGCTCTTGTCTCACAATTCAGTTTGGGAAGCCATTTTGCTGAGTACAGTAGATCCTTGGTATCTCCTGGGCTTTGGTTCTAGGACCCCATGTGGACCCCATGTGCTCATGTCCCATTCAATACAATGGTGTCCTTTCTATAAAATAACAAAATCAAGCTATGCTTTTTGGAAATTATATCTTTTCGGAATATTTGCAACCCACAGATAGTTGAATCCATAAAGAATCCATGGATGTAAACGGTCAACTGTCCTTAGGCACACAGTGCAGCAATGAGAAGAGATCAAGCAGTAACTAAGGAAGATATGTCTGCCTTTCCACTTCAACTATCAACTAGCAGCAGCTGTTCAAGCAGGCTGCTGGATCAATTCCATCTGGCTGGTCATTATTAGTAATGAACTACATTTAACCTCTCCTCTTTCTTCTTCCCCTTTTCCTTGTGCATATATTGTTTTAAATTTAGATTGTAAGCCTGAGGGCAGGGACTGGCATGCTACTTATCATGCAAACTGTTCTAGGAGCCTTTTTGGCTAAAGGGCAAGGTATGAACACTTTTTTGTTTGAACAAATAATAGAACCCATGCAAGTTGAGCCATGATGGTGCAGGATTACTGGCCTATGTAAAAACTTCTGAGTGAAGGCCTTCTCCTTGAAAACATTCATTTTGTAGTTGCAGATACCTGCATGGGGTTGCCAGCTGAAAAACATCACAGGGCTCCTGTACCTTTAATAGCTATGTGGAGTTTCAGCAGGTGCTGCTTGTCATGAAAAACTCCACCTGCTGAAATTCCATCTTCTGCCTGACCATTAAAGATACATGCTTTGTTTTTCACTTAGCAATTCTAAAATAAGGGCTTTGTGGTGCACCCAACATTGGAGTTTATCACACAAGCAAAATTCTGAAGAGAAACGGGATTTAAATGAGATTTAAAATTAGAAAAACCCCACAAATGCGGGACGTTTATCACACATAATGGCTGCCAAAGTGAAATAATGTGAAGTTAAAGCAAAGGTAAAAAGGACAAAAGGGCAGCTTTTTACTTTCGGAAAGTTCTGAAAGTAAAAAGTTGCTCTTTTTCTATGTTTTACCTTCGCTTTAACTTCGCGTTATTTCACGTGACTTCGTGTGATAAACTTCCCGCATTTTGGGGTTTTTTCTAATTTAAATCTCATTTAACTCCTGTTTCTCGTCAGGATTTTGCTTGCGTGATAAACTCCATTGAGGATTCAACTATTCAGCCTGGCCCAGGGAGTATTCAAAAAGTAGTGTAAGGCCTGAAACAGACAGGCCGAAAGTGCCGTGTCGGCGCTGAAATTAGGCTTCCAGAGCAAGCAGCAACTGCACACTCTGGAACCCTAATATGTATGGACAGCAACATCTTTACGTGGCATGTGTGCACTATGCAAGCATGGTGCTGTGTCCACACCTCTGGGTGCTGCGCTTGCATTGGCTCACTGATGACATCCTCCCCGTGCACTGAAAAGAACCCGCTTTTAGTGAGTTCTTTTCGGAGCAGAGGGAGCCTGCACACTTTGGTTGCTGCGGGCTCCCTCTGGAGGGAAAATGGGTGGTCCCAAAGTGTCTTAGATCATGTTTGAATAGGGCAAAAGTCAGAATGCTAATCAAAGCAACAGAAAGGGATAAGACTAGTGTTACACACACACACACACAGTTATCAGCGATGGTCAAATTAACCCTTCTTAGGGTTGGAAGGTTACATGGTGCCAGCTGAAGTCTCAAGCAATAGCTATGGTTCTAGGGAATCCAGTCCAGGAAAAACAATTTCAGGTGAACAGAGACAGAAAAGGATTTTAAAAAATAAAATGTGCGAGGTGTCTTTTAGTGGGGGCATTCATCTCTTCCAAATTCCACACTGGTACCAGGGCTCACTGGTTTAGAGTGAAGGTGTTTGCACATGTGTTGTGCTTGCACCTGCTCTGTATATTGTGTGTATAATATTTTTTTTAAGAAAGTGGTGAAGAAAATCTGTTCCTCCACAATCAGAGCCTGGTAACATTATTGGTCCACATAGCTGGGAGAATTCTGGTAACTATAATCCAAAAAATAATTTTTCCCACCTCTGTTTGGACATTTTATTTTCATGGGCTGTATAGCCCCACAAACAATGTTACATATTCACGTAGCAATGTTTCCACAGACAATTCTATCCTTAATTTGAAATCATGAGGCAAGAACATGCACTTTTAGCCTCAAAAGAAGCTTCTACCTTTGAGGAAAACATTTATAAAGAGAAATAAATGGTTAAGAAACCTTCAGATTGCCTTCACATTACAGTATGTTTACGAAAAATCCTCCCACACATACTGTGCAGATTGTGCAGGGCAGGTATAGGCCATATAAATTAACACAAGTTTGTAACATGATTTTTAAAAACTTTGTTGCTTCTAACTCAGGGCTTGTTACACATGCAAGAATTATGAACTTACTAGATTTAACTTACAAATTGGGTAATTTCAGGTTTCAGCAGCGTCGGTACCAGTTAAATTTTCCTGACAGTTGTGGGACCAGTAAAGAATTTGGAAGTAATGAATATAATAATTTTCTGCCTGTCACAAGTTACTAGTAACATTACAAAAGTAATGCAATAAATAGTAGTAAAATTACTTCACTGGCATATTTTCTAGATGCTTTTAGAAGTTATTGTTTGGGGACATTTAAAGACATTTTAGGGACATTTCTACAGGATTTTTTTCAAGTTTTATGCCATTCTGTCATGTATCCTAAGCTTTGCTTATAACAAAAAGCAATGAAAAAGCAATGTATCACACATGCAGTTCAACACATTACTTTTAAAAATTGCAATGTGTTAACAGCAATGAATTACTTGTTAAATACAGCTTGGATCCAAATTATCTGACAAACCATATCTTGCTATATGTGCCAGCATGAAGTTGGTAAAGTTAAAGGAGGGCTTTCTCCAACTTCCACCAGACATGTCCGGTGGGGACACATTTGAGGGTCCTCTTGATGGCTGCACCCAGGCTGTTTTAGTTTTGTTTGTTTTTTAAATGTGGTATATATTTTTAAAGCTGTATTTTGCTTTAAACTGTTGTGAGCTCCTTGGGTCCCCTATGGGAGAAAGGTGGGGTATAAATAACTTAAATAGATGAAAGGTGATGGAATAAATTGCTTTAAAAAGCTAACCATCAAAGCTCTGGAACATAAGGTAAAGGCAATCTGGATAGAAACTATGTGGATGTGGAGTCCTGTTCCTTAAGCCTGGGATGTAGCTTAAGTGTGAGGATTAAGGCTTTCAGACAGATAAAAAACATTCAGGGCACTGCAAAGTCAATATGGGAGGCAATAAGGTAGAACAAATGAGAGGGCCAGCTGTCCCTCTTAGTGACAGATGTGTGGAAGAAATGTGGAGAGGGACTTACGCAAAAGTCACTATAAAGAGACATTTGTCTTTTTGGCATTACCCCCCAAGCTTGCTTTCTATAACAATTAAAGCATAGAGAAAAAATAGATGACAGTATTCTCTTCCAACGGAACCAGGGTACAGCTCATCCAACATGCTGCCACTGTTGCTAAGGGAACAATTTCTTTGGAAAACTGGGAGTAAACATCCGTTCCAGTTCATCAGGACAAATCACATTTGAGAGTGAATTTGTCTTGTATTCATTTTGCAGCAAAATATATGGTAAGATCATTTGAACTGCCTAATGACAGGGATAAGAATTAAAGGAAATGACAACTATGATGGGCTGTATGCAAATTAAACTAGCTTTGAAGACAAATTGATTTTGAAAACAATAAATGATACTGGGCAATAGTGTGAGTCTTCTTAAGTCATCCTTCACCTGTAGCAAGATCCTTATCAAATATCACTCACCTATTTACATCCACGCCTTGCTTGCACCTTGTTAGTGACATGCGCAAGTGTAAGCCAACCTGTCACTTGCATATATCATTTTTTGGTTATTGTGGAGGTTGGCACAGTGGGCCCTTGTTATATACTGGGGTTTGGTTCCAAAATCCCCCATGTATCACAAAATCCATGTATGCTCAAGTCCCATTGAATGCAATGACATAGCAAAATGATGTCCCTTTAAAAAAAATTGGAAAATCAAGGTTTGATATTTGAAATTTATACTTTTTTTGAACATTTTCAAACCGTGTATGCTTGAATCCATGTATAAGAAATCCGTGTATAAGAAGGGCCGACTGTATTTATAATTGTGCTGGTTTTTATTTATAAAGCCCCATATATATTGGTCAACACTATGACTGACTCCTTCTTTCTTTATGAACCTGCCTGAGTTCTCAGATTCAGGGGAGGCCCATTTCTAAGTCTCACTACCTTCAGGGGCACCTCTGGTGGGAACACAAGAGAGCTACTTCTCAGTGGCTTCCACGATTTGTAACTCCCTTCCTAGGGCATGTAGGATGGCTCCTTTTTGATACCTTTCCATTTAAAGGTGAGCAAATATATTCTGTCAATTGACAGTAAGGTTTTTAACTAGTGCTCTGCTCTATTGATGTTTATCTGTTTCTTTTAAATAGATTTATTTCATTTTTTTTAAAAAAATACAATTTTTATAAAACTCAAGGAAACAATAACAAAAACAAAGAAAATCCCTGTTAGTGCTCTTGGACATCTCAGCGGCCTTCGATACCATCAACCATGGTATCCTTCTGGATCGCCTGAGGGAGTTGGGTGTCGGGGGCACTGCTTTGCAGTGGTTCCGTTCCTACCTCTCGGGTAGATTCCAGATGGTGGAGCTGGGGGACTGTCGCTCCGACAAGAAGGCCCTTACATCTGGGGTCCCTCAAGGAGCGATTTTGTCCCCCATGCTATTCAACATTTACATGAAGCCGCTGGGAGAGATCATCCGGAGATATGGGGTGCAGTGTTATCAGTATGCTGATGACACCCAAATAGTCTTCTCTGTGTCTCAGACTGATGCAGTGACTAAGGAGGGCATCTCTCCTCTAAATGCCTGCTTGGTGTTGGTAATGGGCTGGATGAGGGAAAACAGACTCAGTTTGAATCCAGAGAAAACGGAAGTACTGGTGATAGGTTCTCCTGGTCCGGGGAAGGAAATTGTTCCACTTGTCCTGAATGGGGTCATGCTCCCTGTGAAGGACTCTGTTCCCAGCCTGGGGGTGCTCCTGGACTCGTCGCTCTACCTCACATCTCAGCTTCGGCTGATACGCCAGCTGCGTCCCTACCTGGGCCGGGCTGACCTTGAAACCATGGTACATGCTCTGGTAACCTCTTGTTTGGACTTCTGTAACGCGCTCTACATGGGGCAACCCTTGTACCAAACTCGGAAGCTACAATTGGTGCAGAACATGGCTGCTAGACTGGTCACTGGATGCTCCAGGGCCAGTCATATAACACCTGTATTGAAAGACCTCCATTGGCTGCCCATTCGCTTCTGAGCGCAATACAAGGTGTTGGTTATTACCTATAAAGCCCTAAATGGCTTGGGCCCAGGGTACTTGGAGGACCGCCTCTCCCCACACAATCCGCCCCGCACTCTCAGGTCGGGTGGGAAACATCTCTTGTCTATTCCAAGTGCACATTATAGTGCAACACAGAGGGCATTTTCAATCTCAGCCCCCAGATTATGGAATACTCTGCCCGACGAGCTCCGCACAGCCTCATCCCTTGATGGATTTAAGAGGATGCTAAAAACTTTCCTTTTCCATCAAGCTTTCCCCCCATGAGTTGATGTTTTATTATCTGTTTTTAGATTGTTATTTGATGTTTTAACACTGTTTTTGCTGTTTTTATACTGTTTTTTAACGTGTACACCGCTATGATCTTGAAAAAGGAATAGCGGTATATAAGAATAAAGTATTATTATTATTATTATTATTATTATTATTATTAAAAAACAGAACCACACACAATAAACCTATACCAAAGAAAGCATTAAAACATTTTAAATGACTTGAAACATATACACTTGTCTCCACTACATGTATACAACTCTGTATATCATTATGACTCAATTGATCTTAAATAAACGTAATGTTATCACCAATTTTTTTTCTAAACTCTATAACCACTATAAATATGAGCTTAATATCTGTCAAATTATACTTATACCAGTTTACAAAACAGAACATAATAATTATACATCTGTTGAATCCTTGTAATAAAGTATCCTGAATTTACACTCCTTAAACTCTATTTTCATGAAATACCTTTCACTTCTTTTCAGATATTCTACAAATAAATCCCAGTCTCTCTCTAATATATATATATATACCTGATCTGTCTTTTAATAAATATGTTAATTTATCAATTTCCACTACTTCTAATATTTTTTCCAAAACCAATCTTTATTTGAACGACTATCAACACTTTCCCAGTATTTAGCATAAACCAATTTTTAGCATTTTTATTTGGAATATTTGAGGAAGTCCCTATTTTAGAAAAAGAACATGGAGGGTTAATGTAGCATATAGTGCTAGCAGCACAAATAGTTTATTCTGTAATTCCATGGACACTTGGATTGCCTTTTATCAGTAACTTTTTGCATACATTATTTCTATGTATATTGTACAGGTATATGCTTTTACCTGTATTTGTTTTAATTTTTGTAAGCTGCCTTGAGTTCCGTTTTTGAGGAAAAGACAGGATATAAGTGAATATACTACAACAATGTCAATGATGACTACTGTATATACTCATGTATATGTCTTGAAATTTTAGTAAAAAATTAACACATATTCTGCACTCAGTTTATGCATATGATTGTCTTACTGTGGGCCCTTGTTATCTGCTGGGGTTTGGTTCCAGGGCCCCCGTGGATACCAAAATCTGTGGATGCACAAGAGCTATTAAAGACAATGGCACAGAAAAAGGGTATCTCTTATACAAAATGGAAAAATTGAGGTTTGCTTTTTAGAAACATGGTTTCCAAAACCACAAGAATGGAGGGAGGACTGTACACCAATAATTACTGCTCTCGTTATCACCATCATTACAATCTTTGATGTGTATACAGTATAAATATTAGACATTTGGCTCTTAGTTAAAACTCAGCTCTGCAGTATATCTTTCTGCTGTGACATATTCTTAAGATGCCATGGACATCATCTAGAGTTTCACCTTTGCATCTATTAATGCCAAAGGGATTCTGCAATAGCATGGGAGACAGCCAGCCAATTAATAGATATACACAGTTGCAATTTATAGAGAAGCAGACATAGCAAATTCTTTACTCATTTAGCTGTAATGGTTGTTTGCAAACCTTGGAAAAGTTACTTTTTGTACAACAGACCCCCAAAGTCATGCATGGCGACTAGTTAAGAAATACTCGAAGCTGAAGGAAAGAAAAAAAAATGCTCTGGGTAAAGTCAGACATTTTAAGTAGCTAAAGTTAAAATATGTGTGCAGTGCTGATGAGGTGTTGCCTTTCAACTTCTACTCTGATTACCTTGTCCTCAGGGAATAAAAAGAGAGTAGAAGCCTTGGACTGCATTGAGCCAAGTGACAAGATAAAATGTTAGAACTGACATTTCCTCATTTATCTTTAGCATATCAGAATTCTGAACTCATATTTCCAAAACTTGAAGTAAAAGATCTGTGGACAAATGGAACCATCAACTTAATAACACCTGTTTGAGGAAGTAGCTAGGAAGAACACATAGTAAATATTTGGACACATTTCCAAATATTCTGCCTGGAATGGTCAAGAGCACAGGATCTTCATGTTCATCTTAATGCATTAGCTGTGTTTTAAATAGCATCAGCAATGAACAAACCTGCTTCTGTCGGCTGGTGATGTTTTTAAAACAACATAGTTTTTGTTACATAGTAGTAACATAGCAAGTTACTAGTGCAAAACATTAAAGGCTCTTACATGCTACAGAATTATAATGCTATGATTCCCCTTTAGCTGACATGGAAAGAACACAAGGAAATCATGAGTTAAGGCAAGAATATTTCAGATTCTCAGCCATAGAGCTCACTACAAACCTCAAGATTCCATGGAATGTTGCCTTGGCAGTTAAAGTGAAATCATAGCATTTTAACTGTGTAGTGCAGATGGGCTCCCAGTGATATCTACTTGGGGATAACTACTTTTTCTATTGCCCCCAGCAGTGAACTTCCTGGGATTTAAGATCAACTGGGAACGTTCTGCTTGTGGGCTCCCAAAGAATGACCGATGGGACTACCATAGGACCTTCTTAGTTGTGGCACCTTGTGTATTAAGCTTCTTTTCATTACAGAGCAGGATGTGCTCCAACTGCTTATTCTTCAGATGGCAGTTAAAAACGTGTTAATTTCCTTATGAGAAAGTGGATTATAATCCATGAAAGGTCATGCCAAAATAAATCTGATGCATTTTTATTAATTGATTGATTCAATCAAGGACTGCAGAAGGAAGGATACATGTGGGGTTTTTTGGTGTGTGAGTTTTTATTGTTTGTTTGTAGTTTATATTGTATGTTTGTCATCCATGTAATTGGTGATTATATATATTTCTGATTTAACTGTGTGTTTTTATGTAGACCAGAATGCTTACCATGATGAAGTATTATTACTATTATTATTAAGCTTTATTTATATAGCGCTGTAAATTTACACAGCACTGTACATAAAATCATTTAATTAGATGGTTCCCTGCCTTCATGCTTACAATCTAAGAAGACGTGACACAAAAGGAGAAGGGAATGGTGGGGGGGGGGGTGGACCTCATCATACCAGCAAAGATGAATGAGAGATGTCAGCAAATCCACTGAAAACCAAAGAAACTGACAAGAGGCGGTGAACTCTGGCATACAATATGATTGCCACAATGCAGACTATGATTGGTACCACCTCTAGGAATCCATAGCAATTTCTAAACAACTGTAGAAGCAAACAAAGTGACTGTATGACAGCATATCACAGCTTTTGCCAAGAAACCAAGTCAGCCATGCAACATGTTCTTACATTGTTTTTTTAAAATGAATTGAGTAATCCTTTGCCAAATTCAAGCCATTCCCTGAATAAATGTGCTCATAGATATGTGAGTGTGTGTGGGAGCCAATAACATGATGCTTTCATCACTTTATGAATAAGCTTTAATTAGGGCAATTAGAGCCTTCCTCTGAGAAGCTGAGCTTTATGAAAACTTCCATGTTACATTTATAGTAAAATAGAGGGGGTTGACTTTATATGAATGAACCTTACATTGCCTGTATTTTCCGGAAAAAAAAACTTCAGTAATGAAAGAGGAAGATGGATTACAGATGGATTGATTCAGTCCAAGTGTAATTGATTCAATCAAGGAATCCAAAGCCCTAAGAGATCTTCAAAGTCCTTCACTTATAGGGTCACCACAAATTGAAGTCACTTTGATGGCAAACAGCAGCAAGAACATATGCAATAGTGATTATGAAATGAGGATGTGGAGTGTGTCTGGTCCACAAGAATTCTCTGCTAGATTGCTGTAGTCCATTCTCCTGAACAATAGCTCTAGATATCTCTGGTACAAAAAATTAGTACTGAATTAGTACTCTGGTAAACTACAAACTACAGATATCAGGATTCTATAAGATGGATAAAGTGAATTTAGATTGGCGTAACTATACAATGCAGACACACTCATAATGTTTTGGCTCAAAAAGCATTATTATTTCTGGGCAATTATGGTTTGTGTGTGTGTGTGTGCAAAAGATTCTAAATTAAGCTCCTGGCTTGTCTAGATAGGATGTCTTCTGTCAGTGTCTGGAGTACCACTGCAAATTAGTACAAGTAACACTTAGGTAGACAGACTGATGGCCTAATTTGCTATTGGGAAATTTTGTATGTATTAATGTTACAAGAGAAGAGAGGTATGAGCTGAAGGTTCAATGAGTTCTGAAGAAGTCTGTTACAAGCCAAAGACATCTTGCCCCTCTTAGGTTTCACACATTATGGTTTGACAGTGTCTAGGAGAGTTCTTGTTTTTCTTTTATACAATTTGTTCACAAACATATTCCTTTTCTTTTTCCCTTGGCCTCATGGGCAAAACTTTCCACTATCTTTTAAATCTTTGATAGAAATCTCTACAGGAATAAAGGACATCAGGCTGCTCAATTTCTTATCTTAAGTGCTTAGTGTTTGACTCTGAAATCTTTCCCTTGAGTACAGCATTTGATAGATTGCTTGTAATGTGGGTTTCCCCCTCTTAAGAACATTTTCTGAAAATGGCTTAATAAGATGTTTCTTCTTTCTTCTCTGTGGAACTTGCATTATCTGCTTTATGATGCTGTTTCTTCAGCAACCTTTGATTTTCTTGTTTTCATAGGCAGCTTCTTCCCATTTACTGTGTTTTATATAGGTTCTTATTAGCATGTTTTAACAGCAGCCCACATCTTGTGTACTCCAGATGCATTGGACAAAACTTCACTTTTTTGTGCCTTTCTAATAAGAACATTTTTTTTCTATGTAGAAAGAAAAAAATAGTTCTTTGTGGGTTTTTTGAGCTATGTGGCCGTGTTCTAGAATAATGTATTCCTGACATTTCACCTGCATCTGTGGCTGGCATCTTCAGAGAATGGCGGCATGTAGGTGTGTGGGATATATATACCGTGTGACTTTGGTTAAGAGGAAGTGATTTACATGTTAATATGTGTATTGGTCTGCTGCTGAATGGCAAGGCTTCAATGTGTGATCCATATAAAAGTTTTCAATGTGTTCTATATAAAAGTTTGCTATCAGCCCTCCACAGTTAAGAAGAAACCCTGAAAGTACACAAGGCTTGGCTACCAGTCCTGAAAAAAACCAAAATCAAGACTCAGTACATGCAGATGAACATCATCCAGGTTGAGGGGGTTTCCCAGCAGACAATGGGTCACTAATTAAATAGACACAAATCCTCGTTGTATATCCTCCCACTCTGAGGCCTTGCCATTCACGAACAGACCAACACAGAGATTAACATGTAAATATCTTTGTCTCAATCAAGAGTCACACAATATATATACTCCCCACACACACACACACACACACACATCTCTATGCCACCATTCTTTGAAGATGCCAGTCACAGACGCAGGAAAAATGTCAGGAGTAAATTCTTCTAGAACACAGACACATAGCCTGAAAAACCCACAAAAAACTATGGATGCAAGCCGTGAAAGCCTTCAACTTTACAAAAAAAATTAATGAGAAAACAGAACAACAATTTCAATGAAAAAATTATGGGATTAAGCCAAAACAATGTAGGAAATAGGAAGCTCTCATACCCAATCAACCATAAATTCTTGTGTGTGTGTGTGTGTGTGTGTGTGTACACACACACACATATGTATATGTACTACCTTTTTCATGTCTGGAGTTGGAGGAACAATAGATCTATTATAAAATACCAAATAGAAATTGTATGCTGATTACAAGCTGACTATAAGCAAGACCAAAATAATGGATAATAACAGAGGACAATGTTATTTAGCTGTTTAGGGTATAAGCCAGGCCTACGCTATACTCATACTTGTAAAGATATTGTTGTCATGTATTTTATGTATGCCATAAATGTTATGTATGTTATGTTATGTCCCTAAAATAAAATTACAAATTAAAAAAAAACTTCACAAAAAATAGTTTATTTCATTTTACTTCCATCTTGATTTCACAGAACAGCTGTGATAATCTATTTGAATTTAAGCATTTTTTTTAAAAAAAATTGTCTTACAGATGTTCTAAACTGCTTCATATTGAATATTTCAGAGCAGTGTACAAGAAAAGAAAATACAAATACTTACAATAAAATTGAATACATCAAGAAAACACAAACATAATATTGGGTTGGATTTGTTAGTCAAGAAAAATTTGATAAACAAGGTTTTTTTGGAAACAGAAAAGTATAGGCTCATGCTTAACCTCCTTTGGAAGAATATTTCACAGGAGAGAAGCCAACAGGATAAAGCCCCTATTCTGTTGATCACCATGGTTGCATCACACTGCAGAATTAATGCAGTTTGACACTGCTTTAACTGTCAATGCTATGGAATTCTCAGGTTTGCCATTTTGTGAGATATTTGCATACTGTCCAACAGTTCACAGATGAAAAGCAGGATAAGTTTGGCCAATGAATTAATTGAGTACAAACTACTTTTGCATTTTGAACTCAGTTTGCACCAACTGAAATAAGCTGAGGACAAAGAGAAAAAGTGGGAGGAAGAGAGAGAAACTCAGGCATTTTAAAAACAGACTGACAGAGGAATAATTGGTACTGTACCTGCCAATCTGAGATGATTGGAAGGTATGACAATTACCCTGCTCCATTTCTGCTCATTCATACTTTAGTCCTGGCTATTACTCTACACCAGAAGTGGAGTGGGTACTGTGCAGCCCATGGGCTTAATGCAGCTCTTTGGGGGTTCTCACTGGTGCCCCTTAGCCTCCTTGGACCCTGTTTAAAACACTCGTGTTCAGGCTATTTTCAAGCTGTTTTAGTAAGTCCCCAGTCCAAAATAGTTTTAATTTGTGTTTCAAAGCAGACTAAAAGTGATAAAACATAACTTTTGTTCCACCAAAAATGGTACCCCCACTGGGATGCTTTGTCTTTTTAGAAGACTGTCAAAGAAGAAAAGAAGTGGTGTACAATCTTTTGGATTCCACTTTACTTCAAGGGCGAATAAAATATGAACTCCAGAGACTAGGACCCAGAGCAATGGATGCAAGCTACAGGAAAAGAAATCCTCAACGTTAGGAGGAACATCCTGACAGTAAGGGCTGTTCGACAGTGGAACACACTCCCTCAGAGTGTGGTGGAGACTCCTTCTTTGGAGGTCTTTAAGCAGAGGCTGGATGGCCATCTATTGGGGATGCTTTGATTGAGAGTTCCTGTATGGCACAGGGTTGGACTGGATGGCCCTTGAGGTCTCTTCCAACTCTATGATTCTTTGATTCTATGTCTGCTTTATGTACCTATTGCAGCCTATAGACTGCATCTGCACTGCAGAAATAATCTAGTTTGACACCACTTTAACTGCCATGGCTCAGTGCTATAAAATTCTGGGAACTTTCATTTGTTGTGACACTGGAGAAAACTTTTCTCTGTGACACTTTTCTCTGACAGAAAAGCCTAAATATCTCATAAAACTACAGTTATCAGAATTCCATAGCATTGAGTCCTGGCAGTTAAAGTGGTGTCAAACTGGATTACTTCTTCAGTACAGATGTAGGCATAGACTCCTTAGGTTGCCCTTTTCCTGACCTACCTCTCCCCCAAAAATACAAAATTGTCTTTTCCAGAGGCCCACAGGAACAGAAATTCACTTTTAAAGAGTCAGCAGAGACACTAAAAAAACCGTCATCTAAAAATTAGAAGTGGACATCCAGACACTTTTGGCATCAGGAGGTAATTTTTGGCAGCCTCTTTGGCCTCTGGAGGGCACTCAGGCAGAAAATAGGCACTCAGACCAGCCATAGCTGGTCGCTCACCTTTGACTCCAAGCCACTAATGTTACATCCCCATTTTTAAATACACAATTCCTGAATGAAAGGTATTTTTTTAAAAACAAACAAACATCGGTCTCATTTTGTACAACTGTTATTTTAGAACCTTCTAGCAAACTATTGACTCCTAGATTAGCTTGCCTTTCAGCACCATACTTGAAAACTTTAAGTAACACTGTCTGTGGTATAAATGTGATTGCATCTCCAGCAGTTTCCTTGATCTTTTACTTCCAGTAAATCTGTACAATTTTCACACTGGAACAATCAATATGTACAAACAAATGCTTCACACAAACATGTGCACGTGAGAACACACATCATTATATTTAGCAGCACATCTCCAGTAGCTGCATGACAGAGAACTACATTTTTTTAAAAAAATCTTGCTGGAGTGTAGTACAACTGGAACAATTTTTTTTATAGATCTTTATTCTATAGACCTATTCATGTCCTGATTAGTTCTCTTTCTATCTGCTTCCCCACATCCTTAGCTTTAGCTGCAATTCTAAACTCCTGTGATACTGCTTAAAATCCACTGTGGTATAGTGTTATGAGTGTTGGACTAGGACTCTGGAAGACAACTGTTCAGATCCTCACTCAGTCATGGAAGCCCACTGGGTGGTCTTGGGCAAGTCACACTGTCTCAGCCAAAGAAGAAGGCAATGGGAAACCTGCTGTGAAGAAATCTTGTAAAAAACCCACACCCACTCCTTGATATGCTTGCCATAAGTCTGAGGTGACTTGAAGAAATAACAACAAATTCCACTAAGTTTTACTTTGGAATAAATGTGCATCAGATTGCACTTCATGTCTTCACAAAATTCTCTCAAGAATCATTTGAGGCATACCAACACAAAACAACAATTTGACAACCATCCAGATTGCCTTTTACAGTGATATCAAGTGTTAGGAGTCCTGGTGGTGCAGTGGTTACATGCCTGTACTGCAGCCACTCACTCAAAACTACAAGGTTGTGAGTTCAAGACCAGCAAAGGGGCTCAAGCTTGACTCAGGCTTGCATACTTCTGAGGTCACTAAAATGAGTACCCAGATTGATTGGGCAAATTAGCTTACAGTTGTAAACCGCTTAGACACTGCTTAGGTGGTATGAAGCGGTATATAAATGAAGCTTGTTTGTTTTGTTTTGAATTGCAAAAATATATATATATTAAAAATTGCACGATGTCCTATTTATTCACTAGCAGGAGTGGTGGTGCTTGCCTTTACATCCTTCAGTACAGCACCAGCTATAGGGTGCTCAGAGAAGCCACAACACTCTAAAGCAGTGATGGCGAACCTATGGCACGCATGCCAAAGGTGGCACTCAGAGCCTTCTCTGTGGGCACATGTGCCATCGCCGAAGCACAGAGTTTGCCAAAGTTTGTTACTAGAAAGCCAGAGGGACACGGCACTTTGCAATAAATAAGTGGGTCTTGGGTTGCACTTTGGGCACTCGGCCTCTAAAACGTTCACCATCACTGCTCTAAAGCTTGAAAAATATACATTTTTGGAGAACAATCCCCATAATTCTCCAGCCAGCATATCTTTTCTGGAAAGAAAAAGCCCCAGAATATGTTTCCAACCCCCCGCTTCATTGTTATACTTCACTGTATTTACCGGGCATCACTCTTTGGAGTACAGCAATCCCATCCCTCTGTGTGTGTGTGTGTGTGTGTGTGTGTGTGTGTGTGTGTGACAGAGAGAGAGAGAGAGAGAGAGAGAGAGAGAGAGAGAGAGAGAGACTTCATCAGACCATCGGGGCAAGAATTGCATGTGTTGGTGGGCTTCAACTCTCAGCAGCCTTAATAATCAAAGCCATGGTGAAACATGCTGGGAACTGCAATCCAACAGCATCTGAAGGGCCACGTGATTTTCATGATCCCTAGTTTAGAAAATCTAACAAATAAAATAAAATAAAATCCAAAGCCACATCAGGCTTGTACTAAATATGGTAGAAGGGAGAGACAAGTGCACATGTATTAGGATTAGTGTAGTTCCTCCTTCATTCACAAGGGACATTGGTATGCTTCTTCTGAGTGTGCTAATAGAACAACCACAGAGCACCTTCTTTCTAAAGAAGAATCACAGCTCTTCCAAACTCCCCATCCCCGATGTCCCTTGTGAACAAGTTTACACTTCTTGATGGACTTAGCCTTTGTGGGTTCGACTATACATTGCATTCAAAGGCATTTAAGGAAAAAAACAACAACAACCACCATGCAACCATCATTACAAAGCCCTCCAGGATGATCTGGAGTGGAAAATCATCAAGAATGGCAGGATTGTTATCACTTTGTTACTCTACCACATGGTTTCTATAATTAGCAAGATGTGAGATGAAACTAAAGTAGGACTGTTTTCTTGAAGGAATGCTTCTTGGAGCAGACTGAGGAGTGAGTCAGTTCTCTGGACTGTTTAAATTTCCTCTGCAGGGTTAGAGGGTCCACTTTTGGTGTAGCACAATTCTCCATTAAGCTGAACTATACTTGAAATTGCTGTCTTTCCATCTCAATCCTGCCTCTCCTTCCAGTCCTCAAGGAAGGGGGGGGGGGAGGAATGCTATCCTGGACAAGTGGGCTGAGTACATGATGATCAGACGTCCTCATTTTCCAGGACATGTCCTACAGTTCAACCTTCTGTCCAGGAGGAATTTCAAAAACTCCTCCATTTTGAGTATGACTAAGAAGCATGGATTTATATTTCTATGAGTGTTTTTAGCTTTTATTTTGTAATGGCCTACATTTTTCTTGAAGGTTCTACATTTTGGGGTGCCTTGTCCTCTTTGTCATTATGGCATCTGATCACCCTGGCTGGGCACCAAAAAACTGGAAGTCTTGCTAGTAGCAAATAACATGCACACCTCACTTTCCACTGCATTATAGACCTAGCATGTACTCCTGCCCTCTGCCACCTTCCTCCACTTCCCCAAATCAGGATTTCTTTATTGAGGAGGGGTTTGGGAAACTAGCAGAGGGGACAGGTGGGGGTAAGGCAGGACAGCTTGGGAAAAGGAGAATTGGACTGCTATTTTTTTCAAAGGAAACACAACAATAGGTCAGCTTGCCCTAGTGATTTTTGCAGCAAACAAGTGGGGGATTTCCAATTTCACTAGGGAGTGGTGAACCTGTGCCAGGTTTTTGTATGAACTTTAAAGGAACTATTCAAATTGCAGAACTTTACATTCCCACCTAAATAGGATGACTTCTTTAAATTTTGGCTTAAAACCCCAAGTGGGTTTCTCATCTATTGAACATGGGAGCCAACGTTTCCTGGAGTTGCTTTTCAGTTCTGCCATGGTTTACAGTATGACCTCTCTGTATAGACTTTCACAATATCTTTTTTCTCATTTTGCCCTGCATGTGTGATATCTATAGTTTCTTCTCTTGACAGGTTTGCTATTGTCCTTCTTGGAAATAGTTATTTAGCCCTGACATGTTTAATATCATTGATCCACTTTTAAAAAATTAAAAATCTGATTCCATTATTACTGGATGGAAATTAAAATAGAATCAAAAAGGAGAGAAGACATATTGAACGTGTGGTTGCCTATCCTAAAAAACAAACCTTTGCATGATTTCTACAATGAATGGAACTCTTGGATCAGCTATATCCAAGATGAAGGAAAATAAAATAAATATATAGCTTTAAAGGAGTAGTTAAGGCTAATATAGTTAAGAGCTGGAATATAGATATAGACATCTTCTTTGTTAAAGGTTTATAGACGATATATATATTAAGACAAAGTGGAAAGGATTATGTGTATATTGAGGGAGTATAAGGGGTATAAGGAAGTGGTGTTTATACTAAACTGTTGTTCAAAGTATTATTTGAAGGATAAGTATATCTAGGAGTATATTGTTTAACTGGACCTTCTAAGTTATAATGTGAACTTAATCTTCTTAGGATAGTAGGATAAAAGTTATGAAGTTCCATCCACCGGTCCTAGATGGGGTCACACTTCCCCTAAAGGACCGTGTTCGCAGCCTGGGAGTACTTCTGGATTCGTCCCTCCAGCTGACATCACAGGAGGCAACAGCCAGAAGTGCTTGTTATCAACTTCGGTTGATTCACCAACTGTGACCCTACCTGGACCAGGGGGACCTTGAAGCATTGGTACATGCTGTGGTAACCCCTCGTCTTGCCTTCTGCAACACGCTCTACATGGAGCTACCCTTGTGCCAAGTTTGGAAGCTTCAATTGATTCTAAATATGGCAGCCAGATTGGTCACTGGTACTTCTGGGACTGACCATATAATACCTGTATTAAAAAACCTTCACTGGGTGCCAATTAGCTTCCGGCACAGTCCAAGGTGTTGGTTATTACCTTTAAAGCCCTACATGGTTTAGGCCCAGGTTACCTGCGGGAACACCTTTCCCCATATATTCTGCCCTGCACTCTCAGAACGTCTGGGAAGTCTCTATTACAGATACAAAAAACTAGACTAACATCTACTTCCCAAAGATCTTTCACCTCGATTGCTCCAAAACTCTGGAATGACCTGGTAGAGGAGATCCATCATATTACCAACTTAGATGCTTTTTAAAAAGCCATTAAGACGGATCTCTTCCAGCGGGCTTTCCCATCAGAGCCGACTTTAGCAATATGCTTATCTTTCTGTCTACTCCCAACTGTGTAAGAGATGAAACTGAATCCTAACTCTGGTTTGGCAAGTGTATTGTTTTATATTGTATTGTATTATACTGCATTATTGTGTTATTGGAGGGTTATTTTAAGAGAATTTTAATGTTTGATATTTGAATAATTGCATGTGATTTTCTTGTAATCCCACCTCGATCCATAGGGAGAGGTGGGAAATAGAAATAATAAATTATTATTATTATTATTGATAATAATTATTAAGAGTTCATGAACTAAAATTATTTATGGAAAATTTCATTTGTACAGCTTAGGAAAGCAAAGGGTTGTATGTTTATGTAACAGTTTGTGATATGTTGGTTTGCTTTGTTGGCTATTTGTGTATATGGCATCCAGGCTGGTCATGGGCACATCCAGAATTGACCATATTACAACGGTACTAAAACCTCTTCACTGGCTGTCTATCAGCTTCTGGGCAAGGTACAAGGAGCTGGTTCTAACCTTTAAAGCCCTACATGGCTTGGGTCCTGACTACTTGCAGGAGCACCTACTTCCATACAATCATTCCCACACACTTCGGTCCTCTGGGAAGAATCTGCTACAACCTAAGAAGACCAGACTCTCTGTGGTGATCCAGAGGACCTTCTCATCAGACGCCCCCAGGGCTCTGGAACGACCTGCCGGGCGAGATCCACCATATTACCTCCTTGGAAGCCTTTAAAAGGCTATTAAGACGGATCTCTTCCAGCAGGCCTTTCCAGATTAGGTTAGATCCATTAGATCCATTAGACTTGCCTCCCCCTCTATTGATACCGATATCAAACTTAATTGATACCATCACCCCCGTCCCCCCTCCTCTAGAGGAAGACTCATTTCTAGAGCTAATCTGCCTGAAATTTTAGTGTACTCATATTGGACAGTTTTAAAAAATTTTATGTTTAATTTTTTAGGGGTTGGTCACTGTTTTTATGATTGGGAGGAGGGCTTCAGTTTGGGGGGTTTTAAACTGTAATTTTTAATTGTTTGATGTTTTATTTATACTGTTGTAACCCGCTTTGAAAAAGCGGAATACAAATAAATAAATATTACATACACACATGTTCAATAAAAAAAAGAAGAGGAAGATTCCAGGCAGAGGCTCAGGCAAAACATCAGGAATAAACTCTTCCAGAAAATGGCCACATAGCCCTAAAACCCACAAAAAACTAAATAAAGATAATGTTTCAAAGCTCTAGTAAGCATTACCTTATCAAGAGTTTGAACACATCTTATAAAATGTGACTTTTCCCACATGAG
Source organism: Sceloporus undulatus (assembly GCF_019175285.1). Lineage (NCBI taxonomy): Eukaryota > Metazoa > Chordata > Lepidosauria > Squamata > Phrynosomatidae > Sceloporus > Sceloporus undulatus. Next base: position 242,508,473 of record NC_056524.1, read on the forward strand.
AGCCATCTAAGATATTTTGCAAGGCACACTTCTGGATGGTTATAATGATGCCTAATTTAGATAAAGTACTTGGGATGATGTTCTGGGCACCAAAGAGCATCCACCTATAATTGCTCATTAGCAATGTTAGTTCACCAGCCCACTTGTCTTGCCTGTTGAGTATTTAATCCATACATCAATCAGTTCCTCTGCTTTAAGTATTTCATCTGGGATGAAAAAATAAGTGAACTTAATTCCCTTACTTACAATCTCTTCACAGAGATTGACTAATTAGGCTTCGTCCTCCATGCTTCCCCCTCAAACTCCATCCGTACCTTTCAATTTTTGCATTTGTTTGCTCTAGCAGTGACTAACTGGCTCATTTGTTGTAAGAGGTTTCCTCTCCATCCATTGATACCGTCTTTCTTTTTTGATATTAAAAGTGTGCAGTACAAAGTGCACAGGTTTCCATCTTTTCCTATTGGATATTGGATAATGGTCAATCTCAGCAAAAGAAAATGGCTTCAAAATCAGCAAAATTTCATGTTACCAATGCTGAAAATTTGCTGGTTTTGAAGCCATTTGCTGTTGCTGTGATTGACCATATCAATAGAATAATGTAATAATTGATCATGAGATGTTGAGAGCTAGCATGGCATAGGAATATTCTGGATGGGCCCTATGGGGCACCACCGTTACGCGCAAGGGGCGGTGCTTCCTGATGTTCCTTGCCCCTCGCACGTAACGACTATGTCAAAATGGTGGCACTGCATACAGATGGGCGCTGCCATTTTGACATCGCGCACGCGCAGCATCCACACATTGCGCACATGCAGCGTCCAGATGTCGCACACCGGAAGTGGTGCCGCGAGTGTGTGCCTCGTGCCTTGTGGCGCCTCTTCTGGGGCACAGGAAAAAGCGCCAGTTTGGCACTTCTTTGTTGCTGCGTCCGGGAACTGCGTGGTTTGGCTGCTGCGGTTCCCGGACACAGCAACCGGCAGCGGCACGAGATCGCCCATTTTGGGCGGTCTGTAACACGCCATAGTGTAGCATGGTGAGAGCTAGCATTGGACTATGATTCTGGAGACCAGTGCTCGATGCCATGGGAACCCACTGTGTGGCTTAAAGCAATTCACACCCTCTTAACCTGAGAGGAAGGCAAAAACAAATGCCCTCCAAATAGTCTGGAACTGCAAGTGTTGTTTGGATACACACACACACACACACACACACACACACACTTCAACTGCCCCCTTAAGCTTGACAGCAACACATAGCGCAATCTCCTTACATATTTTCCACATCTGGAAAGCGAAGAGAGAAGAGGCCACTTCAAGGTAACACAAGACAGAAAATTGTTAGTTATATTACTGCTAGCAACAGGTAGAGGTGCTTGTAAAATATGCCCAGATTCCGTGACTATTATTTGCTGCCTGTTTTATTGAACCCTTTCCTGTATTGTTATGTATTATTTATACTATTATTTCTTAGATTGTACATCATGGGCAGGTTTACTCTGGTCAGAATTTTGGTGGGCTTTCTCCTTACGATTCTAAAAATACCTGTGCAAAGTTTGGCTGTCTAGAGATCAGATTCTTTTTCAAAACAGTGCAACTGTATCTCCACTTAGGAATAAGCATGAAAGAGTTGAATGGGACTTACTCCTAATGTGAATGGTAGAAGTAAAATCTTGCAACTTGTGCATCACAGGGGTAAATCCCATATATTTCTTACTGCATCCTATGGCCCCCAGCTTTTTTCTGATCCAGAGCTTCTTAAACATTCCCCCCATGGTAGAATCATGTTTCTTCAAGCAAAGTTCTATTTGAAAATGATGTATGTCTCCCCATACCTTACTTGAGGAAACTGCAACAGATTTAAATAGACACAACCCCCCCTTTGTTTTTAAGTAAGTTTTTTTTTTAATTTGTTGTTTTTCGTTTCATTTCGAGTGGCTTGAGGTGGTGCTGAGAAAATGGCCCCTGGACCCCCAGACCTTATCCAGGACCAGTTGTCTAGTTGTATAATTATGTTGTATTGAATTGCATAATTTCAAGTATAAAAATGCAGTAAGAAATATATGGGATAGAGAGCCAAAAAGATCTTCAGTATGACATGACAGTCTTAAAGCTTTGATGCTTTAATGGTGAATTATATTGAATCATATTTAAATGACCTTCATTTGAATTCCAATTTCCTGGCAATAGCCCACATTCTACAGCCTTGGCACAGCCCAGGAAACAGATTTTGAATGTACAATATTCAAGGTTGTACCACTCGGACTGTTCTGTTACAGTCATTCTGTTTTCTGGCTTTACTCACTTTCTTGCTTGCTTTTGGCCACCTCTTCCCATGACTGAGAGAAGAAATGTCATGAAATTTTCTTATTATTATTGCTATTATGAAATGTTAATAGGAGGAGGAGAACCTTTGGCCTTCCAGATGTTTGGGACTTTACTTCCAAGAAAGTTTGGCTGGCAAGGCCAATGGTAATGCCTGATGGAACTAGGAAAAGAGGAAAGACACATTACAAGTGGGCAGACTCAAAGAAAACTATGGTTCTGTATCTGCAAGAGCTGGGTGGGACTCTTGAGCTGCATCTACATTATAGAATTAAAGCAGCTTGAAGCTGCTTTATCTCCAGTGGCTCAGTCCTATGGAATTCTGGAATTTGTAGTTTTGTGAGATGTCTTGAGAAATATTTCTTAAATCCTTACTGTAAAGTTTTTA
>NC_056524.1:242511191-242528577 GCF_019175285.1 Sceloporus undulatus
AAATGTTTTATCTTGTGAGCCAACCTGGGTCCATTTCTGAGAGAAAGGTGGCATAAAAATGAATAAATACATAAACAGTTAGTTATCTCTGTCAGAGAGTTGTGGTGTCACAACAAACTACAAATGCCAGGATTCCATAGGATGGAACTAAGAGAGTTAAAATGGTGTCAAACAGCATTAATTCTTGCAGTTTGGCAGCAACCCTAGTCATGGAGCTGATTTGATAGTGATTAACAACAACAAGAACAATGAAAGGATTCTGGGAGCTTTAGCCCCAAACCATTGGTGAACCAAAAATTCACTAACCCTACAATAATACAACTAATTTCTAGATTTTTTGATACCACACATGCTTTACTTGATTTGTTATGTTCACCCCATGCTGCCAAGTGCTGAGAAGTTCCAGTATTTACCCAGTTTGAACTGTCTTTGCAATAGAACTTGGAAATGTTAATGTTTGGATCATAACTTCCAGAATCCCAGTGGCCAGTAGCTGTGCTGGCTTGTGGGATACTGGGAGTTGCAATACAATACATTCACTTTTTACATGCCCTGAGGTACTTCATAAGCAGATACATTTCCCCCCTGATGTTACCTCTCCAAACTACCTTTTAAATTATACAGTCTCCGACTCAACAAAAGGAAATTCCAAAGTATTGGAGTGATGGGATGGTGGGGGGGGGGGGTTCATAGTTTCAAAGGCACTTTTGAGGGGACACTGTTGGTTGTTGCAATGGTGCAGTGACTGCAAAAATAAACTGTGTAATCATGATGTTGTAATAATAATATAATTGTGATGTTGCAATCTGGGTTTACAACACTGTAATTGCTGAACAGGATGCCAGCTATTTTCTGTGATGTGCAAATTTGCCCCATACAAGGAGACTGGTTATATATATATATATATATAGCACAAAACATCACACATATACACTTTTAAGTGGGACAGTCCCTTGAGGACTATGCCTTCAAGTTATTTCTGATTTATGGAGATCCTAAGGTGAATTTATCACAGGGTTTTCTGGGGCTGAGAATGTATGACTAGCCCAAGGTCACCCAGTGGATTTCCATGGCTGAGCAGTGAATCAAACTCTGGTCTCCCAGGTCATAGTCCAATGCTCAAACCATTACACCATGCTGGTTTGTGCTTATTTGTTTATTTATTAAAATATTTATATCCTACTCTTCATACAAAGACCTCAGGACAAGGTATAGTGCCATCAATTTAAACAGTTTGAAGCAGTTGTGAAACCACAAGTGTGATGTGAATATACTAGCAAAATAGTAAACCATTTGGCAAGTTAAAACAGTTTATAGCCAGTTAAAACAGCTTGGGATAATTAAATATTAATTTAGAATTAAAACTATGAAAAAGGCTCCTTTTTTCCTCCGGAGGGATGCCACAGCCACCAGATCACATGGTGTCCATCCAGAAGAAAAAGAACCCGGTTCTTTTTGTGCTGCTGGGCAAATGTAATGAGTGCGCCAATGGTGCACTCATTATGTAAGCGATGGGTGGATGCCACACATCACTTACATCACAATAGTGGTGCCTGTATGGATGGGATGCTGCCATTATAGCACTGCCACGTCATGCTAGGGTTAGGGACATCAGAGTGTGGTTAAGCCGTGAAGCAGTGCACACAGTGAAGAAGTGCACACAAACTGGATGAGGCTGCAGCAGTTTGCTTCTGCATGAGCCTACTGGGAAAGTTAAGAACCCACCCCCCTCTTCTCTTCTCTTCTCTTCTCTTCTCTTCTCTTCCCCATCTATCAGGGTTAATTGAGTGCAAGCTATTTGTGTACTTTGAACTCAGTTTGCAAAAACTGAAGTAAATGGAGAACAAAGTGGGAAAGTGGAAGGAAGAGAGAGAAGCTGGAACTTTTTAAAAGCAAGTGAAAAAGTGGGATGACAGAGGATTAATTGGGCCTCTCCCTGCCAGTTAGTGGATATGCTTTAAATGCCATCACCAGCACCTTGAATTAAGATTCAGAAAGCATATTGGCAGCCAGTGCAATGTCACTTGCCTTAATGAACATTTTTAACCGACTTGCATTGAGAGGTCATGGGGAAAGCTCTGCAGTAATGTAAGAAAGAGACTTCCTCATAGTTAGGAGCAACCAGGGGTGGGGTGAGGTGGCAGCAATTGCTTTGAGCTTTTATTACCTTTTTTCAAGGATCTTGGTGAGGCCAGTGAAGTCAGTATGACAAACACTAACGAATTCATAGCATATGCAATGAGAACAATGTGACTGCCGGCAACCTTTCCAAAACTGTCAGCACAGTTAGCACTCAGCGTCCCAATTTCGTGTGCTATGTGTTCAGCTAGTTATTTCGTTGCAGTCATCATTATTGACAGGGCCTAATGAATAATTGGACAATAGGCAACTGGCAGGGTGGGGAGGGGTGGGGAGGGGTGGGGAGGCAATAATGGTCTGAAGAACTACAAAGGTTAGATTGCAAGGCAGGCATCAAAGACACCAAGAAAAAAAGATTAAAAATTATCTTTTTTCTGAACAGCAGTTGAAATGTGGCGTTTCACAGACACTGTCTTTGACTGCCAAACAGAAATAATGAAGATACTAGTTTGGGATTAATCTTACAGCCTTGCAGCCAGCTGAAAAGATGTTCCCTAAAATGAAATGGCAGATTATTCTGAAATGTACACAAAGAAATTGTGAAAATGAAATAGAGGCCAGAGAAGGGGGAGAGATGAAACCTTGTCTCAGTGTGTAATTGCTTGGCTATGTTATAGCAAAAACAATTTAGTGTAAAAGGTTTTGTTTGCTTGCTTGCTTATTTTAGTTTTAGTTTGTTCACTCCACAACAATAGAAGGCCATGAGCTGCAGGGATCAGCAATCAGTGATGTGATGCCAATGCTTAAACAGGGACACCCTCCCATAACTCCTGCTTTTGTTCTTCTTCATCTTCTTGCCAGCCTGTGATAAACCACTGCTTGGATTTGGAAAGCAAAGAGATAAAGGGTGAAAAATTCTTTCATTTAAAGGAGAACTGCTGCTTCATATTGATAAAACAAAGAAGCGAGGCAACACCACTTGGCAAAGAGGCTTTTATTAAGTGCATTTGCTGGAAATGTTGATGCTTTTTGCTGGAAACGTTGATGCTTTGCTCCTGAAGTCTCTATAGAGTGTACTGATAGTATTGAGCAGTAGCCTGGCTTTTTGTCATGCCTTCCTCTGGGATAGCAACAGCACAAGAGTGTTTAGGGAGGGCCTCAGCACACCTGCAACTCAAATGGGGCTGCTTCAGACATTCGTACTGAACTATCATTCTGCCTAGATAAGGTAAGCAGCAAACACTCATCAGACACTGGAAACAAAGGAGATTGGCTGTTTTTTCTCAATCTGGGCAGGGGCTGAGACCATTTATAAATTGATGTTATTGTACAGCTCTGTGCCCAGATCGGAGGTATCTTGTACCTGATAGAGACTTCCCCCATAGTTAGCTAAAATGGTACTTTTCCGCTCATTGCAAAGTACAAGAGAAGTCCCAGTCATGTACAGCATGTCTCTGATCTGGGCACAGAGCTGTGCAATAACATCCATTTATACTTGGCCTCAGCCCATGCCCAGATTGGGGGGACAGCTGTGGGACAATCTCCAAAGTCTTTCACCCACTCTATATAAAAGACACTAAAGCCAGCTTGGAGATTTAGCCCTGCTTTCCAGGCCTTTAGAAGTGGACTCTAGCTAGTCATTAACATGTCCTAGCTTGGTTTTCCCAGCTACTGACTAATTCCTCAGTTTCTTGACTTCTGGAAAGCTAATTATGTACCTTCTCTTCTTTCTCAGTGAATTATGACACATTTATAATTCTAGGATATTGTGGGTAGGTAAAGGGATCTCATTTCCCTACTCTCCAGTCTGGGAGGCAGGAAATGGGGTGCTTTTATTTGAACTCCAGTGACTTTAAAGCACACAGCAGCAACAAAGTCCCCCAGTAAAAGAGCAGCTATGACGTTTCAGCTGCAGCATAGCTCCAATCTGATTCTAAGTCAAATTCAAAATGCCAATTAAAGGCTGGAACCACAAATCTCAACATATTTTACAGTAAATTTCTCCTTGCCTGTGGCTAAGTGTTGGGAGAAGCATTTCAACTGGAAAAATCCTATGTAAAACAAGAATGGGGGAAATCCAGAACAGAGAGAATTTTACCATTGAGGAGAAGAACAGCTCTCATTAGGACCTACCAAAGGTTGGATTCAATCTCAGCTCTCCGAACAAGTTTCTTAAATCCATCTTCTATCACAAGGAGGAAGATAAATGTCCCCTCCTCATTCCTGTGCTCACCTGTTTAGACATGGGCCCATTCTCTGCTCCAGGGCAATTCTCTTGAGTAAAAAGAGTCCCCGTTTCCTCCAAATCAGGGCTTAAATGGCAGACAATCCCCTGAGCATGTGGACTGTGTGCCAGTGTAGAGATGGAGCGGGGAGGAACATTGGTGGGTGAATAAGCCACTGACCTCTTCCCACTGGAATTTCCAATTTCCCACCACAGAGCTTTCACTTTCGCTTTTAAGTTCATGCAATTCCTCCAGTGCTATTGCTTTTACAAACACACAAGAACACATTAGCACACATTAGCCTAACAGTGCCATCAGTACAGTGCTCAGTAGGATGGTCGTTGCCCCCGTGAGCCAAGACGAAGAGGGGTCTCCTAGGAGTATGTGGGCTGTGCTGTCAGTATTGGCCCATGATGGGTACCAATTATCTGGACCACTCAACCTCTCTGTGACTCTGAAAACCCCCACAGGGTTTTTCCATCCGTGTGGAGACTCTCTGGCTAGGGCTTCTGGGGACTGCAGTCCAACAACAACTGGAGAGCAACATAATTCCTATCCTGTTGTACTTTGTGATGCCTCCTCATTTCTTGAGATTGTCTATGGAGGCTTTCATCTGTATCCTTCTGATGTCTGAGTTGGGTTTGGTTGAGACATGCTGAGCTATTAATTTTTTGCAACTTTCTGCTGCCACATCTTTTTCATTATGGGTTATTTTCTGTTTCATTTTGTATTTTATTGTTGGTTTGAACATATTGTTTAGATTGTAAGATGTTAATGGATAGACCAACCATGTGAGCAGCATTCTTTTTTTAGCATGCCAGCTGCCTGCATATCATTGAAACTGATGCTGAAACAGGGTTGTTTACTCCCTTTTGTTGTGAGATATGGCTGAAATTGCATGTATATTGGTGCATGCATATACATTCAACTGGGCGCGCGCGCGCACACACAGACACACACACACAGCATGCATTTGTCAGATGCTTTGGCTGTGAACTGTAACGAGGAAAATCTAATGTCAAAAGTCAAGAAAGTTAGAAATGATAAGTTTTTTTAAAGCAAGTTGTTGATTATTATAAATGAACTCAAATCGAACATATGGGGAATCAGAACTATATATCCCAAAGACTAAAAATGTTAAAAGATAGGAAGAATATGTAACATTAGAAAATATAATCTTACCAGAAAGGTACTTACATAGAAGTTCTGACTAAGGCGTGCACAGCCTGTACAACCTTAATAGAGTTTGTAGGTGCATCTACATGGTAGAAAGAATGCAATTTGACAACACTTCGAGTGTTGTAGCTCCATCTTACAAGGTTTTGTAGTTTGTAGTTTTACAAGGTCTTTAGTCTCCTCTGCCAAAGCCTGATGGTGCCTAATAAAACTGCAAATCCCAGTATTCTGCAAGATGGAGCCATGGCAGTTAAAGTGGTGTCAAACTACATTTTTTCTAATATATAAATGCACATTATGTCTTTGTCCTCCACAATCTGAGTATGTTTTCTTTTCTAGTCAGCAGGCTATTCCTTTCCCAAAAACCCCGAAGAGTTTTAGGCAAGTATGGTTACACTTCTCTCTTTTGAATTTCTGGAATGTTTATGAACACTTGTAACATGCCAAAGTCTGAAACAATTCTAAGGAATGAGGTCTTACTTCACTATGAAAAAATTGCTCTGAGCCAGCAGTGAAGATTTTTAAAAATCATGCAGTTTGTACATCCTACACATCCCCCTCTCACTTCATCAAGTTTATATGGTTTGAGGTTCATTTTGGCACAGCCACAACGTTTTGTTTTTGCCAATCTACATATTATGTCCTTTAATTTAATACTTTGTTCATCTTTCTAAAGCTGTAACACGTATGCTCACAAATTAAATGATTTTGACTTCACCAATGCATATACAGAATCATTAGCCATTCCCTACTTCTGTGTTGTCATACAAACCTTCATTCATTTTCTTTAAGAAGGCAAATCCATCGTTTTCAATGTTTATGTAATAATTAAAAGCGTGGTCTCCATTTGTTTTCACCCCTATCACATAAAGGTCAGTTGGAAAAATCTATTTTAAGATTTGCCATAAAGAAGCATAATTAACACATCTGCTAATTTGCCAGCTCTCATTTTGACATTGTTTTTTACATGGGGAAATACAGAGTGAATTCAACTAACATGATATTTAAAAGTGTGGCATAATTAAAACTAATTGGAATTTGATATGGTGGTTTTCGGTTCCTCAGCCAAATTTGCTTACAAAATACGTGTGTTTTAAACTGCAGCCCTTTGAGAATATTTACTTCCAAATTGGTTGAATTAAATCAGTGAAGTTTACTTCTGAAGAATATGATCAGAACCGAGCTGTAAATATCTTTTGCTAACACATCAAAGAACTGATAGAAAAAAATACTGAAATCAAAGTACTGACCACATGGACCTTTTTATAAATTCAGCTACAATATTCTGAAGAAGGTCAAGGGCCAACTTAGATGTGATGGCAGCCCTTCTCTTTCTGTGTTTTTTTTAAAAAGCATACCCAAGACATACCAGTGAAAAAGCTAGGGATATAAATAATAGTTCCAATATTTTTAGTGTGTCCTCAGTAAGAAAGGGTGTCTCAGCACTGAGATTCTTTATTGAGAAAGTGGGCAACTGCAATGAGATTTTCACATTGTGGGACAATTTTGCACAGTAAATTCTTCTCCACACAAAACATTACTTTTTATGCAAATGAATATTTTTCAAAATCATCTCAAAATGCCAAATATAAAAAAGCAAAAATTCACGTAATCATATTTAGAACTGTGAAAACCTGTGAAATGATTTCTTCTTATATGTGAGAATGAGATAAACAAAGAAATACCAGATATACAAAAGTGGGGCCATAAAGACTGAAATGAGGAGGGAATAGATTCAATCCAAACCACCTCTAACCCACAAACACACCAACAATGCTGCCATGAAATTAGGTAAGTGAGAGGGTTATCCTAATTTATTGCCTTAGTCTTGGAAAGACTTGGATTTGGCACAGCCTCAACTGGCCTTGTTACTGGTCCAGCTGATTTTGGGCCATCATTGCCACTTAAGACTTTGCTCTTACATTGTAATCATAAACACCCTCTTAAAGGACTAAGATCTTCAGAACACAAAAGGACACAGCTTTGAGGAAATATGTAGAGGGGCACATGAAATTTCATAAAAGGAAAGTTTCCAGTCTACTTTTCTATTATACAGCTACAAGTAACCTTAAGGTCAAGATGGGCCCTCCTGGATATGGTCTGATGTGTTGCATGAGGATCTCCAGAGGAAATAGGGGATGAACAACTTTCCATCCATGACTCTCTTAAATTAGCTTATTTTATATCTAAGAGTGTTGAACTAGGTTGGCTTCCTCCTTGCTGTCTTTCTACCATCAAATGAAGACTTCTCTAGTCCATCAAGCATTTGAAATCTGACTATATATATAATTGGCTTTCTCTTTTAGTACTGTACATTTTAGTCTATATTTTAAACTTAATGTTTTATTTAGTTGTAATTCTATAGGTAGTTTAATGTTACTTTAATCTTAACTTTTTGTAGGTTTTTATCCATATGTGATTTTACTTGAATCTCTTTTTAGTTTGCAAGCTGCGTAGAGACCCACTTTTCGCGGAAAGGGGGATGTAAATAAAACAATTGTTTCAAATCTAGATGGATATGACACTGTGCTCCCATCAGCCATGAATTATGTGAAAAAGCTAGGGATATAAATAATAATTTATAATATAGCATAGGATAATATAGCAAAAGAAAGTGCAATATGTGATGTGCTGAGGCAGCAGAAGAGATGCCCATCACTATTCAAAAGTAAGCTCCATAGAGTTCAGTGAGACTTAGGGACTATGCAGACAGCCCAGGATAGCATAGGTCAAGTCTGTGCTATCCTGACCCAGTGTAGGGGTGAGCAGGTGTTCACATATTATTTGTTTGTTTGTTTGTTTTCTTATATCCCACCTTTATCCCAATATAGAGAAGAAGAAGAGTGCTCCCTCCGGTCCATCTGCCTTGGTCCAGGCCTCAGAGGGAGAGAAGAATGCTGGACCTGATCCCCTCCCCCCTCACCATTCCCTTCTCCTTTTGTGTCGTGTCTTTTTAGATTGTAAGCCTGAGGTCTGGGAACCGTCTATTATCCCCTCTGTTGTAAGCCGCCCGGATTCCCAGCGAGTGGCATATAAATAAATCCTATTATTATTATTATTATTATTATTATTATTATTATTATTATTGAGACTCAAGATGGCTCACCTGATGCTGCACCATGCCTCTTACCTTCCTTCATCATCCCCACTATTGAGAAAACCCCCATCATGGCCTCTGACATAGAAATGAGACACCTGGCTACACCCACATGGCCAAGCACTCCCTTTCCATGCAAGAGACTGCAACTGGGGTCTTCTTAGCAGAGGTAATGACAGAGAAAGGTATGGGGCACATGGGGCCATCCATTCTGCTGGGTGTTTCCACAGAGTTTCCCAAAAACTCTATGGCAAACAGTGAATTGTTTTGACCTGTGCTAAGCCCCCTTTGAGCCAGGATTGGGCCAGGTTCACTGGATCAGCATCTGATCTGCCTGGTCCTGGCCTGTGGTTATTGGCCTGTATTATCCAAAGAGGACGATGTGAAGCGAGGAAAAAAATGGGCCTTTGGTCCTGAGCATACAGCCCCTTACGCACAAGTGTTCATAGGATCGCACTCTTGATTTAGCATCAGGTAGACAGAGTTTGGAGTGCCAGCAATCGGTTTTCAGTTCTCAGGACCCATTCCTAGAAAATGGGAGAGAGGCAGAGGAAAAAAAATAGACCTGGAAGTTCATTGCCCAAATCTTAAAAACAAAACAAAACTGTGGACTTTGGGGATTGCAAAATTAGGTGTTGGGGTGTCTATCTTATCTTCATGCAGAATGATAGCAAAATCACATAACATTAAAATGGTGGTAAGTTTCTCTGTGTGTGCTGGGGCCCTTATGATGGTGAAAAGAAAGACCACAGGGCTGTGTGTGGCCCATGGGTTTCAGGATCCCCACTCTGTTTTAGCATCTTTGTGAATATTTCTCCTATGTGGCCAACCACACAAATTACAAAACCCTATTTCAGAAATATTAACAGCATGAATGAAATCAGACAAGGCATAACACCATTTTCTGCACCCATTTTGAAAGAAAATATTAGTACATGCTACCATAGACTGCATTTGCTTTAGCAAATTTGCATCTGACTTTCTGAGCGGCAGTTCCAAATTCAGCAGCGCAGTGACATACACATTTCTCTTGATTGGGCAAGAGATAAACTATTGTACGTAAACATTGACATTTGGCAACCTACTTACTCATTTCTCAATCTATTTCTTTCTAGGAATGGCCTTTATAATGCAGCATGAAACATAATTCTGCTCCTTATCAGTGGAGTGATCTCCTGTACTACACAGATACTCTGCAGCAATGTTAACAGTCATATCCCCCAAATAACTGACACATTATTTTCAGTGAGTTAACTGTTCTGATTCAGCAAAACCACCCCAAAGACTCCAGTGGCTTCTTAAAGATTTTACAAATTTATTTGGCATAATCTTTTGTGGACTTTCCAGCCCATGTTATCAGATGCTGAATGTACATCAGATGCACATCATTTGAAGAGAGCTAAAGCCCAGAAAAACATAGGCCAAGCAAAATTTGTATGCTTTCACAAGGTTGTGTGTTGAGAGGGCATTGATTACAAATGTAGATCTAAAAAAGGCTATGGGAAGATACTGAATCACAGAAATAGCTCTTTGTGTCTATATTGTATTGCAGTAAAGAAGATATGAAGAGAAAAGTCTTAGATGGGATAGATTGGAAGGAGTAATATTCAAACATAAATCAGAATTATTCAGGATAAACTCTATAATGAAGATGAAGGAATTCTTGAGAAAAAATAAAAAGGAACTAGAAAAAAAAAGGCAAAGACAGATGAGAAGAGGGAAGAGAAAGAAAAATCAGGAGAAACACCAGACTCGGAATCAGAAGAAGAAAAGGAAGAGGATAAATAAAAAGAGGGAAAGACACATAGTGAAAACGAGGAAGAGAGAACAGAAACAAATTGAATTAAGGTAAGGGGATTAACTAATAATCAAGTGAATAAAAATGCAGAATTTAAAAGTAATATCATGGAATGTAAGGGGAATGAACTCCCCACAGAAGCGTAGAAAGGTGAATCACCAATTAGCAAAATATAAAGTGGATATAATATGTCTTCAGAAGACGCACATCAGAGAAAAAGACTCTAGATTTCTGAAAAATAAAAGATTAAGTGAAGAGTTTATAACAGTAAATGTTAACAAAAAATGGGGTAGTCATTTATGTAAATAATAGACATAAGGAGAACTGAATGTTTTAAAGAAAGATTTGAAGATATGAAGAGATCCATAACTTAAATTTTGGAAGAAAGGTTGAAAACTGAGATGTTGAAAGAGCAATTGGTATCAGTTCTAATGACAACCTAAAGTGGGAGCTGTTTAAAGGAATCAAGGTGGATCTTTGGATGAGTTGAGATTTAAAAGAGTCATGTATGAGAAATGAAAGAAGAAGGAAATCACCAAAGCAGAAAGACAAATGGGAATTTTTGGCTATATGTTCAGAGCAAGAAGAAGAACAGGGAAACAGTAATACCACTGTGTAGAAATGATGGTGAAATGCTAATAGGGAATAGAAGACAGAATTCTACACCTTGCCTTGGTCTTCTTCTAAAAGGAAAACATTTTACTTTGTGGGGATTGTAACCCATAATAGGTAGAGAGGTAGTAGAGGAATACCTTGCTACTCTGAATGAATTCAGGTCTCCCCATGAGTGATTTGTTGCTGGAGCATACCTGAATCTTCACTGGATAAGTCCTGCATGAGCATGATGTCTCTGAAAACTTTCAGTGCAAATGTGTGATTATGCCAGGTGTATGCCTTTTACTCTTGGCTTTTCCCCCTGTCTGAAAATCTCCTTTGTCTGAGTGAAATACATAACCCTGAACATTGAATTTTCATTTGAATTTCCTGTCCCATCACTACATTTGCAAATGATGTAAAATTAAAATTCTCACACCCTTATCAAGAAGGTACTAAGTTTCACAGCTCATAAAAGACTTGATTCAGCATTGAGAAACCAATGTGTCTTATGTTTAAGGAACAGTGGTGAGACATCATCACATCACTACTTTCAATCACCTTTGAAAACCATTGGAGAATAGGAGAGGTCTCAGAAGACTGTCTGCCTCTTCAGAAGGGTGGGGAGAGGTCCTGATTAATTACTTGACCAGTCAGCTTGGCATCAATACCAGGAATGGTTCAGATTATTAAACAGTCAGTCTGTGCAGAATTAGAATGAGATGCTGTGATAACAATAAATCAGTGTGGGTTTCTCAAAAACAAGTTATGCCAAATTACTCTTATCTCTTTTGTTCATAGGATTGCAAACTTGGTAGATCAAGGGAGAGCTGTGGATGTAGTATATCTTGATTTCAGAAAGGCTTTTGACATGGTTCCCTATGCTTTTCTTGCAGGCAGGCTAGTGAACTGTGGGCTAGACGATGATATTCTTAAGTAGATTTGTAATTAGTTGACAAACCAAACCCAGAGAGTGCTCACAAATGGCTCCTCTTCATCATGGGAAGAAGTGGCTGGAAGGGTGCCTTAAGGATTTTTCCTGGGCCAGTGTTCAGTATCTTTATAAATGACTTTGATGATGAAATAAAAGGCACGGTTATAAAATTTGCAGATGACACCAAATTGGGATGGTTGGTAGCTAGAACTCTAGAGGACAGGATTAAAATTCAAAACACCTTGGCAATTGGAGATTTGTGCCAACACTAACAAAGGGCACACCTAGACCCCAAAAGACCAGGGAGCCCCAGAATTTGTTCCTGTTCTTTCCAATTTTACTTTGGAGAATATTTTCTGCCTGCTCCCAATACAATTAAAGACTTTTTATACCCGCTTTCCCATTCAGCTTATTTTAATCAAGTGTAAAATTGGAAAAAACTGGAAAAAAAATCTGTCCATTTTCAATCAGTCTGGATGTGATTAAAATGACTTTCAAAAGGAATAAATGTAATATACTACATTTAGACAGGAAGAAATGGAATGCACATATACAAGATGGGTGAAAACTGGCTTGGCAACAGTACATGTGACAAGGGTCTTAGTAGACCACAAGGTGAACTTGAGTCAATGTGATGAAGTGTCCTAGAAAGCTAATGCAATTCTAGGCTGCATCAACACAAGTTGAATGTCTCTATTGAGGGAAGTAATAATACAGTGCTCCCTCGGGTTACGAAATTAATTCGTTCCGCGGCTAATTTCGTAACCCGAAAAACCTTCGTAACCCGAATTGCCATAGGCGCTAATGGGAAAAAAAGCCGCGGCTCTGCCGCGGCTCCATTTAAAACAGCGCCGGCGTTTTTTCGTAACCCGAAAAAACGTTCGTAACCCGAAACAATAAATCCCTATGGGATTTATTCGTATCCCGAAAAATTCGTAAGCTGGGTAATTCGTATCCCGAGGTACCACTGTACTACACTATTCAGCTTTGGTCAGATGTCAGCTGGAATAATGAGGCTGAGCAGATGGGCCAAATAAAGTGGTTTCCAAGCACTTAGAAGGCAGGATTTTTTAGATGATGCACAGCTCCAAAGCAGGTGGAAACTGGTCCGAGGCTGCACTCTAGGGTTAAAAACCAGAGTGAACAGAACCCAGGATAGTTTTACTCAAGGCAGAAGATGCACATCTTCGAGCCTGCATATAAACACTCTAATGTGAGTGTGAGGCTACAGCAAAAGCAAAGAAATGAAAGTTTGACAACTACAGTGGATGTAATTACAATATACACCAACCAGACAGTCTAACAAGGGGGCACTGGTGAAGGGAGCATGTAGGGAGGCCTTCCACGATTGTGTTTTGCCAAGGTATCACTTGCAAACCAATGCGCTGATATCCTGTACGGGTGGAGCATTGCACTTGCAACTGCGTGGCCAATTAAAGAGGTAGCCATCCAATGACATGGCATCTGGTTAAACGTGGGAGGTACTTGGGAGTCACCAGCAATATTTTTGTGCAGTGGTGCACATGTACGGTGGGGAGGCAACAAAGAAATTATCCAGTGGCAAGGCTTGATTCTGTCCTGTGCAACTGGGCCTTGGGAGTGGGCCTTTTGGGCAGTGAGGTTTTGGAAAAAGCAGGTTTTCCTGCCCACCTGCTCAGGCCCACTTTGTTAAGTTCTGGGCACCACTTTCAAAATGGATATTGACAAGCTGAGACATGTCCAGAGGAGGGTGACCAAAATAGTAAAAGATCTGGAAACCAAGCCTTATGAGGAATGGGGCTTAAAGAGCTGGTTATGCTTAGCTTGGATGACAGAAGATTGAGAGGTTGATATGACAGCCATCTATAAATACCTGAAGAAATTCCATGTAGAAGATGGAGAGAGCTTTTTTTCTCCTGCTTTAGAGACCAGAAACTAAACAATATACTGTAAATACAGGGAATGATATCCCATGTCAACATTAGGAAGAACTTTTTGATGGTAAAAGCTGCTTGACATAGAACAAATTACTGCAGACAGTTGAACTCTCCTTTGGAGAGCTTTAAACAGCTGTTCAATGCTGAGTTCTTAGGAATACTTTAGTTGTGTATTCCTGCATGGCAGGGGGTTGGACTAGAAGGCCCTTGAAGACTTCCAACTCTCTTAATTCTAAACTTTGGGAGAGGTAGGTAGGTCTTTTAGAAAAGAAAAAGCCTCTAAAGAAGCTGGAAAGCCACCAATCAGCCATGTCATTAGGAAAGGGGCCAGATTGGGACCCCAGGAGCATCAGTTGCTCCCCACCCCTGTTCTAAATAAAAGTACATTCTCTACATTAAGCTATTAATGTTATATAATGAGATGTAGCAATTCTGACTTGCTCATACATGCCATTCTAGTGTGCCAAAAGAAAGTGTGAAACATCTCAAAAACAATCAAGCTGGGGGCTAAAATTAGGTTAGGTATTTTTGCAATAAGGAAATTGCTACATGTATGTTCAAACAAGGAGGGAAAAAACTTCCACCTTTATGCTTCTTTGGTGATCTGTATGAAAACTGACAACTCCTTTCCTTCCCTTCCCTTCCCTTCCTTTCCCTTCGCCAATGTTTTCACTCCTTGCACACATGAACCAAAACAAACAAAATGTGGGTGGATTCAAGGCACAAATACATCTGTATGATGTATAATGAGAAAGAAAAATGATAAAGGATCAGAAGACTCCAGACTTTGCATCCACAGAGGAAGCCACTTCCATCAATGTTTTTGCTTTGTTTCACGTTTGGGTGAATTTGTGTTGGTGTGTGTTTCTTGGCATGGGGTTCCCTTCATTTGCAGAATGGGATAATAGGTTTGCCTTCCCTCTAATTGTCCTGTTTGGTTAGGGACAGTCCAGATCAATCATCTGTCATCACACTTTTTCAGCTGCTTTTAAAATATCCCAGTTTTTCTTTCCATCTCCCACTTTGTTCTCAGCTTATTTCAAATGTGTAAACTAAGTTTGAAATGCAAGAGTAGTTTGCATTCAGTTAACTTAGCAGTCTGGAGAAGAGAGGATGGGACAGAATCTGAGAAAAGTTGGAGGGAATGAGTTTGGAAAATATAATTTATTCTATATAACCTAAATAATTTGGTTTGTGTGGAACCTAAATATAGGTGTGCAAAACTAGACTGGCAGATTGGAACAAACCTTGCAACCTCCTCTCCATGGCAGCATTTCTCCCTAAAAATGTTACATGGAGGGTCAAGGGGCCCTTGTGAATGATAAGTATGGTCCAGGGTGATGGAAGACTATCCAAATTGAATGGAAGACTTTCAGTAAAGCACGTTAATGCACATCCCACATTCTGGATCAAACCTACTGCATGCAGCTCTAATACTTTCATGTAAAAATAAACTTTAATACGATCATATAAAAATTAATTGAAAATAAAGCTAACAGCTGCCAAATTGAATTTTTTGATATTACTCATGGCATTAATCATACAGTAAAATATATTTCCAAATTTATTCATTCATATATCTTTTTTGTATTCAATTCACTAGATTTATACTATATTTGCCCTTCAACATACTCTCAAAAATCTTATTTTCTCTGTTTTGTTCAGTTTTATACCTAGCTATTCAACTAATGATTTACAGTTTTATACCGAACTATTCAGCTAAAGCACCAAATGAACAGAGACTGGTTAGGGAAGCAAAATGCAGCAAAGGAGTTTAAAGGAGATATATTTGAGGAAAAAGAATGACCAAGAGAATAGAGGGACAGCTGTTTGGGCAGCAAAATGCTAACACAACACAATGAAAAGGCAGAACTACTCAACACCTGTTCTCTGTTGCCTCAGAGAGTGACCAGAGATAATGATATGAAGTTACAAATGGGTAGATTTCAATTGAACTTTAGAAGGAACTTCCTGACTATGAGAGTGGTTCCGCAATGGAATCAATTGCCTAGAGAAGTGCTGGGGTCTCCTTCTCTGGACATCTTCAAAACAAGGCTGGACATGTCCATGGTGGAAATGCTTTAGCTGAAGATCTTGCATTGAGCAGGGGCTTGGATTAAATGGCTCAGGAGGTCTTCTACAACTCTGTGACTCTATGACTTAATAATTCCCCAAATTCTGTTAGAGTTATGGCTATGTAACATGGCACAGGACTGCAACCTTAGTCTGAGGGACCACAGTTCTACCTTAGCTGATTGCATGCAGTGAGAAGCCAACTTTCTTCAGACAGCTGAACAGTCTGCCTAATACTAGCTTCCAGGTTAAAGATATAACAAGTAAATCATACTGCTTATATAGACATTTGCCTTACTTTCTATCTAAAGTAAAGGGGAAAAGGTCAGTCTTTGATCTTTTGCTAATCAGCCATTGATAGTGGCAGATGGCTGTCAGCCTGATAAAATAAATGCTTGAGAATGTTTTCATTGGCTTCTGTTTCCTTTGCTGGAATAGGAATCAGAAGATTTGGCATGTTCATCAAAGAGGACGATATAATTTTTCTCCAAAATGTGCCTCTTTAGCACTTACAAAAATTCTTTTGCTGGCACCTCAAGTGCTGTACATAATATATACTTCATTTTCCTACATTACTCAAAGATGCTTGCTACTATTTGGGTATTTTGTCTTACATTATTCAAAGGAAAACACTGAAATTCTTTCAACATTTTTTTTCCTGGGGAAGGCAAATCCAGCTACACTGTCATTGCTACTGTTTAAATTTTAATGTGTCACTAACAGTGATTTAACATATATTTTATGTTAAATATATTGGTGGAGATTCTTGATGAATTCAAGCCCTGCCAGTCTTGGTATGGAATAGACCTGATCACACCTCCTTCCAGATCCAAACCTTTGATCTTAGTATAGATCAGAATATCTATAAATATATTATGTATATCCATTTTACTCTAAACACACCATTTTAGGTTTAACCTAAATTGCATGGTTTCATTATTAACTGGATTTTTTTTAGTTGAGAAATTATATTGCAGAATTTGAACAAGTGTAAAATGCCAAGTATAATATCTTCCAATCTATGTTTTTTCTTTGTAAAGTGTGAATGATGTTGGCTCACTTACAAATCCAGAAAGAACAAAATCCTATGTCATTTCCTATGTAGTCAGAGAAGTACAGCTTTCATTGGTAACAAGTGTATCTCTGTCTACTTTGATGAAATGCTTCAAGTTGCTGAGTGAACTAACCATCTCATCCCAAGGCAGACTGTCAGCAAGCTTAGAGTGACAGCCACCATTTCATATAATAATAGAATCATAGAGTTGGAGGAGACCACGATGCAGAAAAGGAACACACAATCAAAGCACTCCTGGCAGATATCTTCCAAACTTGGTTTAAAAACTTCCAAAGAGGTAAACCACTTCTCTCTGAGATAGTGTGTTCCTACAGCCCTACATCCGGAAGTTCTTCTTAATATTTAGATAGAATCTCTTCTCTTTTACATTATTATTATTATTATTATTATTATTATTATTATTATTATTATTATTATTA